>NW_020539726.1:39641085-39695552 GCF_003426905.1 Ctenocephalides felis | reverse complement strand
ATATTAACTATTAACTATATCTTATATATCAAAATTCTTCTGTATTGATGTACGTAAATATATTCCATTTGAACGGTTATTCGGATTGTGATAAATCTTTTTGGAGTTTGTTAAGAGGAATTTTTAAGATGTCATGAATTATAAAACTATAGTAATATTGTAGAAATAAATGAAAAAATTGCAAATTTTAACATATTTTTGTTTGGCATTGAAAACATGTTGACACATGAGTCATCTGTCAGAAGTGTCAATTTCCTTGAAATTTAAATTAAGGTGAAAATCTGAGCCGAGACAGAATTAAACCTTAACCTAGACCCCTAGATTTAATTCTAGATAATCTTATGTATAAATTGATCTTTTTTTAATTTTATGTTATGATGTATGAAATTTTTTGTACGGATGTATGAATGCAAACTGCTCCTAAACGGTTATTCCGATTTTGATAAATCTTTTTAGAGTTTGTTAAGGGAAATTTTTAATATATTAAGAATAATAAATTTAGAGTAATATTGTAAAAACATATAAAAAAATGCAAAATATAACATATTTTGGTTTGACATTGAAAACATTTCGACACATGTCGAACTGTCATCATTTGACTCATATGACAACTGTCATTTGCCAGAGATATCAATTCGCTTGAAATTTAAATTTAAAAGTGAAACTCTGAACCCAGACTAGAAAGCTAGACCCTTAGGTTATATTCTAGATAATCTTATGTATAAAATTCTTTCGTTCGGATGTATGAATGCAAACTCCGCCTAAACGGTTATTCGGATTTTGATAAATCTTTTTCGGGTTTGTAAAGGAAAAATTTTAAGATGTCATGAATCATAAAACTATAGTAATATTGTAGAAATAAATGGAAAATATTGGAAAAAAACAACGTATTATTGTTTGACATTAAAAACATTTTGACACATGTCATTTGCCAGAATTGTCAACTCGTTTGAATTTTAAATTAGGTTAAATTCTGAGCCCAGACAGAATCAAACATAGACCCCTAGATTTGATTCTAGATAATCTTTTGTATAAAATTATTTTGTACGGATGTATGAGTGCAAACTCCTCTTGAACGGTTATTCGGATTTCGATAAATCTTTTTGGAGTTTGTTAAGAAAAATTTTTAAGGTGTCATGAATCATAAAACTATAGTAATATTGCAAAAACAAATGAAAAAAATGCAAAAAAACAACATATCATTGTTTGACATTGTAACATTTTGACATATGAAAACTGTCATCTGTCAGAAATATCAATTTGCTTGAAATTTAAATATAGGTTACACTTGAAAATATTTATAAATCACATAACCTCTAATTAAATCCATGTGGACTGTTTAACAAAATATTCTTCATGGCATCAAAATTAATTTTGCAGCAAAATATTTATTTAATTGGTGATTTTGACACTCAGATGATCAGTAATGAATTGCCATCAAATTTACAAGTCTCCAATCACAGATGGCGCAAGTATTTATTTAGGGTAATATGTTAATAATAAATATACGAAACTTTTAATTGAATTGCGGACTATCTAAATGTTAATATTAAGAGCTAAAACTTTTAGAGAATTTTCTTTTATCACTTAGAAAGCATTTGAGCCCTTGGGAGCAAGGAAATTCGAAAATGTTCATATTAAGGACCACCATATATTTAAATATTTTTATTAAAGAAATTATTCCTCCCAATTATCAAAAATAAAATGTCCTTTTCCAGAAATTAAAATAACTTGCCCCATTTGTTAACAAAAACAAAAGAAAATAAGTATTTGTCCTAAAGAAAGCAATAACAGCAAAATGTATTAGAAAGTCGGTAATTTATCGTCGAAACTTATTGAAACTGAAACTTGTATGAACTGCTGTATTGATAACTGTTCTGAGAAACTTTCTGGGAGCAAGAAAAATTGACAGGGCCGAACTGGGAAAAAATAATAAAAGACACGATTAAAGTAAAACTTATTTGTAACTGTACAAGATAGCATTTAAGTAAAAATAAATACATTAAAACAATTTTGAATAATGTTTATTAGCAATATGGTAACACTCGTGATGCACACATTTATTAGTGTCGTCAATCATTATACACATTTGTATAATGATAAATTATAAATTATATATTTATAATAGTATTAAAAATATGTATAATATTCGAAAACAATAATGCATTTAAAGTCATACTTCAAATACGATATGATCGGTTTGTCTTTGTAATTAGCATTTATTAGAGAAATGAACTAATTCCTGATTAATAAATTTTATAATATTCGTTCACACAGTGGATTATGTTAAACAATGCCTAAACAAATATTTTCGTAACTTCACTCATTATGTAATAATTGTGTTTGAAGAACTTCATGTAATTGAAACTCTACTGACAAATAAACCTGGCAAAAAAGAGGACTCTACTAACGAGACTAAATTTCGGGACAAGGAAGAAGGAACTGTACTAAGGAGTAGTTTGTAAATAAAATAAAAGAACGATTCTACGAGCAAACTAAAAAAAATGAAAAAAAGACCCTACTGACTAGCAAACTAAAAAGAAAAAAAAGGGCTTTACTGACGAGCAAACAAAGATTAGAAGAACAAAGGATCTTTATTGACGAGCAAATTAATAAAAAAAAATATGAATGGAACTCTACTCACAAGCAAACGCAAAAGTAAAGCAAACTAAAATTATAACAAAGAGACTCTACTGACGGGCAAATAACAATTCTAATAGAAAAAGATTTAACAATTCTAAATTTAAAAATATTTAAAAAAAGGAAATCTACTGATGAGCAAATAAAAAAGGACTCTACTGACGAGCAAACTAAATTTTTACCCGACTAACTTCCGGAATTTTGTAAATTATGGGAAAAAGAGGGTGGTTCCATATGAAATTTTTGAGTTATTTGACAAAAACCTAAAAAATGACCCGAAGTTTCTATTTATTGCTAAAGAGTGATATAAAGTTTTTGAGTTATTTGACAATAACCAAAAAAATGTCCCGAATTTTCTATTTATTGCTAAAGAATGAAATATCAAATTCAAAGTGGTTTTATTCAAAGTGGTTATTTTATATCGGAGTTTTTAAATATTACACATATTTTTAATGCCATTATATAAACAATTTATAATTTATCATCATATAAATGTGTATAATGGTTGACACTAATAAATGCGTGCATCACGAGTGTAACCATATATTACTGATAAACATTATTCAAAATTGTTATATGATGTATTTATTTTTACTTAAAAGCCATCTTGTACAGTAGCAAATAAGTTTTACTTCTATCTGTCCTAAGTTCGGTTCTGTCCATTTCCCATGTTATTTCTGTTCATGAGTAACACAAGAAAATGAAATGAACTTGCCGAAAGTAAAGTAAAGTTTCAGAAGGCGAATTGTATTTTTTATATTAGTCGAAGTGCAAAAACCGAAGAAAAACCAAACCTTACAAACCGAATGTTGCAACCGGAGAGTAAAGTGCACGTGGCGCATTATTTGTTCGAGGAACAAATAATTTTTTTTATAAAAAAATTGGGAAGAACTATTAATGTATAAAATCATAATTCAAAATAGATTTCAACAGAATTTCAATTTTTAAAGAACGAGAATTTTCTTTAATATTATACACAACTAGTTTAATTAATTAAATGTCACTGTTCTGATGATGAATTTGCAATTACAAAAATCGAACAAAAATTTTCAAAAAATTATTAGATTATTATTTAATTTTAATTTTAATTTAATTTTATTTAATTATTAGATTAGTATTTAAAATATTGATACGGTACCTTCAAAATTTTTAGCTTGAACTAACATTTTTTCGATTCGAATTTGATTGTGAATATTTGTTTACATTGTTACGTAACTTATTTTTCGATAGTTTCGATAGTAAGTAAAAGTTTTCGATAAAGGCAAATTCAAAGAATTGTTTCTTAACTAAAACTGGTTTTATAAAGGTTGGTCTTATGATAAGATTTTTTGATAACACAACCATTATGATGTAAATAATGTGATGATAGTGCAATTTATTAAAATTGTACATGAATTTTAAAAATTCCCTTTTGACAACTAAAACTAACATATTTGAAAATTTTGAATTCAATTTCACATAATACACAAAAATATGGAATGAATTAAAAATAATAAGAACCTAGGTGTAAGTGGCATTTTGCCATAAGGCATGGAACTTGAATAAGAATTATTAAATTCATATTTATTGGTATCAACCCGAAAAATTAACCCTTTCGACTCGGATGCCGCCACTGCAGCGGCAAAATACATAAAAATTCCAGAATTAGAAAGTGGAAAGGGTTAAAATGCTACACTTACAGCAAAAACTAATAAACAGAGAACATTAAAAAAACATATTTTTGGGATTATACAAATTTTCCTATTTCAACAAATTTTCCTATCTCAACAATCAGGAAGTTATCAGCCGTAAATCATATATAAAATGCTAATTTATTAAAAAAAATTCAATATTTTATCAACATATCATAAGGAAAAATGTAAAAATTCATACAAAATTTATAACTGGCTTAAAGTGTCATTTAGCCTTAAGGCTAAAATGCTTGAACTTCTCGAAATGTGTAGGAATTGACTTAATCAATCGAAATTGAAATTTAGATATTTAGATAAAATTAGTCAACTGTTTGTTACAAAACTCAAGTTTTCGTAATTAAATCTGAACTTTGTGATTTTCAAATGAATTTTTTCAAAAACATTTAAATTAACTGTAATTATATTAATTATATTGCACAGGCATGTACTAGTATGTCCTAAAATTGTAGTTTAATGTTCTTAATTTTAATAAGTTGACAATGTTTAACTTTTCACATCACAAAAGCGACTTTTGACATAAATTTTGACCATAATATAATATTTTTTCAAACTTTGATGATTTTTAAAATTAAACTACTTGCCGTAGCGCGATAATATTTTAATATGTTCTAAGGCAATGTAAGTGACAATCCTTTACCAAAATGCCACTTTCAACTAGTTTTTAAATATTCCGAATTGGTTTTCAAAATGTGTTAGAATAAACAATCACTTTTACGCAGACAGTGTAAAAACGTTAGAAAATCCACAAAAATATATTTAAATTTAAATTGGAATTAATAAATTGAATAAGATATTCGATATGTCATCCTAAAGTAAAAGGTAAAAACTCTTGCATAATATCAAAATATATATAAAGCATTTATAATAACCCTATACAATTATTAACTTCCCGTAGGGTCAGTTATTGTGATCGTCCAAAAATCGAAATTAAAAATTTTTACGTTTTTACTTCACGTTTTTGAGGTTTCTGAATATTTTGGCATTACTCAGAAAAAATGAATGTGTGTGTATGGATACAATATTTCGTCGATGTTTTCGGGCGCACGGATCAATCATTTGAATGATTAAAAAAACATTCGATTCCTATTATTAGGAACATGTGCTGATTAGTTTTTGGCAAAGGTAGGTCCGTTAGTTTTGGAGTTAGGGAGCGAAGAGTGCAGAAAATAAAAATCGAGTTTTTGAGAAAACGGGGAATCCGATTTGAACGATTCAAAAAACATTCAATTTGTAATGATTGGAAGAAGAGGTGATTAGTTTTTGGCAAAGGCAGGTCCAGCCGTTTTGAAGATATCGAGCTAAATGTGCAAAAATGGCAGTTTTTGAGAGAATTAAGCGTCCGATTTGAAAGATTCAATGAACATTTCGTTACGGTATGGAAAGTTCCAGTAATTTGCCTTAAGGCACGATGCCATACACACCACTAGTACATATTGTCTGTTACAATATTTAAATATTATACGCATTATTATTATCTCTGATAAATATTCTGCATTGTGTTCGATTGAAATCCGTAGATATTTGTTTACATTGTTATGTAACTTTGTGAATAAAGGATTTTTAATAGAGGTTTGTTTACCGGTTTCTGTGTACACTTAAAAATCTTTAAATTGAAATTTTAAACGTTTTCAAATATATTATTATTACAAATACTGTAACTTTCATTATTTTTGCTATCTTATTGTTATATCTGAGCAAATCAAATGTAAATAATAAATCAATTTCCAGATCTCCAGAACAATTAACAATCGTCATTTCATTTCAAATTCAATTTCAAAAAAAAATAGTTGCCTAATTTACACAAAATCGAAAAAGTGCTCCATAGGTCACAGTCTAAACGGTTCCTATTCGATTCCTATTGATAGGAAGATGTGGTGATTAGTTTTTGACAAAGGCAGGTCCAGCCGTTACGGAGATATGGAGCAATGAGAGCAGAAAATAGAAATCGAGTTTTTGAGAGATTCAAATAATGCAAAAAACATTCAGTTCGTAATGACGAGGAAAAGTGTTTATTAGTTTTTGGCGAAAGTAGGCCCAACGTTTTGGAGATACAGAGCTAAATGTTAAAAAACGGCCGTTTTTGAGAAAAATAATAATCCGATTTGAATGATTCGAAGAACATTCTGCTTGTTTCAACAAAATTGCAGAAAATTTGTTTCTAATTTTTTTTTCAAAAAAAATTTTTGTAATTTTGGATTAAAAATTCGAAAAATGACCCAAGCTAAGCACAGTCTAAGCGCCACTCTGGTACAAATGCGTTACCCGAGTGCGTTTAGACTGTTTATGTACTGGAGCACTTTTCCAATTTTGTGAAAATTATTGAAAAACGTGAAAATGCCGCCAAGCTAAGCACAGTATAACTGAAAATGTCGCACAGAATTATTAGCAAATACGTTTAGAGTGTGACTATACGGGAGCACTTTTTCAATTTTGTGCAAATTAGGCAACTATATTTTTGAAATTGAATTCGAAATGAAATGACGATTGTTAATGTTCTGGAGATAAATTAATTTATGTATAATTTACATTTGCTCTGCTCAGATATAACAAAAGATAGCAAAAATAATGAAAGTTACGGTATTTGTAACAATATATTTGAAAAAGTTTGAAATTTCTCGAATATTTCATTACGGTACGGGAAGTTCCAGTAATTTCCCGTAAGACACGATGCCATATACCACTAGTTTATATAAACTTTAGTAAAAATCCCATACGATCGACATTTGTCGTTGAACACTTTATTGTGCAATACTAAAACGCACCACCAACAACGCCACTGGATGGACATTGTATAAAGTATTAAAACCATGGCATTTTACGACATTATAATATACAAATAATATATAAATAATATACAATATATAATATATGATATATATATATATATATATATATATATATATATTTAATATATATAACTACAACTTACCATTTAATTCGGCAATTATCCTCGATAAATTCACTCACGACCATCGATTCGGACATAATTGCAACCTGTAGAAGTAACACACTTTATATTAATACATATAAATTAAGTATACAAATAAGTACATACTAGTTGTCTACATAAATAGACATTCATAATATTTCCAATAAAAAAACAATTATTAAATTTTTTGGAAGTACTAACTATGTTTGTGAAAACTTTGCTGTCAAACTTATTTTTAATAAACGATCTCGTGCAATATATTGTGTATTGTGAAGTATTAATTATAAACATTTATCGGGAAGTTCAAGCAACTTGCCTACACGTCTAGGTTAATAATAAGATCTAGCGCTACACTCAATTCTAAAATAATATTTCATTTGCACCATGAAAAGTGCAAAGGCAGACATTGCATTAAGTTACAAGAAATTAAAATTATGGGGTTTTACAAGTCTATAATATATAAATAATATGCAAAATATATGCATAAATAAATATACTATATATATTACTAAATATAATATTTTACTTACCATTAAATCCATTTTTATATCAATTTTATTCACCACGACCTTCGACAAAGACAAGAAATGCACTCGGAAGAACTCTGACGATTTAAGACCGACAACCGAAGGCGACATCCGATCACATCAAGTGTTCGCCAAGAACTAAATTTGCACGATTTTTGGCAAATTATCCCTGTCCCTTTCTAAGGTATTACCATATATGGGCATAAATCCGATGCACTCAATGCATAGGATGATGACGTCACCAGGTGTTTATGTTATTAGAAATAAATGCACTCGAAAACGAAATTTGATAGATTTGTAATATTTTGTGCAAGTATTATATTTGTTATGTTATTAAACCTAGGTGTAAATGGTATTTTGCCTCAAGACAAGTTATAAAATAATGTATTTAATAAATAGTAATCAAAATTTATTATCAAAAGCGATGAAATAATTTTCGTCAGAACACGCTTTGCTGAAATCTTGTTTTGGAATTATCATAGTATACCATACTAAATTTCATACAAAAAAACACAATCCTTAAGATATTTTACATATTATGTTTGTAATAATTACCTTAGGTGTAAGTGGCATTTTACCTCAAGCCAACTTGCTCAAGTAATTATTTGTAAACAAATTATTAATCAATAATAATTAACATTTAATAGGAATATTCTATGAAGAATTATGCACTCGGAGACAAAATTTGGCAGATTTGTAATATTTTGTGCAAAGATTATATTTGATGGTATTTATTAAGTGTAAGTGGCATTTTTCCTCAAGACAAAGTGTAAAATAATTTATTTAATTTGATAGTCACTAAAATTTATTAATGAAAAATCATGAATTTATTATACTTAAGTATGATGAGTCAAAAATATTTCTTACACTTTTCACTCAAATCTTGTTTTGGAATTAAGTACACTATAGTAAATTCCATACAAAAAATACAATTCTTAGGATATTTCACATACTGTGTTTAATGAAATCTTATTTTGGAACCTAGTATGACGCTAGGGATCTAATTTTTACTTCTAGATGTAAGTGGCATTTTGCTTTAATTTCTTCTTCACATTCAAGTTGCAAAAATTTCTCAGTATGTGCAAATAATCGACCCAATAATAATTAAGAATAATTAGCAAATTTCTGAAATATGAGCATGAAGATAAAAATAAATATGATTTTTTTTGTATAATTTTCGTCATTATTTTTATTAGTTTCTAATTAACTAGTGTTCTAAATTAGCTAATGACAATTAACAGTTTTTATAAAATAAGTAGAAATAATATATATAACAATTACAAAATCCACAAACATTCCTATAGTTATACACGTGTATAAATCGACATATACATTTATATATTGAATTTAGACAAAATCCACATACATTCCTATAGTTATACACGTGTATAAATCGATATATACATTTATATATTGTATTTAGACAAAATCCACAAACATTCCTATAGTTATACACGTGTATAAATCGATATATACAATTATATATTTAATTTAGACAAAAGCCACAAACATTCCTATAGTTATACACGTGTATAAATCGATATATACAATTATATATTTAATTTAGACAAAAGCCACAAACATTCCTATAGTTATACACGTGTATAAATCGTTATATACATTTATATATTGAATTTAGACAAAATCCACAAACATTTCTACAGTTATACACGTGTATAAATCGATATATACATTTATATAGTGAATTTAGACAAAATCCACAAACATTCCTATAGTTATACACGTGTATAAATCGATATATACATTTTATATTGAATTTAGACAAAATCCACAAACATTCCTATAGTTATACACGTGTATAAATCGATATATACATTTATATATTGAATTTAGACAAAATCCACAAACATTCCTATAGTTATACACGTGTATAAATCGATATATACAATTATATATTTAATTTAGACAAAAGCCACAAACATTCCTATAGTTATACACGTGTATAAATCGATATATACATTTATATATTGAATTTAGACAAAATCCACATACATTCCTATAGTTATACACGTGTATAAATCGATATATACATTTATATATTGAATTTAGACAAAATCCACAAACATTCCTATAGTTATACACGTGTATAAATCGATATATACATTTATATATTTAATTTAGACAAAATCCACAAACATTCCTATAGTTATACACGTGTATAAATCGATATATACATTTATATAGTGAATTTAGACAAAATCCACAAACATTCCTATAGTTATACACGTGTATAAATCGATATATACATTTATATATTGAATTTAGACAAAATCCACAAACATTCCTATAGTTATACACGTGTATAAATCGATATATACATTTATATATTGAATTTAGACAAAATCCACAAACATTCCTACAGTTATACACGTGTATAAATCGATATATACATTTATATAGTGAATTTAGACAAAATCCACAAACATTCCTATAGTTATACACGTGTATAAATCGATATATACATTTATATATTGAATTTAGACAAAATCCACAAACATTCCTATAGTTATACACGCGTATAAATCGATATGTACATTTAAATATCGAATTTAGACAAAATCCACAAACATTCCTATAGTTATACACGTGTATAAATCGATATATACAATTATATATTGAATTTAGACAAAATCCATAAACATTCCTATAGTTATACACGTGTATAAATCGATATATACATTTATATATTGAATTCAGACAAAATCCACAAACATTCCTATAGTTATACACGTGTATAAATCGATATATACATTTATATATTGAATTTAGACAAAATCCATAAACATTCCTATAGTTATACACGTGTATAAATCGATATATACATTTATATATTTAATTTAGACAAAATCCACAAACATTCCTATATTATACACGTATAAATCGATATATACATTTATGTATTGAATTTAGACAAAATACACAAACATTCCTATAGTTATACACGTGTATAAATCGATATATACATTTTATAATGAATTTAGAAAAATCACAAACATTCCTATAGTTATACACGTGTATAAATCGATATATACATTTATATTGAATTTAGACAAAATCCACAAACATTCCTATAGTTATACACGTGTATAAATCGATATATACATTTATATATTGAATTTAGACAAAATCCACAAACATTCCTATAGTTATACACGTGTATAAATCGATATATACATTTATATATTGAATTTAGACAAAATCCACAAACATTCCTATAGTTATACATTTGTATAAATCGATATATACATTTATATATTGAATTTAGACAAAATCCACAAACATTCCTATAGTTATACACGTGTATAAATCGATATATACATTTATATATTGAATTCAGACAAAATCCACAAACATTCCTATAGTTATACACGTGTATAAATCGATATATACATTTATATATTGAATTTAGACAAAATCCATAAACATTCCTATAGTTATACACGTGTATAAATCGATATATACATTTATATATTGAATTCAGACAAAATCCACAAACATTCCTATAGTTATACACGTGTATAAATCGATATATACATTTATATATTGAATTCAGACAAAATCCACAAACATTCCTATAGTTATACACGTGTATAAATCGATATATACATTTATATATTGAATTTAGACAAAATCCATAAACATTCCTATAGTTATACACGTGTATAAATCGATATATACATTTATATATTTAATTTAGACAAAATCCACAAACATTCCTATATTATACACGTATATAAATCGATATATACATTTATGTATTGAATTTAGACAAAATACACAAACATTCCTATAGTTATACACGTGTATAAATCGATATATACATTTTTATAATGAATTTAGAAGAAATTCACAAACATTCCTATAGTTATACACGTGTATAAATCGATATATACATTTATATATTGAATTTAGACAAAATCCACAAACATTCCTATAGTTATACACGTGTATAAATCGATATATACATTTATATATTGAATTTAGACAAAATCCATAAACATTCCTATAGTTATACACGTGTATAAATCGATATATACATTTATATATTGAATTTAGACAAAATCCACAAACACTCCTATAGTTATACACGAGTATAATTCGATATATACATTTATATATTGAATTCAGACAAAATCCACAAACATTCCTGTAGTTATACACGTGTATAAATCGATATATACATTTATATATTGAATTTAGACAAAATCCACAAACATTCCTATAGTTATACACGTGTATAAATCGATATATACATTTATATATTGAATTTAAACAAAATCCACAAACATTCCTATAGTTATACACGTGTATAAATCGATATATACATTTATATATTGAATTTAGGCAAAATCCACAAACATTCCTATAGTTATACAAGTGTATAAATCGATATATACATTTATATATTGAATTTAGACAAAATCCACAAACATTCCTATAGTTATACACGTGTATAAATCGATATATACATTTATATATTGAATTTAGACAAAATCCACAACCATTCCTATAGGTATACACAGTTTGCTAAGATCTTGTTTTGGAATTAAGTACACTATAGTAAATTTATGGAATGCATTATAAATAACACGTTGAACGCCACGATAAAATATGCATCGTAACTTTATTAGATAATTTAGAATAATTTTAAAAAAATGTATCGAGGTAACTTGATGTGTTAAAGGAATCATTCAGGAAAGGAAAAATGCTTGGAAATTTTTTTCCTATATTAATTTTTTTTTCGTCAGACACTAAGTAATGGACATGGCTCATATAGAACCTATAATTTTTATCCTATAATATTTTTTTTCGTCAGACACATTTGACTGACATGTCATTTTGCATATTAATTTTGTAATAAATTATGAAACTAGGTGTAAGTGGCATTTTGCTTTAAAACCAGTTTCATACGCATGTCTGACAATTTATGCTGAAGCTTTGTAAACATAAGATTTTTATTAAACAGAAATTTCCACTTACGACTAGATTTTTTAAAAATATTCATAGATTTTTACTAATGTTATTAATAAAATTGTTATTATATATAATAACAATTATATATAATTTTGTTTTATTTTTATTAATAAAAGTTTGCACAAAATGTACGCATGATGTAGTTATTATTTCGTAAAATTTCTTTAAAATTAATAATAAGTTTTGCACCTCTTTGAACCCCGCCTATGGAGTACAAAGGACCAGGTTACAAATTTTTGAAAAACAGAAAAAAAAAGCTATAAGGTTGTCAAATATCTCCCTTCCGCCTTTTTGTATTATAAACCAAGAGCAAAAAAGCGGAAGGGAGATATTTGACAACCTAATATAATGAGCTGGAAGTTTTACTGAACATAGTCAGAAGTTTCTGTTTGATGTGTTATTTTTGTGACGCAGTTGGTTGGTTTTCACAGTATATTTGTTAAAAGTCTAATTGGATCTTCGTTGATTCTATAATATGAAGGTTCTATTTTATACATTTCAATATTTTTTTCTACCCAGCTCTCTGTCTATACAGAAGATTCAATCTGCAAATGAATGAATGAATCCTTCGGAGCGCACAAAGAATATTTTTCGGATAGAAAAAAACGGCGGCGTTTTCCACGTTTTTCACGTTTTTCAGGCGTTGATTGAAAATCTGAACGGGAAGCAATCGAAAATGGAAAATATCGCAATTGGAAAATCAAACACACATTTACATATGTCTGTACAACCAGAAATTGAGAGAAAAGATGAGGGAAATGTGGCCTGGAAAATTATCTTGTGCGGTATACGAATTGTTTATGTAATATAGACACACACACATATATATTAGGGTGTTCCTTAATATGGAATGTTTTAAAATTTCCTTGCTCCCAGGGGCTCAAATGCTTCCAAATTGATAAAAAAAAATACTCTGAAAGTTTTAGCTCTTAATATAAAATTTAAGGTAATCCGCACTCCAACCACCAAAGTTTCTTCTTTCTAAATAAATACTTTTATTTGATATATTTTATAAAATATATATTGATTTTTTTTGTATTTTTTTTATTTATGATCAAAATAAGCAAATACAATGTTATTCTCAAAATTTTGATTCACTTGCCGCTAAGTTATAAAGCAAATGGAATTTTACCCATGTTATTTCCATAGAAACCTTGATAGAGTTAATATTAAAACTTGAAAGTTTCAGAGAATTGTTTTTTATCAATTTGGAAGCATTTGAGCTCCTGGAAGCAAGAAAATTCAAAAATATCCATATTAAGGACCACCTTAATATTGACTTTGATAATTTTTAGTTGGTGATAAATATGTTAAAAAACAACAAAAAAACAAGATAATAAATTGAAAGAAAATTAACATAAGTTTCTCAAAATTAATTTAATAGGTTCATACGTTTAAAGTCCCAATTTGAATCTTCTTTAGTAGAAACAAAGTTTTTGTTTTGCAAACGATTCAGAATGACTAGAAATGTCTAGAAAACATTAAATAAACTAGTAATGTATGACATAATAGATTATTATAAATATTGTAACATTGTCTAATATTTAGAAGAATTATATAAACTGAATTGCAAAGTTAAAATTATTTGGAAAGTATATTAGAACTATAGTCAGAATTAAAAATAAAATCTGAATTATTTTCGATATACAAAAAATTAAAAAAAAAAGGAAAGTTGAAACAATTTTTTTTTCCAAAATCAATTATTTTGTTAAGACAAGCAGAATGTTCTTTGAATCATTTAAATCGGACGCTTAGTTTTCTCAAAAACTGCCATCTTTTGCACATTCAGCTCTGTATCTTCGAAACGGCTCGACCTGCCTTTGCTAAAAACTAATCACCTCTTCTCCCAATCATTACAAATTGAATGTTTTTTAGATCATTCAAATCGGATATTCCGTTCTGTCAAAAATTCGATTTGTATTTTCTGCACTCTTTGCTCCGTATCTCCGTAACGGCTGGACCTGCCTTTGTCAAAAACTAATCAGCACATCTCCCTATCAATAGGAATCGAATGTTTTTTGAACCTTTCAAATCGGTTGATCCGTGCGCCCGAAAACGTGAACAAAAAACTGTATCCATACATACATACACACATACACACACATCCATTTTTTGTGAGATATGCCAAAATGTTCAAAACCTTCAAAACGTAAAGAAACGTAAAAATTTTCAATTTCGATTTTTAGACTATTACAATAACTTACCCTATAGGAAGTTAAAGAAAATGAAGATGGCACACATTTAATATCGAAACGTACCGAAAAACATCTAGATTCAATTACTGTTTTTCATCACCCAGTAAAAAATGTACAATAGTGAAAAAAGTTTTTTCACGCAGGCATCTACGTATCCGATTAGTGAAAAGAAAAACTCTAAATTATGTTTAAACTAAAATCTGATGGCACATATTTGAGGTCAAAACGTACATCTAGTAATATTTGTTGTTTTTCATAAGATTGTATGAGATATACAGCAATGAACAAAAAAAAGAAAAACTATACATGTATCCATCCGATTGTTGAAAAGAAAAAAAAAATATGTTTAAAAAAAATGATGTTGGGACACATTTAGTGTTAACTCAGGCGTGTCGACCCGGACGCCAAAGTAACCGGGTCGACGTCTTTGTGTGTTTACGTGCCAAAAAAACAGGACATTTAGTTGTAATTAGTAAGTGTTGCATTTTTTTAGTATTCTTGCTAATCAATAAGTGTGAATAGCCATAATGTATACTTATATTGAGAACATTAATAAAAATTCAAATGCTACATTAACAAATTTTTTCTGACCTTACAAAACTCTACATTCTTGTCCATAAACATTCCTGTGTTTATAAATTAATCTTATTATTAATATTAATTCAGAAAATTTTCTAATATCAATATTGTTGTCATAAGCCACCAGTTACATCCCTCCACCATCTAATAATAAACCTTTCGCCATTATCTCCACCGCCTTTTCTTTCACCAAAAAAAAAGGAAAATCGAACAACAAACACGAAACAAATAAGATTTGATTCCTCCATCATCGTCGTCGATTGCGATTGGCATAATCTAATTGGTTAGAGTAAGGGGATGATCAATAAACATTTTCGAACCATTCAATCGAGGAATCATCCCTTGAGAAAAGGGCAGGAAAGTATCAGAGGAGAGGCAAGACAGGGAAAATATTCTAACACGATGCTGCTCCGAGGCATTTGTTCCTCGTTGTAAAAATCTTATTGTTTTCGACGCTTGTTATTTTCGCCTGGAGTAACCGCAACCATATCAACTCACAAGGGCAGGGATAGGGGATGTTTGGGGAACGGTGTGGTAGTTTTATGGCTAGTATATATATATATATATTATATATATATATATATATACTAGATGACCCGACAGACGTTGTTCTGTACCCATGTCTACAATTTTTCAATATAATAAAATTCCTAAAAATAATAATTATTGTTTTTTAAATTACTCTTTACGCCAAAATGCATATACATTTATAATATGAGCGATTTTAAATGTAGAACTGTTTTTAAATAAAATGATGACTCTCAATACCCACACTACATTGAAAATTGAAATCTCTTAAACGGTATAACATAACCATAACCATAACATAACACTGGTACTTTATGATGGATTAAATTAATTTAATTTTTTATTTTTTAAGATATCCAAAATTGCATCTTAAACTTCTCTTAATCGATATCGTGAGGTGTATTCATCTTTACTTTCCCATTTGTTGCTATAAAGTAAAATTTTTACGTATTTTAAAAATATTGTGGAAAGATTAGTAAAAGATGCAAAAAAAATATATATTGAAAAAAAAACTATATTGAAAATTAAAATCCGAATCTTGTGTTGGCGCCCCCTAAGGCGTGCGCTCGTATTAAAGGTAGGACCGACCCTGATTAATACTTAATTTCATATTTTAAGTGAATTAATTTGTCATATCTTGTTCATATGTGTATCATTCAATCTGTCATACATATACTGTATCTTATATTATTTTAATTTCTGGCACATATCAGCTGCTTTTTGGCAATACAAATGTAGACATTTATTTTTCTCATTCATAATCATAAATTTATTATACTTATACTAATATAAGGACTCCTTCGGAAATTAGAGTAGAGTATCTTTTTGCTTCGGAAATAAGTTTCCTAGTCAGTAATCGCTTTTTGTTTTGTAAATTATAAAAAAAATCTTCGGAAATCAGTTTGCTCGTAAGTAGAGTTCCTTTTTACTTTCAATTTTTTTTCAGAAATCAGTTTGCCGGTAAGTAAGGCTCCTTTCTGCTTTCAATTTTTTTTTTTTCAAAAATCAGTTTGCTCGTCAGTAGAGTCCCTTTTTACATTCAATTTATAAGAATATTGTCGAAAATCAGTTTGCACGTCAGTAGAGTCCCTTGTTGATGTAGAAAATCAGTTTGCTCGTAAGTAGAGTCCCTTTTTTGAATTAATAAGCATATTGTCCCTTCTTGGTTTCAAATTTATTTATTTTTTTAGAAATCAGTTTGTTCGTCAGTATAGTCCTTTTTTTAAATTTATAAGAATAGTAGACATTTCTTTTTGCTTATTCATAATCATAAATTTATTATACATATTCTAATATTGTCTAGGTTCATAAGTAAATTGAAATTTTTTGCAAATGATAGTATTCATTTGTTTTCAATGCAAATAATAACATGTCGTTTTATCTATTTATTCCTACAATATTCCACATACATCCCAGTACTTTATAATCACGTACATCCTAGAAAATTTCCTTAACAAACTTCAGAAAGATTTATCAAAATCCGAATAATCGATTAGGAGGGGAGTATACAGTGAGTGCTTGTAATTTAATATGAAATTTATATAATAGCAATAAAGCTCAAATTGATTCTATGTTTGTATGTGGAGAAGAAAAGGGCTGTTTTTAGGGTTTTCGCGGCAATTATTCGATTTTTATCACGCCGTAAGAACCATCCTTGGACATGAACGAACATTTTAAAAAAAGAATTGGCCAAATTGGTCCAGGCGTTGTTGAGTTATGCGCTTACCAACACATTTTGCGATCCATTTTTATATATAAGATATATATACTCGTATATATATATCAACAATGTAGCAATGTCGTCTGGGATATGTAATTACGATACAACCCTTAGTTCAATTTTTACACAAATTACATCTAACATTACATTTAGTATACCGAATTAATTTGCTCTATTTGCAAACTTTTTTATATCGGAGAAACTAGCCGAAACCTGAGTAAACACCTTCATCAACATAAAATAACTCAAAAAATCCCAAACAATTCAAAACCATGTTTACCGATCATATTAATAATTTAAACCACAATATAGATTTTTTCAACCCAAAAATTTTACATTTTGAAGAGAACGTAATTAAAATAAGATTCGCTGAGGGGTTGTTTTTGCAATTGCATAACGACAGAGTCATAAACAAACGTTTTGACAATACGGCTCGGAACGAGACTAACACGTGGTTCCTTAATAGAGTGTCAAAATTTCTTAAAAAATGACAAGATCCGATTGCTTTATAAATTTCCCGTAAAATTTGAACACATGCTAAAAATTGTTTCAAGAAAAAAATGTGACATTTCAATCTTGAACTTCAAACAGTAAATACATAGTTTCGATAACTTGTTAAGTTATCATGATTATCAATGTGTTTTACCATTTTTGATGTTATAAAATATATATTTTATCAATGTGCACATACTCATACCATGAATTAATAATGGTTTTATATATTATATTAGGATACAAAATTGTAAGTGTTTTTTTTTATTATTATTATCATCATTATTGTTTTTCTATGAAATTTCTTACATATTATTTATATAGTTTTAATTTTTATAATTAAATTGATTGCAACTGAGTGAAGACTAAGATGCTAGCCGAAGCGTATGGATTTTAAGTGAATAAATTTTTAAAAAACTCTCATACTATTTTTATTGGTGTAACGCCCGACTTTTTAACTCAAATTAAGTATATATTTAAATATATATATATATATATATATATATATATATATACAAGGTGTCCCAGAATTTAACGGAATAATCGTCTTGATCGTAACTTGACTACCATAAAAAAATAGATAAAAAAAATGCTATATTATTTGACAATTAAAAGCTTTTTGGTCCAACCAATTGAAACTGTTTGTTGGTTTTTGTGCTTTATTTTTATAGGGTAAGAGCAAGTTATAGGTAGGGTAAGTTATAGTAATAGTCCAAAAATCGATTTCTATCCAAATTTTTGCATATCTTTACGTTTCAAAGGTTTCTGAACGTTTTGGCATACCTCAGCAAAAATAGATGTGTGTGTATGTGTGGATACTAATTTCAATCGACAATTTCAGGCGCACGAATCAACCGATTTCAATAGTTCAAAAACATTCAATTCCTATTGATAGAGAGATGTGCTGACTAATTTTTGGCGAAGGCAGGTCCAGCTGTTTCGAATATACGGTGCAAAGAGTGCAGAAAATAGAAATCGAGTTTTTGAGAGAACGGAGAGTCCGATTTTAATGATACAGAAAACATTCAAGTTGTAATGATAGGGAGATGTGCAGATTAGTTTTTGGCAAAGGCAGGTCCAGCCGTTTCAAAGATACCAAGATAAATGTGCAAAAAATGGCAGTTTTTGAGTGAACTAAGCGTCCGATTTGAATGATCTAAAAAAATTTTGTGCTTGTATTGACAAAACAATTACTTTTGAGGATAAAAAATTATTACATCTCTTTTTATTTCCATAAAATATTTTTGTAATTTTGGATTAAAAATTCAAAAAACTACCCAGGCTAAGCGCAACTCCCGTACAAATTTGTGACGCAAACTATTGAAAAATGTGAAAATGCCGCCAAGCTAAGCACAGTATAAGTGAAAATGTCGCACAGAATTATATGCAAATGCGTTTAGACTGTGACTATGAGGGAGCACTTTTTCAATTTTATGTAAATTAGGCAACTATTTTTTTTTTAAATTGGATTCGAAATGAAATGAAGTGACGATTGTTAATGTTCTGGAGATAAATTGATTTATTTATGATTTAAATTTGATTTACTCAGATATAACAATATAGCAAAAATAATGAAAGTTACAGTATTTGTAATGATACATGGTCTGTTCAAAAAGTACCCGGAATTACTAATAATTAAATTTCGCGGGTCTGGAGTGTCTGATGTCAAAATTTTTTTTTTATTGTGTTGGTATACATGCCCCTAAAGTATGATGAAATTTTCAGCTATATTCACTGTTTACTTTGTCTGTGGTAGTCGCTAAGGTTCGACGTGTTTTTCTGAGCTCGGCGATTTTTACAATGGAAGAATTGAAAAAGTCAAAGAATTTGTATTAAATTTTGCGTAAAAATGAAATAAAGTGTTGCAAAGTGCAAAAATTCACCAGATATGGCTCCGTGTGACTTTTTCCTATTCCCAAAGTTGAAGAGACCCATGAAAGGACGGCGGTTTTCCTCGATTGAAGAAAATCGCCGAGAGTGCTCAAGGACATATCAAAAAGTGAATATCAGGGTGCTTCGAAAATTGGAAAAAACGCTGGCATAAGTGTATTATATCTGGGGGGGGACTACTTTGAAGGGGACCACATTAATGTAGACGAATAAATAAATATTTTTTTGAAAAAACGAAAATTACGAAAACTTTTTGAACAGACCTCGTATATTTAAAAACGTTTAAAATTTCTCCACTTGAATAAAAATGTAGAAAATTTATTGACTATGAAAATATTACTGATATGAAAATATGACAAGTCCAATTGTTTTTTTTTATAATCATTAGTCTGCTTGATTTCCCCACAGCACGATGCCATACACTACTAGTTTCAATTTAGATGTTGTCTCTTCGAAGTTTAGAGAAGCAAGAATGATGAGTGATTTCAAGAAAACAAGAAGTTTTGGTGTTTACAAATATGTTAAAGTAACAAAAATGCCATTCACATGAAGTTGGTTACAGTAAAGCATAAACTAAACAAATATTTATAAAGTATCACAATTGCAGTAGAAATATCAAGCACAACTTATGTAAAGTTAATAATAACGACAAAAAAAACTCATCAGCATCCAATTATAATAAACCTCATCCCCTTCAGTATCGATATGAAACAGATACAACCACCTACAAATTTCCTTCCATTCACCGATTCCTTCCTCAATAATTATACCGTCGTTCCTGCAAACAGACAGACAGACAGACAGATAAAGTACGTTGGTGGTATTAGTTAGTACTTTGTTTTTATCTCACACAATGTTCGTCTGTCCGTCCGTTCGTCCGTCCTGGTCTTACTGATCTTGCTCTTGTTTTTCTCGAAGTGTTCCAATTAGCGCACATTCGACGAGAACCTATCAATTGTTTTATTTTCATCTCAATTGCCTTATTTTTTTCCTCTCTTATTCTGTTGCCAGTATCTCGTTTCATGTTTGTTTATGTCGATCTTATTATTATGGCGATATCTCCACGACTCGCATACAGTGGCGTAGAGTAAGAAAAATCTGGTTGAAAGTGGTAGTTTGGTAAGCAAGATTTATGAACTTGCCCCAAATGTGTGATAATTGACTTAATCTAAAGGATTTAAATTTTTTGACAACTTTCATAAAATTAGATTTTTGAGAAATTTAAAATTTTTGAAAAAAATTGACAAATTGAAAATTTAGATTTTTTTTATATTTTGCAGTTTTTCGAAAAAAATGATTTTTTTTTTTCAAATCAGTCGCGATGTGTAGTTATTTTAGAGAAGAAACATTGGAGCGCGTGAGCGCCGCGTCGCAGTCTAACGGATAAGCATTGGTACGGGACTCATAACAATATAAACAAAATTTATACTTATTGGTAAAATCTTTGTAAAATATCTGATAATTTGATGTGCATATGTCTAATGATCATTTTTGACCGCCAAATGGCTTTTTTTTCTACTTTTTGCTTTATATCTCCAAAACCGCTTGACCTGCCTTTTCAAAAATCCAATAAGTTCTTCATTTCAAATACAAGTAAAATGTTCTTTGAATCATTCAAATCCCATACTTCGTTCTCTCAAAAACTTGATTTCTATTTTCTGCACTCTTTACTCTTTATCTCCGTAACTGCTGGACCTGCCTTTGTCAAAAACTAAGCAGCACATCTTCCTATCAATAGGGATCTAATGTTTTTTAAACCATTCAAATCGGTTGATCCGTGCGCCCGAAATCGTCGACGAAAATTTGTATCCGCACACACACATACATCCATTCCTTTTAAAGTATGCAAAAATGTTCAGAAACCCTTGAAACGTAAAATTATTCTATAATTTTCACTTTCTACTTTTTTGCGATTACTATAACTTACCCTACGGGAAAAATTTACAAATATAACTGCAAAGAATAAGAAAAAAATACTCTACTGTTAGAATGAAATTAAATCACCGGACACTCGGTTCGAGTCCTGGCACTGACACAGAATTATCATTTGATGATTTGTTGGATTGAAATTAAGTAGAAATTGAATTGTTGATTTGAGATACAATAGAATTAGATGTTAAAAGAAGAAGAGAATAGCTCAGTCAGTAACAAGCCCGACTCGCGCGCCGGGGTACTCGGTTCGAGTCCTGGCACTGACACAGAATTATCATTTGATGATTTGTTGGATTGAAATTAATTAGATTATGAATTGTTGATTTAAGATAGAATAGAATTAGAAGTTAGAAAAACAAAAGAATAGCTCAGTCAGTAACAAGCCCGACTCACACACCGGATACTCGGTTCGAGTCTTGGCACTGACATGGAATTGTCATTTTTGATTTGTTGGATTGTAATTAATTAGATTATGAATTTTTTATTTGAAATAGAACAAATTTAGATGTCAGAGGGACACTCGGTTCGAATCCTGGCACTGTCATCGAATTACCATGTCATTTGTTGGATAGAAATTAAGTAGATTTATAACTGTTGATTTGAGATAAAATAAAATTAGATGTTAGAGGGATATTCGGTTCGAGTCATGGCACTGATAAAATTTTCATTTGATTTGTTGGATTGAAAATTAGAATTATAATTGTTGATTTGAAATATAATAGAATTAGGTGCTAGAGGAACACTCGGTTCGAGTCCTGGCACTGTCATGGAATTGTCAACTAATTTTTATAATTAAATAAAGTACAATTTGCATTATTAAATTGAAATAGAATGCAATTATATATTAGAGGGACACTCTAATATCATATTTTGAGTGAATTAATATGTCAAATCCATGCCAAATACTTTATTTGCTCGTCAGTAGAGTCCTTTTCTAATTTTCTAGATATTTAATTTCCTCGTCAGTAGAGTCTTTTTTTAATTTACTATCTAAATATTAAATGTGCTCGTCAGTAGAGTCCCTTTTTAAATTTTTTATTATATATGAATTTTATTTTGTTTATTAGTAGAGAACCTTTTTTTAAATTGTTATTATGGATTTTATTTTGCTTGCCAGTCGAGTCCTCTTTTCAAATTTTTACATATAAATTTAATTTTGCCCGTTAGTAGAGTCCCTTTTCCAATTTTCAATCTAGAAATTTACTTTGCTAGTCAGTAGAGTCCCTTTTTCACATTTTGAATTTTTTTTTATACTTTGTTCGTCAGTAGAGTCCTTTTCTGATTTTCTGACTGAATATGCAATTTGCTCGTCAGTAGAGTCCTTTTCTAATACTTTGTCAGTAGAGTCCCTTTTCCTTTTAAGTAAATACTACAATAATAGCGAGCTGATAATGAATATTATTTAATATTCATATGTATATTATTCAATACATACCATTCATATGTATATTATTCAATCTGCCGTACATATACTGTATCTTAAATTATTTTATCATTCAATCTGCCTATAATGTATCTTATATTATTTTAATTTTTGGCACATCTCAGCTGCTTTTCGGCAATAATAATATAGACATTACATTTTTCTCATTCATAATAATAAATATATTATATTTTAATATTGTCTTAGCTTATAAGTGACTTGAAATCTTTGGCAGATGACTGTCTTCATTTGTTTTAATGTCAAACCATGCCTTAAACATTTTCAAGGGCAAACAATGTTAAGCGGTTTTTAGTAATCTTTTCCATTTAATTCTACAATATAACTATATTTCTATGAATCAAGAAATCCTAAAAAAATCCCTCAACAAACTTCAGGAAGATTTATCAAAATCCGAATAACCGTTTAGGAGAAGTATCCTTTCGTACAACATTATAGAAGAATTTTATATATAAGATATAAAATATAATACATATATATATATATATATATATATATATATATATAAATATAAATATATATATTCTCCGTCACTGGCCTGTCGATATATAAACTAACAATATATAATAAATATATAAACTGACAATATTATGCTTTTCTTTCAATTTTTAAAACTGAACTTTATGTAATGCAGTTTTGTACGCAAAGACTGCAACGCCAACGAGTTACAAAGTGGATTGCAATGATTGTAATTGTTGTTATATCGGTGAAAGTTTAGGAGAAGTATCCTTTCATACACCTGTTTAGAAAAATTTTATATATAAGATATATATATATATATATATATATATATATATATAATTTATTTATCTTTTTCCTCCGCCACTGGCCTGTCGATATTTCTACTTTTGCGTAGGAAGAACGGCTAATGATTATCTGATATGCTGCTGCAGCAGCAGAAGGAGAAGATAGTTACCGTTTCAACAAGTTATTTGCGTCGATTCGAAACAATGAAAGAATCCTCTCGATGAGAAAGAACAAAGAATTCTCTCTTCATCCCTTAGAATAAGAAAATACCTATACTCGTTAATTGGAAATAAATATTATGGTAATAGATATATTTATATTAATTAGGAAATCTTAAAGTATTGCATTTATGTTGGTTGGAAATATTGTCATTTTTAATGAGCTCTTCAGGCTATAACTATATTAAATCCTCATAGAATTATATTTTACATGACAACAAATGAAAAGGAGTAAGTGATATTTTATTAACTTTCCGTAGGCCAAGTTATAGTAATCGCAAAAAAATTGAAAATGAAAACTTTTATATATCTTTACGTTTCGAAGGTTTCTGAACATTTTGACATGCCTTAGACAAAATGGATGCATGTGTGTGTGTACGGATACAAATTTTCGTCGACGATTTCGGGAACACGGATGAAGCGATTTGAATAATTCAAAAAACATTCGATTCAAATTGATAAGAAGATGTGCTGACTAGTTTTTGGCAAAAGCAGGTCTAACCGTTTCGAAGATACGAGGCAAAAAGTGCCAACAATGCTAACACAGTTTTAAGCGTCCGATTTTAATAATTCAAAAAACATTTTACTTGTATTGACAAGGTGAAGAACCGATCAAATTTTCATGAGGGCAGGTCTAGCGGTTTTGGAGATTTAGTAAAAAAAGTAAAAAAAACATCATCTGGCGGTCAAAAATGATCATTAGACATATGCACATCAAATTATCAGATATTTTACAGAGATTTTAACAATAAGTATAAATTTTGTTTGCATTCCTAATGTTTATCCGTTAGACGGCGACGCGACGCTTACGCGCTTCGATATTTCGTCTCTATGCAATTAAATCAGTACGATTGCTTTAAAGAAAAGTTCAAAATTTTCAAAATATTTCAAAATATTTTTTTCTTCAAAAAGTCTTTTTGCTTCAGAAAAATATAAGTTTTTGTTAAAAATTCATAGTTTCTCAAAAATCTAATTTTTTCAGAGTAAATTTGTTTCAAAAATACTAATCTTTTTAAAAAAAATAATTTTTGGTACAGGAAGTTCCAGCAATTTGCCTTAAGGCACGATGCCATGCGCCCCACTAGTTCAGATATTTTTGCCAGAATTTCTAAATATGTCACTCTTAGTGGCATTTTGCCATAAGACAAGTAACTTGGTTTTCATATTTTTAAATTCATACTTTTTTAAATTTTGGCGTCAAAGGATTCCTAATAACTTGAAATGTCTAAAAAACGTGAAAATGGCAACTTGGATTTTCTGATTAAAGCATAAATTTCTCCTTCCTGTTAGTTAACAAAAAAAAAATTGCAGCAATTTGCTCGTTTAATTTTTTACTTCCCGTAGGGTAGTTATAGTAATGGCCCGAAAATCAAAACTGAAAATTTTTGCATTTCTCGACGTTTTGAAGGTTTCTGAACATTTACGATACGGGTAATTTCTGATACGGAGCACAGAGTGCAGAAAATACAAATCGAGTTTTTAAGAGAACGGATCATCCGATTTGTATGATCCAGAAAACATTTAGTTCGTAATGATTGAGAGAGGAGGTGATTAGTTTTTGGCACAGGCAGGTTTAGCCATTTCGGAGATACAGAGCTAAATGTGTAAAAACGGCAGTTTTTGAGAGAACTAAGCGTCCGATTTAAATGATTCAAAGAACTTTCTACTTGTTTCAACAAAATAATTGCTTTTGCAACAAAAAAAATTAGAAATTTTTTTTTGTGATTTTGGATTAAAAATTCAAAAAATTACCCAGGGTAAGCACAGCCTAAGCGCCACTCTGGTACAAATGTTTACCCAAGTGCGTTCAGACTGTTTATGTACCGGAGCACTTTTCCAATTTGGTGAGAAAACTATTGAAAAATGTGAAAATGCCGCCAAACCAAGAACAGTATAAGTAAAAATGTCGCACAGAATTATTTGCAAATGCGTTTAGACTGTGACTATATGGAAGCACTTTTTCAATTTTGTGTAAATAGGCAACTTTTTTTTTAAATTGAATTCGAAATGAAATGACGATTTTTAATGTAATAATTGATTTATGATTTATGATTTACATTTGATTTGCTCAGATATAACAAACAATTTAGCAAAAATAATGAATGTTACGGTATTTATAATAATATATTTGAAATTGTTTAAAATATGTCGAATATTTCATTACGATACGGGAAGTTTCAGTAATTTGCCTTAAGGCACAATGCCATACACCACTAGTTCGACTTGTGGCTGAAAAACCTTAACAATATATATATATATATATATATATATATATATATATACATATCCATTATTACCATTACCATTCAAGTTGTTTTCCTCGTCAATGACAAATGTCATACAATTTCGATTGCAAGAACAAAAGCAATGGCAATGTTAGCAAAAGTAGCAAAAGTAGCTGTAGTATAGTAGTTGTGGCAAACACACTCGGGCGGCCAATTTTTCACAAGAATTATAAATATGAGAAAGTTTTTCTCGAAACTTTTCCGTCCGCCAACAAGCGTAAAGAACTTAAAGAACGAGAAACTAAAACTTTTGACAGTTGCAAAGAATAAATTATAACGCGATATCAAGTTGGTAGAAGACAATAACATGTTTTGAATAAGGAGGAGGTAATATATTATTGTATATTATAATTTATACAATGGGTGTCCCAGAACGTAACGTCAAGCCAAAATCCACAAACATTCCTATAGTTATACACGTGTATAAATCAATATATACATTTATATATTGAATTTAGACAAAATCCACAAACATTCCTATAGTTATACACGTGTATAGATCGATATATACATTTATATATTTAATTTAGACAAAATCCACAAACATTCCTATAGTTATACACGTGTATAAATCGATATATACATTTATATATTGAATTTAGACAAAATCCACAAACATTCCTATAGTTATACACGTGTATAAATCGATATATACATTTACATAACAATTTAAGTAAATAAAGTACATTTGCATATCCTTGTTAAATATTACAAATACTCCTTTGTATGACTCCATTGTACTAAGGTTTTTTTTTTCAACAAAAATAAACAAAATTTTAAAACTGTGCACTGACTGTTTTGAGTTTAAATCAGAAATGCCACATTTTTCTTAAAAAATTGTAAAAGAATTAAGTCACAAACATTTTGTAATTTTCCACAAATCTTCAAATGTCATCTAAAACCACGTGTCTATAACATAACCTATAAAATACTATAAAAAACCAAGTGTTTGTCACGTACAAAAATAAACGTTGTCATTTCGTTTGATAATGCTGTTTTTGTCGTTATATAATGTAATTTTTTCGAAATACAGGATTTTTGTAACAAAAAAATTCATAGTGTGATTTAAAAAAATTTGGTCTACTCAAAAACACTCAAAATTAGTTAATTGGTGAAGTTGCTTAAGTCGTACTACCTAAGAAAATTACTTATTCAATATATTTTAAAAGAACTATTTAGTTTCTAAAAATTACGTGAATGTATATATCGATTTATACACGTGTATAACTATAGGAATGTTTGTGGATTTTGTCTAAATTCAATATATAAATGTATATACCGATTTATACACGTTTATAACTATAGGAATGTTTGTGGATTTTGTCTAAATTCAATATATAAATGTATCTACCGATTTATACACGAGTATAACTATAGGAATGTTTGTGGATTTTGTCTAAATTAAATATATAAATGTATATATCGATTTATACACGTGTATAACTATAAGAATGTTTGTGGATTTTGTCTAAATTCGATATATAAATGTATATATCGATTTATACACGTGTATAACTATAGGAATGTTTGTGGATTTTGTCTAAATTCAATATATAAATGTATATATCGATTTATACACGTGTATAAGTATAGGAATGTTTGTGGATTTTGTCTAAATTAAATATATAAATGTATATATAAACTTCTTGTATTAAAAAAATTTCTCAACCCATCAACCTATTATCAACCCACCGTCTATTCCTCCGTGGTAATTGAATTGTTAAATACCAACTCCATCTGTGGATGGTAGAATGGGGCTAAAATGGGAGTTGGTTGGTAATTTGAAAAGGGGCTGCACATTTAGTTAAATTGTGTTCATTATTATTGTCGGAGGTCGTTAATTGCAGACGCTAAATCTGTTTTTCTCGCCTTTGTCGACATTAACGTCTTGTGACTTGGAAAAGTCAGCAATAGGATATTATAATCACTAATGTTTCATTTTTAACACATGGCAATAGACTTAATTAACTAGTTGGTATTGGTTTTTTGCGTTGAGACAAATTACATGAACTTCCCGATATGTGTAAATAATCCAGACTTAATGAATGAAATATAAATTAATTTATGAGTGATTAAAAGTATTCCGAGTGGATTTGTTACACATGATTGATAACGAGCGAACACGTTAACTCGGAGTATTTTCTCAAAGCAAATTTTCACAAATTAATAATTTTTATAGTTGAACCAGTTACCGTAGGACTTTAATGGTTTAGTATATTCATTAAGACTAAGTACTACTATTGTTATACCAAGTAAATCGTCTAATTTTAATTTTAACAAACGTCCAAAAAACTATTAATTTTCTCAAACTTTGATGAATTTTTAAAATTAAACTACTTGTCGTAAGGCCGTAATATTTCAGTAAGTTCTATAAGACCATGATATATATCGCCAAAAAAAGTTCCATAAAAATCGGCTTAAATTTTTTTTTCAACTGTTAATTACAAGAAAACGGCTCGATAGATTTTCACCTAAAACTAATCAGCTTCATTCCCAACTAATATCTTTCAAACGGTTTTTGTCTTTTTTAAATGGATTCGGTGGAATCAGCTTAAATGTAGACGAAAAGTTTAACACATCGAATGGCTTCAAAAATTTTGGAATCGGTCCAGCCGTTTTTGAGAAAACGTAGATTTACGGCACAAAATCTGTTCACCTACACACACACACATACTTTATTCAAATTTGGTCTCATTGAATTAAGAATGGCTTGAAACGTTGAGAAAACATAAAATTAGCAAATAGATTTTTTTATGAAAACATAAACTTCTCTTTCAGGAAGTTAAAAAATTGAAAATTTTCAAAAAACAATTTTCGAAAAAACTCGGTTTAAGTTTTAAAAAAATATCATTGTTTTAAATATAAATTCTAGACTTTTAAAGTAGACGATTTATTAAATTTTTTCATTATTCATTTTCTTTCAAAATTAATAAAAATGTTAAAAAAAATGCAATTGTTCTAGATAGTCTGAAATGTTCTGGATATTCCGAAAATGTTATAGATGATCTAAAAGTGTGATGTATAGTTCTGAAAATGTTCTGGATTATCTGAAAATATTTTAGGTGGATCTGAAAATGTTCTGAATAATCCAAATATGTTCTAAAAATATTCTGGATAATCTGAAAATCTTCTAATTAGTCCGAAAATGTTCTAGATTGTCCGAACACGTACGCTAACAGTTTTAGAAATTGTTTTTGATAGTCTTAAAATTTTCTAGGTGTTCTGATAATATTCTAGTTTGTCTGAAAGTGCCATTTGTAGCCTGAAAATGTTCTTGATAGTCTGAATATATTTTTCTAAGCATGTTCTAGATAGACTGAAAATGTTCTTAGTCTAAAGATGTTCTAAAATAATGTTCTGAATAGACAAAAAATATGCCGAACACTTTAACCTTGTTCTAAATAGTCTGAAAATATTTTGGATAGCCTAAAAATGTTCTGGATGATCCAAAAATATTCTGGTAACTTTAAAAGAGTTTCTCAAAGATTGTTTCAAAATAAATTCCTACTTTTTTATGAATAATATCAGATTGAACTTCTGCTGTTTTTAATTTAATACATATGTAATAAATACTTATGTAAACAAGGAAGCGAAATCCAACAATAAAATTACCAATTTTATAAAATGAACCCATAATTATTATCTAATATCTTACCAGCACAGCTAATCTTGTGATTGGCGAAAATACACGTCATGATTCGGACAAAAATACACGTCATTTATATATTTAATTTAGACAAAATCCACAAACATTCCTATAGTTATACACGTGTATAAATCGATATACGTATACATTTATATATTGAATTTAGACAAAATCCACAAACATTCCTGTAGTTATACACTCGTATAAATCGATATATACATTTATATATTGAATTTTGACAAATATCCACAAGCATTCCTGTAGTTATACACTCGTATAAATCGATATATACATTTATATATTGAATTTTGACAAATATCCACAAGCATTCTAATAGGTATACACGTGTATAAATCGATATATACATTTATATACTGAATTTAGACAAAATCCACAAACATCCATATAGTTATACACGTGTATAAATCGATATATACATTTATATATTGAATTTATACGAAATCCACAAACATTCCTGTAGTTATACACGTGTATAAATCGATATATACATTTATATATTGAATTTAGACAAAATCCACAAACATTCCTATAGTTATACACGTGTATAAATCGATATATACATTTATATATTGAATTTAGACAAAATCCACAAACATTCCTATACTTATACACGTGTATAAATCGATATATACATTTATATATTGAATTTAAACAAAATCCACAAACATTCCTATAGTTATGCACTTGTATAAATCGATGTATACATTTATATATTGAATTTAGACAAAATCCACATACATTCCTATAGTTATACACGTGTATAAATCGATATATACATTTATATATGTAAATAAATAGTTTGTAACAATTTAGGTAAATAAAGTACTTACTTTTGGATATCCTTGTTAAATAATATAAATACTCTATTGTATCACAATATGCACTGAGGTCATTTTTTGTCAACACCACAAAGACGGCACAAAACTTTGCGAACTGCGCGACACCTTTAACTAGTTCGGGAATAATCTAATTAATTATAAATACGAAATTAAAGTTTATAAATTGCTTTACATTGTACTTACTTTATCATGCCATTAAAATTTCTAGATATTTTCTTTCAAGATTTTATATTATATATAATAATATGCATTCTTCAAACATACATACCTTTGATTTTATAAATATATAAAATATGAAACATCTAGTTTATAAACAGTGTAATAAAATTTATATATTATAAATATATATATATATATATAATATATATATATAAATATATATATTGTAGAGTTTCGAACAATAATCCAAAAAATAATAAAAAACAAAAAAAAGCTTTTTAATAAACTATTTCTTTATTTAATTATTTGTTTACTGTCGACGTTTCGGAACTAGGTACGTTTCATCTTCAGGACATTTTTTAATTAATTTTATTTTAATTAAAACTTTTTCTTAAAACTTTCCAAAACTTTCAAAATTTTTATCATTTTTAATATCCTGTTCTGATAATCCACTCATTTATTTTTATAATTTTCATTTTGATCATATTATCATATTTCTGTACAATTATTTTTTCAACTGATTTATTATTTAAGAAAAATCCATTTTCTTTTCTTAAACATATTGTTTGCTTAAATCTCATCAAGATCATGTTTCTTGACAGATGTCCTGAAGATGGAACGTACCTAGTTCCGAAACGTCGACAGTAAATAAATAAAGAAAGAAAGAAATTCTTTTTTAAAAAAACTTTTCTTGTTTTTTATTACTTTTTGGATTCTTGTTCGAAACTCTACAAAATATTCACAAATCCAAGACTATAATTTAATATATATATATATATATATATATATAATATATATATATATATATATATTAACAAAGTCTAATAATCGGGCATAACATCAATAAAAAACATGAATTTCTTTCAAAAATTTATTTTAAATCCATACGTTTCGGCTATAATCCTAGCCTTCATTCAGTGGAAACTAAAAATAAAATTAAAAACTAAAACAATTGAATTGGAGTGAAATTCTAATCTTAAGTGTAATTCTAATCCGACTATACTACAATTTGAACAAAATTTATTTAAACGAAGAATTATAGAGGGATCTTTTTTAACTATTTATAACAATAAGACAATAAATAAACGGATGAACTCAACACGCGTGCGACACAAATCTCTTCTATTTAGATAACATTTCCAAATTTCTTACAAAACAATAAAGCGTTCGCGCAAAGGTTTTACAATTCGTTCCACACATGTGCAGAATCTTGGTAAAAATATTTTTTAAAAAATGACTTTCTCCATTACATCTTCAACCAGTCTACGAATAACACACTATTCATTTGTGATTTTTTCAAATCAGTATTTTGTGAAAATATTGTGTAATTTCAAGTTAATGTTTATAATACATAGTGTAGTGCATTACCATATCCTAATACCATGGATTATTAAATTTTCCAATCTAACACTAAGATCAACTAATTGTAAGTACTAATTACTATTTTATTTTTTTCTTTTCACTCCAATTCAATTGTTTTAGTTTTTAATTTTATTTTTAGTTTCCACTCAATGAAGGCAAGGATTATAGCCGAAACGTATGGATTTAAAATAAATTTTTGAAAGAAATTCATGTTTTTTATTGATGTTATGCCCGATTATTAGACTTTGTTAATACATATGTCAACATCAAATTCAGAATCATACAAAATATATATATATATATATATATATAAATATATATATATTATATATATATATATATTACAGATGTGTCTTTCAAAAATATTTCCATTTATCATCCATTAATATTTCCATTGTTTTGGTCCTCTTTTATAAACTCCTTCAACGTGATTTATTTATTATTATTTTTTATTAAGACTCAGGAAGAGTTGCCAGCAAATCTGGAAAGTGATTGTTTTATATTTTTTGTATTGTTAAATAATTTAGTAAAGTAAACCTAAATGCAACATGCATGAATTTAAAAAAATAATCTATATGCAATTTTGTACTTAAAACTGAATTATATAATTTCATCTGCCAAACACATACTGTTGACTGTATCTTATATTATTTTAATTCCTGGCACATCTCAGCTGCCTTTCGGCAATAGTAATGTAGACATTACATTTTTCTTGTATATTATATTATAATATTGTCTAGGCTCATAACTTCAGCTAAATTCAAATTTCAAGTGAATCGACATTTCTAGCAGATGACAGTTCAATGTCAAACAATGATATGTGTTTTTTTGTGTAATTTTTGCCATCTATTTCTACAATATTACTATAGTTTTATCGTTCATTAAATCTTAAAAATTTCCTTTGACACACTCTAGAAAGATTTATCAAAATCCGAATAACCGTTTGGGAGAAGTATCGAATCGTACAGCCGTACAGAAGAATTTTATATATAAGATAAAAATTTACTTACTTTCTACGATAGTCTTGAGTGCTTGAACAGCCGGAGTGTCTTTACTAGTCTCTTCTAAATAGTCTTTGCCCTCATCACAACTTCTGGCTAATTTAGGATCAAGTGGCATCGATCCTAATAATTTTAATTTTAAATCATTGCACATTTTTTGGGCGCCACCGGTTCGAGCCGGAAAAATCTCCGATTGATGCTAAGGAAAGAAAATAATTTCAATAGAAAGAAGTTATGGCAAGGCCATGTTACGCTCCAAATTCCATACACTATGCTACTGAATCATACTGAATACTGTCAAAATATCATGTATTTGCTGTATTACACATAAACTCGTATATTATGAAGCTGAGTCAGAAAGACCCTGTTATCTAACATAGTTTTTTTGACATTTGTACGGTTTCTAGGTTAGGTTTTCTGTGTGACAAACTGAGAAATACGCCTGACTGCGCGGCAAACACAATGGCTTTTTTCAGTATTTAGTATGAAAAGTTCTTCATAACATGGACTTGCCATAACATTTTTCTATTATGAGGCAGAATCGGTCCCTAAATATTTTGCAAAATTGTACAAAATCAAATAATCTAAAACTTTGAAAAGTAATAAAAATGATATAAGAAGTTAAAAGTAACTTAAGATTTCAAAAAAAAATTGTTTCAACCTCAAATCTGATTGTAAACATTTATAACTTTACTATTTAATTCCTGGGTATAAACTAATAGTTCAAATAAAATGGTAAATAATTCATCCCTATGGTACAAATGGTACATCCTGAAGAGCTCACCATTATATTAAATACAAATGTGATGCAACATTTTATACCTCTCATATTGTAAAACTCATTTTTATCCAATTTTAAAGCAAACACATTTGAAATATAAATATTAAAATTACATGATGGTAGTACAAACGGTGCACCCTGCAGAGCTCTTCAAACACACACCATAATAAATAAAATAATTTGACCAGTATCTGAAGTGCATGTTTTGAAAAATTCTCAAAAATAGCTAAAAACCAAATTTGATAATCTAATTATGCAGTTTCACCAAAACATTTCCAAGATTGCGATATAAAAATTGTAAGACCCTAGTAGAAAAAGTACGTCCTGCAGAGCTCTTCAAACACACACTTTAATAAATCAAATATTACTACTAGTATATTTAGTGCATATATAGTTTTAGAAAATTCTCAAAAATAACTAAAAACCAAATTTTAAAATATAATTATGCAGTTTTGTGGTAAACATATCCAAGATTACTATATCAAAATTTTAAAGCCCTAATGCAAAAAGTACGTCCTGCAGAGCTCTCCAAACACACACCATAATAAATAAAATTTTCTTACCAGTATCTGTAGTGCATGTTTTAAAAAATTCTCAAAAATAGTTGAAAACCAAATTAGATAATCTAATTATGCAATTTCACTAAAAACATATCCAAGATTGCTATATAAAAATTATATGACCCTAGTACAAAAAGTATGTCCTGCGGAGCTCTTCAAACATATGCCATAATAAATAAAATATTTTTACTAGTATCTGTAGCACTTTGTTTTCAAAAAATTCTTTAAAAATAGCTAAAAACCAAATTTAATATTTTAATCATGCAATTTTATGAGAAATGCATCCAAGATTATTGTATCAAAATTTTAAGACCCTAGTGCAAAAAGTACGTCCTGCAGAGCTCTTCAAACACACACTTTAATAAATCAAATATTACTACTAGTATATTTAGTGCATATATAGTTTTAAAAAAATCTCAAAAATAGTCAAAAACCAAATTTAATGATCTAATAATGTAGTTTCATAGTAAACATATCCAAAATTACTACATAAAAATTTGAAGAACCTAGTGCCAATAGTACGTCCTGCAGAGCTCTCCAAACACACACCATGATAAATAAAATATTTTTACTAGTATCTGTAGTGCATGTTTTAAAAAATTCTCAAAAATAGTTAAAAACCAAATTAGATAATCTAATTATGCAGTTTCACTAAAAACATATCCAAGATTACTATATTAAAATCATATGAACCTAGTAGAAACAGTACGTCCTGCAGAGCTCTTCAAACATACACCACAAACAAATAGCACATTGTTACTAGTATCTGTAGTACTTTGTTTCAAAAAAATCTCAAAAATAGTTGAAAACACATTTTGAAAATTTAATTATGCAATTTCACTAAAAACATATCCAAGATCGCTATATAAAAATTTTAAGATCCTAGTGCAAAGGTTACGTCCTGCAGAGCTCTTCAAACTTGCACCACAAAAATTGGCACATTCTTACTAGTATCTGTAGCACTTTGTTTTAAAAAAAACTCAAAAAAAACTAAAAACACATTTTGAAAATTTAATTATGCAATTTCACTAAAAACATACCCAAGATTACCATGAAAAATTTTTTTGACTCTAATGCAAACAGTACGTCCTGCAGAGCTCTTCAAAGTGCACAACAAAAATTGATATACGAGTATCTCCACTATTACCTAACATTGATTTACACACATTACACGCCTTAAGGCAAAATGCCATTTTCTAATTTATATATATATATTATAATATATTATAAATATTATATTCATTTATTGTACTTACCGTGCATTTTGGACAAATGAAAAGCGACATGTTTTCAATCACACCTAAAACAGGAATTCCCACCTGAAACAAAAATATAAATATAATAATTAATAGTTTAAAATAAGTAAATATTTACAAAGCCATGTGATTGCTCTGCAGTCTCAGGTCGTCATATAGAAAACCTAACCTAGAAACCGCACAAATGTCCACAAAAACTATCTTACATAACAGGGTCTTTCTGACACAGCTTCATAACATACGCGTAACGTTGCAGTTTGCGTGTAAAACGCCAGAATCACATGGACATTTTGACAGTATGATACAGTAGCATAATGTATGAAACTCGGATCGCACATGGCCTTGCCATAGCATTATTATTTATTATTACCTTTCTGCAAAAATCAATTTCCTTCCTGACATCGAGCAGAGCAACTTCTTGTGGCGTTGTAATAATTATGGCACCGGTCAAATCACATTCCTTCAAATATGTATGTGCCGATAAATGTTCATCGGATGTACCAGGGGGGGTATCCATTAACAAATATTCCATATCTGTACCCCAATCGGTTTGGCTTAGAAATTTCTGTATCATACCTAAGAAAAATTAGTTTAAACTCTGATAAATGGGGTAATTCTATCTATTTATGCTTGTTTATTGGCAGTGAAAACTGTGAAAATGTCTAATTTATATTTATATTTATATTTATATTTATATTTATATTACGGATACAGGATTAAATTTAATAATTACAGAAAATAAATTATCTTAATTTTATGTATTTATTTAATTTATTAATATTAAACAATATCAAGGCTAACATTACTATTATTTAATACAATAACTTGAATAAATTATTTTTTAAAAAATTGCTGCATGGTCAGGCGTATTTTACATATAAACAAGCAAAGAAGAATGTTATGATAACAGAATCCTCGAACATTCCCCCGGACTTGTTTTTATGTAAAATACGCCTGATCGCACCGCAAATAGACAGACATTTTCACAATCCTCATGCAAAAGATACTCAAAAATTTTGTTTTAATTTTTTTACCATTTTTCTTAGGTCCTCGCCATATGACAGCATCGTCAGGGTTGATGAAAAATCCAATGGACATTATGCACAAGTTATCGTTGATGAACTGGATAAAGAAGATATATATATATATATATATATATATATATATAGTTATATTTCTCAGCATTTGCTATAAGATAATACATTCCCATTTTCCTGAATTACCAATACAAGGGCCATAAAAAAATATTTTTGCCTAAATTCCGTACATATCCCTTACATCTGGCCGACAGAACTTCATTATAGTGTGTTACAAAGTCTTGTGAAATCAAAACATTTACAAATATTCTCGAAAAAACGAGTGTTTTTAACAAAAAATTTTAGTGATATGGATATATAAATTATTACAGGTAAATAATTTTTGCTATTCAATTTTATATAAAAAACCTTTTCTAGTTACTTTTCTTTACTCTTTACGCCGGTATATAATCCATTCCTTTATAATTTTTCTAAATAATCTCTAATAACCATCATTAATTAATGTTAGTCAATAGTTTAAAAAAAACATTGTCTTTGACAGAATAAACCTGATGATGGGACGTATGTAGTTCCGAAACGTCGTTATTAAACATCTTCAAAAACCAAATTGTTTTTTATTATTGGATTTACTATTCGGAAAAGAAACGATCAATGTATTGAAAAACTCCAGGACTTATCTATTGTATATATATATATATATATATATATATATATATATATATATATATATATATTAGGGTTAGAAGAGGGTAAGTTTAATTATATTTTTATTACCACTGGTGACCATCCAGAACCAGAACTGTGAACAGTTTCTTGCAAAACTCCGAAACATCTCGGTTGACTTGGGCCACAAATGTCGAAATCCAAAACACCTACCTGTTGGATAAAAAAGTAAAACTTTTTTGCATTTATAATAGCATTAAAAAAATTTATAATATTTCAAAACAATAATGTAATTATGTAATTAAAGTCATACTTCAAATACGACGTGATCGGTTTGTCATTGTAATTGGCATTTAGAGCTTAAGCCTTAGAAAAATTGTACTCATCATGTAATTAAAATTAACGTACATTCATTGACTGATTTTTTTTTGACTATTTCGCTAGCGATACAGTCTCATTATTTGAGCAGCTGTAATATTATATGTGTCTTGCCTATACAAATAATTTCTAAAAATCTACTATATATATAAAAAAAGATTGTGTTAGTTAGAACACTTATAACTCACGAACGGCTGAACCGATTTAGCTGAAAATTGGCAAGGAGGTAGTTTAGAGCCAGGAGAAGGACATAGGATACTTTTTATCCCGTTTTTCATTTAAATTCAAAATTAATTAATTAAATTATAAACTATACATTTAGTTTATTCAATCTATGATTCATATTTTATCCATGACATTTACTTTCAACTGTCAACTGTCAACCGGTGTTTTTGTTTTGATACAAATATATTAAAATAAATTTTTTAATCTTTACGGAAAATTATTACAAAGTGGCAAATAAATTAATTCTTAATAATAACAAGCGATGCCAGATGAACGATGGAGAAATTTATTTCTTGAAAATGGCAATGTAATTATTTACATATGTACTTAGGTATTTATGTATATTTGTTTATACGTATTTAGCATTAAGTATGATCATTAACAAATTAATAAAAAAAAAATTTCGAAATATAATTTCTTAACATAACCTCAAAATTTGTAATAAAAATGTAAATAGTTCTATATTAATCTTCATATATATCTCATAAAATGTTTTGGGTGTTTACAACTAATTGGCATATATATTATCAGTAAATGTGCTTTGATTGGACAATAGAAACGTCTAATTGAAATTAAACTCGACTACTTTATGTTAAATATAGTATTAAAACAAAAAATGGCATGTATCACAAGTACTTAAATGAAAAGCAAACCATGTACTAAAATACAAAAATAATTATGAATAATTAATGTTGCTATTTTGTTTTTATTCTTATTTTATCCAATTAAAAAAAAAACTGCTTATTTATTGCCATTAAGGCGGAACAAAATTCGCCGGGTCAGCTAGTATATAATACAAATTATTTCAATAAATTTATGTATCTTACACGGCATAGATTTTTCATTTGTTTTATTATTTTCGATGTATACGCTATCTATACGCATACAATCAAGAACACTCTCACGCGACACGACGACCAATCACAATCGACCCGTATATAAATGACGAATCATTGGCACTCGAATCGAGCGTAACGCTCTTCCGTTGCATTTACACATTTTCATACCCTAGTCGCGCCTAAAGAAGTTTTACTTAAAAATAATTAATATTTTTTATTATTTCGAAGAAAAAGTTCATTTTTTCCAGAATTATATGTTTAAAAAAAAATAAAAGTTGTTAAATCTCAGTCGACTTTTACACATAAAACTTTACTCACGACTATTTTGATTATACATTGCAATTTTATTTGTTTATACTAGCTGTACTTAATCACTATCATTAAAAATCTGAATATAGATGTCGTTGTCCTTCTTTATTATATTTACGACGATGAAACTTTCTTATTAATAAGTATCATTTTTTTAAATGAAGTTTATGTTCAAGCAACTTGCCTAATGTCATTGCATCTAGTTTTCGTATTTATTGCATTTAAAAAAAAATCAATGCATGTAAGTCATAGAACTTATATTACATGGACTGCTAGTAGAGCGCAAAATAAGTGCACAAACATAGAAGGGACTGTGTGACGTCACATATCTGAGCGAACATTGCCGACGACAATCGCGGACTCTCCAGATTTATCAAATGTCTTAAGTCATATGTTACGTGCCTAACAGGTTTTATAATAATATAAAAACCGATTTTAACAGGTGTATTTGATTACATTGCCATTAAGGCGGAACAAAATTCGCCGGGTCAGCTAGTATATAATACAAATTATTTCAATAAATTTATGTATCTTACACGGCATAGATTTTTCATTTGTTTTATTATTTTCGATGTATACGCTATCTATACGCATACAATCAAGAACACTCTCACGCGACACGACGACCAATCACAATCGACCCGTATATAAATGACGAATCATTGGCACTCGAATCGAGCGTAACGCTCTTCCGTTGCATTTACACATTTTCATACCCTAGTCGCGCCTAAAGAAGTTTTACTTAAAAAATAATTAATATTTTTTATTATTTCGAAGAAAAAGTTCATTTTTTCCAGAATTATATGTTTAAAAAAAAATAAAAGTTGTTAAATCTCAGTCGACTTTTTACACATAAAACTTTACTCACGACTATTTTGATTATACATTGCAATTTTATTTATGTTTATACTAGCTGTACTTAATCACTATCATTAAAAATCTGAATATAGATGTCGTTGTCCTTCTTTATTATATTTACGACGATGAAACTTTCTTATTAATAAGTATCATTTTTTTAAATGAAGTTTATGTTCAAGCAACTTGCCTAATGTCATTGCATCTAGTTTTCGTATTTATTGCATTTAAAAAAAAATCAATGCATGTAAGTCATAGAACTTATATTACATGGACTGCTAGTAGAGCGCAAAATAAGTGCACAAACATAGAAGGGACTGTGTGACGTCACATATCTGAGCGAACATTGCCGACGACAATCGCGGACTCTCCAGATTTATCAAATGTCTTAAGTCATATGTTACGTGCCTAACAGGTTTTATAATAATATAAAAACCGATTTTAACAGGTGTATTTGATTACATTGCCATTAAGGCGGAACAAAATTCGCCGGGTCAGCTAGTATATAATACAAATTATTTCAATAAATTTATGTATCTTACACGGCATAGATTTTTCATTTGTTTTATTATTTTCGATGTATACGCTATCTATACGCATACAATCAAGAACACTCTCACGCGACACGACGACCAATCACAATCGACCCGTATATAAATGACGAATCATTGGCACTCGAATCGAGCGTAACGCTCTTCCGTTGCATTTACACATTTTCATACCCTAGTCGCGCCTAAAGAAGTTTACTTAAAAAATAATTAATATTTTTTATTTCGAAGAAAAAGTTCATTTTTTCCAGAATTATATGTTTAAAAAAAAATAAAAGTTGTTAAATCTCAGTCGACTTTTTACACATAAAACTTTACTCACGACTATTTTGATTATACATTGCAATTTTATTTATGTTTATACTAGCTGTACTTAATCACTATCATTAAAAATCTGAATATAGATGTCGTTGTCCTTCTTTATTATATTTACGACGATGAAACTTTCTTATTAATAAGTATCATTTTTTTAAATGAAGTTTATGTTCAAGCAACTTGCCTTAAGGCCAAATGTCATTGCATCTAGTTTTCGTATTTATTGCATTTAAAAAAAAATCAATGCATGTAAGTCATAGAACTTATATTACATGGACTGCTAGTAGAGCGCAAAATAAGTGCACAAACATAGAAGGGACTGTGACGTCACATATCTGAGCGAACATTGCCGACGACAATCGCGGACTCTTCCGATTCAATAAATACAGTCATATGTTATATGCTTTATTTTGATAATATAATGTCAATTGCGATGGCTGCTAATTTTGTAAAAAATGATAGTAATAATATTTATCATAGTAGTTAATTTAAGTCAAATATTATTCGTGATAGTTTTATTCCAATAATTTAATGGGCTGATAATTTTGTAAGAATTTTGATATTAATATTATGAATGTACTATTATTTTGGTCCTTAATATGGACATTATCGAATTTTCTTGCTCCCAATGGCTCAAATGGTTCCAAATTGATAAAAAACAATTCTCTGAAAGTTTTAGCTCTTAATATTAACCTAAAAATTTTATATGGAAATAGAATGAAAAAATTTTCAAAAATCTTGAAGAGCGTCGAATTTTTAATAAAAATCAGGAATTTCACTTTTAATTCATTTGTCGCTAAGTTATACCTAAATTTTTTTTTTTTAATTTTCAAAATTTTGTCCACGCTATTTCTATACGAAGTTTGATTGAATAGCGCACTATCTAAAAGTTAATATAGAGAGCTAAAACTTTCAGAGAATTGTTTTTTATCAATTTGGAACGATTTGAGTCCTTAGGAGCAAGGAAATTCGAAAATGTCCATATTAAGGACCACCCTAATGTACATGAAATCAAATACACCTGTTAAAATCGGTTTTTATATTATTATAAAACCTGTTAGGCACGTAACATATGACTTAAGACATTTGATAAATCTGGAGAGTCCGCGATTGTCGTCGGCAATGTTCGCTCAGACATGTGACGTAACTGTATCTTCTATATTTGAGCACTACATACAACGGAAAATATATAAAGACTAACAGTCCATGTAGTGTAAAGTCTATGATGTTTTTGATTCCATGGAAACGATCTAATTCTTGTTGCATTGTTTGTGTCTAACACATATTAGTTTTTAGTTTTAAGAAATGACAATAAAATAGCATTTATAAATATGTTGCAAACAAATATATTATGTTGCAACAAAAAAATAAAAATTGTGAAAAACTTCTTAATACTTAGTTAATAGAATGATGAGTGCAAGAAAACATTAAAAATGTTGGCAAATTTTGGAAGAAACAAAGAGGTCAGAAGTCGGTACAACAGGGTAAGTAAAATTAAAATAAAACTAGTGGTGTATGGCATCGTGCCTTAAGGCAAATTGCTGAAACTTCCCGTACCGTAATTAAACATTCCAGAAATGAAAATAATCAATATTTGATTCGAATAATTTGAATTAGATTATTTATTATAAATACATATTGTAAACTTATAAGTGCTTTTAAAATTAGGCGACAAGAGTATTCTACAAACTTTTGTGTATGTTCATTTTGTTATGTAAATTGGTTCATTTTTTTTTTAAATTTGATTTCTTTGGATTATTTGGTATTTTTTTTTTGGTAGTTTGAAATTTTTTGTATTTCATTTTTAACGTTTTTTTTAATTTTTTGAGAATTTAAAAATTTTTGAAAATATTCGAATTTTAGAAAATTTCAAAGTATTCTCAAATTTTTGTAAAAAATAGTTTTTTTTTAAATTTTGATATCACGTGAAATTTTTCAAAATTCAGTTTTTTTTTTAAATGATAAAAAATTTCGAAAATTTAAATTTTTCTAAAATCTGATTCTTTTGAAAATTTGAATTTTTATGAAAATTTTCAAAATTACGAAATTTTCTGCAAAAGCATTTTTTGCACACAATCTACTCAAGCAAAATTTGTTTTGAATTAATTTAATCGGTTGATCCGTTCTCTCAAAAACTGCATAACCGTTCTACGCTCCATACCTCCGAAACGGCAAGATGTGCCTTTTGCAAAAACGCCTCGCGATCGAGTACGAACCGAATGATTTTTCAATCATACAAATCGGTTATTCCATACTAAATGTTGGGGACATTTGTTTAAACCACATACGTGAAATTTAAAATTAAAAATCTTGGTACGGAACCGAAAAAAATCACACAAAATGTGTACACATTATTAAAAACTTATTTTTATTAAGAGTCCATAACCGCTGGACCTGCCTTTCCAAAAATTTAAACAGTTCTTCGTTTAGTCAATACAAGTAAAATACGTTTTGAATTATTCAAATCGCTTTCTCCATTCCCTTAAAAACTGAGTTACCGTTTTTGGCACTTTTTGCCCCATACCTTCGGAACGGCTAGAGCTGCCTTCGCCAAAAACTAATCACCACGTCTCGTTATCAATACGAATCGAATGTTTTTTAAATTATTCAAATAGGTTGATCCGTGCGGACATACAAAACACACACGCACATCAATTTAGTTTCTAAGGTATGCCAGTAAAATGTTCAAAAACCTTCAAAACATCGAGAAATGCAAAAATTTTCATTTTTTATTTTTAGACGATTACTATAACTTTCTCTACGGAAAATTAAAAAAAATATGATTTGCAAAAAGTGAGTGCCATAAAACCAAAAAGTGTACTTTTATATTAACATTTTAAAAAGTTGAGTTTGAGTTGAGTTTCTATTAACATTTGCAACCCCTTTAAAAATGTTTTTGTGTATAAATAGTTAGTTATTTACTTACAAATATATCTACTTACTAAAATTAAATAATATTCATCTAAAACATCCTATTAATCTTCGGTCAAATTTTATATACAAAGTCAACAAAATGGATTGATATTCTTTCATTTATATATTATGTATATAATTTAAATTGATTTATATCGAATCTATCTAATAATTCCTCTTCATTAAAACCTGTTAATAATATCACTTCTGACTAAAGTTATGCAATGTTACTAATTTAATTTAAGGTCACAATTACAATTATTTTAAAAGTTGAATTTATTTAATTTAAAGTCACTTCGAGTTTTATCTAACTTGAACCTGTCTCCACATTTCACAATACCCGATTACTAGGTCATCCGATAACCCAATCAATATTCCTGTGTCACATCGTACCATGCAGTTTAAAAATAACCACATGAATGTGAAAACAAAATAATTGAATCATAGTTAAAGACAAACATCTTCAAACGTAGTTTTAATTTTGCAAAACAAATAAAATATAGTGCTTCATGAGAGGCGGCATTTTAAAATACCCATTTGATTCCAGACAATTCTCTCATCACAAGGTACTAATTATATATATACATTTATATATATATATATATATATATATATATATAAATCCATTACCACTTACATTCTTTTCGGCATCTCGAGCAGCCAAAGCTCTAGCCAATAAAGATGTCATTGTACTTTTTCCAACACCACCCTTACCGGACAGTATAAGTATTTTGTGTTTGACTGTCGATAAACGTTCTTTGACGGCTTGTATACCAGGATCAGGTCCTCGGGCTTCTCCGGAAGCACAAATGTTTTGATTGGGACATCCTGCACAGGCTGAGGCTTTGCCTGCGTCTTCGCTTTGAGTCCCAGGACAATCTAAACAATAAGATTATAAATAAAATATATAAGTAGTATACATGGTAGTATATATATATATATATATATATATATATAGTAATAAATAAAGTGATAATTTATTTATTGATGAATTGTTTATGTAATATATATTTAAACTTCGGTTGGGGAAAAAGTTTTAGTAATTAAATAATGATAGTGTCATTATAACCTAACCTTACTTGACAAGATTTTTATAAGTTAAAATATTGCTGATGTTTGAAGTGCAAACAATAAGTGAGTGGTATTATTATAGTTATAATTATATATATATATATATATATATATATATATATATATATATATATTTAATTATTCATATATAAATTTATATCAAGTTCTTACGTTCAGGGGCTTCAGCAGGTTTTTCCACTTCTATTTCAGATGACATGTTATTTAATTTATTACAATTCAATCACTATTCATAAATCTATTAAATAAAAGTTTAACAAATCACTAAATTTATTTATTAACAAATAATTAAAGATAAAAATTTAATCCGTCATTCAACGTTTTCTGCAAATGTCAAATTGTGCAACATAACCTCAAAGTCAGAACCGCGAAATTCAAATCAAATTTGTAATAAAATTGTAAATGATAAATTAATATTGAATTGAATATGATTTTTAATATATATTTTAATAAATAAATAGTTAGTTATATTAACTTCCTAATAAATAATTAAAAATAGAAAATCCATTTTATTGAAAATTTTAAACAACTGTCAAATGGTGCAACTTAACTTCAAAGCAGTAACCGCGAAATTCAAACTTTCTAATTTAATTGTTAAATTAAAGTTAATTGTTAAACTAAATTAATGTTAAAATGAGGAATTATTATTAAAAAAAACTAGGTGTATATAGAGTATTTTGTCTTGAAGCAAATTGTATAAACTTCTTAATAAATATAAATAAATATTACATCTGTTATTGTTATCTATTAAATTTTAATAACTGTCAAAATAAAGCAAACTAACCTCAAAGAAAGAACCGCGCAATTCAAATTTAAAATTAGAGTATTAAATTAGAGTTGTATATTAATTAATTTATCTGGATAAATTGATATAATAACAATAATTTAATTAAATTGCAATATTTATATTATTTAATATATAGATCAATAAGTACTCAAATAATTACGTAATTTGAGTTTAATTTACAATTTTTATTTTAATCTGAAAATGGTTTTATTTCGTTTAATTTTTTTATTTATGTTATTATTTGAATATTATTATAATTTTTTTTTAAATATATTATTTCAACGATATTTCTCAAATAATATTATAAGTGAAATTTAGATCAAATTTCAAAAAATTTATAAAATTTCCTCATTTTCTTATTGTTATATTTTATACGTTATTATAATTAAATATATTTATTATTAATGACGATTATAATTCTTTAAATAAATTTATATAAATTTAAATAAAATAAAATAAAACAAATAAATTCTAAAATAAATTTTTGTTAAAATTTTTATCATTCTCAAAGATGAAATAAAACTATTTTGTGTGTTTAAAAAAAGTTGATTATTTATATTAATAAACTTAAAGAAAATTGTGTATTTTGGCACATTTGATTTAAATAAAATGACATATTTGTAAAAACATATGATGCACGTTATTTTTGATGCACTTTTCTAAATTTTAAATTATTTTAAATTTAAGTCATTTAAAAATTTTACTGTAGTTTAGTTAAATAAATTAATTCAAGATGCCGAACGAACTAGGAGAAACCATCTTGTATTCTGTAAATACTCTATTTATTTTATTAATTTTCCAAAATTTTCACTTTTAAAAATTTAAACTTGTCAAAAAATATAATAATTAGATTTAAAGTAGAAATAATTTGATAACTTGATTTGAAACTATAATGATTTAAATTATAACGTAAAAGCTTATTTTTTTAAATTAAATTCTGTCAAAATTAATTGCACATTATACTTGCTACGGGTTAAATTTTTTTTATAATTTTAAATAATTTTATAATTTATATTTTCTATCATTTTTCCAAATTTAATTTAGTACGTGTATGCCACAATTTATTTGCCTGGTGTTTCTTTTTCTCTTATTAATTTTTTTTATTGCTAAATATTTTTTTATTATTAAATTTATTACTAAATTTACCTCGTTTTTTTCAGCAATTGCAACCATGGGGCACAGTGGCGGCTCCGCCCTGCATGGAGCAAGTAAAGGGCCCCCCAATCCCTACCAGGATCGGACAATATTACGAAACCCCCAGGCCGCACCCTTGGAGACCCACTTTGGGCTATGAAACTATACAGGTTATGCCTCTGTAAGAATAAAAAATAATAATAAAGGACCAATGTTATGGCAAGGCCATGGCACGCCCCGACTTCCATACATTATGCTACTGAATCATACTGTCGAAATGTCTATGTATTTGCTGCATACATTATGATACTGAATCATACTGAATACTGTAAAAATGTCATTGTATTTGCTGTGATTCAGACGTTTTACACATAAACTGCAACGTTACGCGTATGTTATGAAGCTGGGTCAGAAAGTCCCTGCTATCTAACACCGTTTTTTCGACATTTGTGCGGTTTCTGGGTAATGTTAATTTATTGTAACTTTACTATAACACCATATAGTGCAGTAAACGGAGCGTTTTAGGTCTGAATTTTTTTACTGTGCTCCGAATTGAATGAAATTTTGGAATTAGGTTCATTTTATTACTCTCAAGTTCAAAAGTGAAAACAATTCGGGTTGCGCCATCACCCCCCGGGGGGTTGACACCCCCTCTCAATTGTGTAATTACATTTTTTCAAAATAACGTCGGAAATCGATAGAAGAACTAATTATAAGAAAAAAATGTCTTTTATAGTTTTTTAAGAAAACTAATACTTTTCAAGTTACTGGCCACTAAAGTTTCATATATTTTTGGCGTTTTTCTTCGTTTTTTTGCAAATATCTCCTAAAATATACATTTTAATGAAAATCACGTAATGAATAAAATAATGTCAATAAAAATCTAAATAAATCGGTATTACATAAAGTGTTCTAGGAAAAATATTAAGCAAGATTCGAAAGACCAAAGCGGTTTTTTTTTCGTTCGAGATATAATTGTTGTATTTAAAGTCATCTAGTGTCGAGGTTTTGCATTTTATCCATTTTGGTGAAATTGGGTTTTATAGTGCTTAACATAAGCTTTAAAATGAGTGCTGTTGCAAGTTTTTTGCGTGTAAAATGAATGGGCTATCATGCAAATAAGAAGCATATACGATGTTTTTTTCTTTTAAATTTTTTGGTTTAATGAGCGCCATTTCCACCAGAATTAAAGTAATTCACATTCCATCTAGAATTCACTTCGTTATAGACATCTTGATGGATTCTAGCAGATTCACTACTTTAGTACAAACTATTTTCAGAAAACTCACGATTTTATAAAAACTTTTTTTTCCTATTTGCGCGGCCGCGCAGTCTTTAAACATTCATAACCCTGTCAATTTTTGTGTGAGAGAAAAATAATCAGAAACAATAATATGCCAGAAAGATCCCATTGATTTTTATCTATATGCTTTTATTCGTATCTTTTATTCTTTTTGAGATATAATGAAAATAATTTCGATTTAAAAAAAAAATGGAAAAAAAAGTTTTTATAAAATCGTGAGTTTTCTGAAAATAGTTTGTACTAAAGTAGTGAATCTGCTAGAATCCATCAAGATGTCTATAATGAAGTGAATTCTAGATGGAATGTGAATTACTTTAACTATGGTGGAAATGGCGCTCATTAAACTATATGATTTAAAAGAAAAAATCTTCGTATATGCTTCTTATTTGCATGATAGCTCACTCACTTTACACGCAAAAAACTTGTAACAGCACTCAATTTAAAGCTTATGTTGAGCACTATAAAACCCAATTTCACCGAAATGCATGAAATGTATTCGACACTAGATGACTTTAAATACAACAATTAAATCTTGAACGAAATAAAAAACGACTTTGCTCTTTCAAATCTTGCTTAATATTTTTCCTAGAACACTTTATGTAATACCGATTTATTAAGATTTTTATTGGCATTATTTTGTTTATTACATGATTTTCGTTAAAATGCATATTTTAGGAGATATTTTCAAAAAAACGAAGAAAAACGCTAAAAATATATGAATCTTTAGTGGTCAGTAACTTGAACAGTATTAGCTTCTTTTAAAAAACTATAAGACATTTTTCTCTTATAAGTAGTTCTTCTATCGATTTCCGACGTTATTTAAAAAAAATGTAATTACACAATTGAGAAGGGGTATCATCCGAATTGTTTTCACTTTTGAACTTGAGGGTAAGATGAACCTAATTCCAAAATTTCATTCAATTCGGAGCACAGTAAAAAAATTCAGAGGTTATACCCTTTTTTCCTCTCCGTTTACTGCACTAATAACTATATGATGCAATGTTGAAAAATCATGTAAATTAATTTCCATGTAAATCAAACATGTTTGAATATTGTAGATAGTGTATTTAGAGACAATAAACGAGTGATTATAGACGAACAAAGTTAACACAATGAATAAAGAAGTTAGATGGCGGACCCTTTAGTTATTAATTTATTATTGTCCTTTGTCAGAAATATTATATTTTGTACATTTATTACATTTAAAAAAAAAAGAAAATTTGTGATTAAAAAAATATTAGCGCTATTTCAGAGCTTGATACTATATTATAATTTTCCTAAAATTTGATTTGCTAATATTAGGTTTCCTCGACGTTTCAAGCCATTCTGAATCGTTTGGGACTAAATTTGGAAAAGTATGTTTTTTGTAGCGAATAGCGAAGGAAATGCCTTCACGAATCCCAGACTAGGTATTTTGTCTGGGTATGTCGGACTCAATACCGACTGGGTATAATACCGACTAATACTTCCGTTAGGCATTACTTCGAAGGGAGAGGATCTAGAATGTTATCATTCTTGCACTGATTTTATTTATTTTTTTTAATGAGGAAAGTCCTGTTTTCTCTTTCTCTTTCCATAGATCTGAGGTCAATTTGCAGGAAAAAATGTGTGTGTGTGAGAGAGTGTTTAAGTATGTATGAGATAATTTTTATATTACAATTCGTCAGTGGAATCGTTTTATAATCTTAATTTTCCAGTTTGCTGTTTTATTTGTTGTTTGCCAGAATATTCGGTTTGCTCATCAGTAGAGTCCTTTCTTATACTCTTATTTTTTATTGTGTTTGAGTTTGACCTTCTGTCATTTAAATTTTAGTTTGCACGTCAGTAGAGTCCTTTTTATATTTTTATCTTTTTTGTGTTTTAGCTTTTCATTTTCAAATTAAATTCCCATTATTTTTTTCAAACGTGGCGGCATGTTCTAGCCTCACAAATTGTATTTATTAACTTCCCGTAGGGCAAGTTATATTAATCGCAAAAAAATCGAAAATGGAAATTTTTGCATTTCTCGACGTTTCAAAGGTTTCTAAATATTTTGGCATACCTTAGAAAAAATGGATGTATGTGTGTGTGTGTGTGTGTGTGTATGTGTGTGTATGTATGTGCGGATACAAATTTTCGTCGACGATTTCGGGAACACCGATCAACCGATTTGAATAATTCAAAAAACTTTCGATTCGTATTGATAAGGAGACGTGCTGATTAGTTTTTGGCGAAGGCAGGTCTAGCCGTTCCGAAGATACGGGGCAAAAAGTGCCAAAAACGGTAACTCAGTTTTTAAGAGAACGGAGCGTCCGATTTAAATAATTCAAAAAACATTTTAGTTGTATTGACAAGGTGAAGAACCGATCAAATTTTCATAAAGGCAGGTCTAGCGGTTTCGGAGATCTAATGAAAAAAGTAAAAAAAAATGCCATTTGGCGGTCAAAAATGATCATTAGACATATGCACATCAAATTATCAGATCTTTTTTAGAGATTTTAACAATAAGTATAAATTTGGTTTACATTGCTATGGGTTCCGTACCAATGTTTACGCGTTAGACGGCGATGCGGCGCTTACGCGCTTTGATATTTCGTCTTTATGCAGTTAAAGCAGTACGATTGCTTTGAAATAAAGTTTAGATCTTCCAAAATATGTCAAAATAAAGAAAACATTTTTTTAAAAAAAAAAAAAATTAAAGATGTTTTTTTTTTAATTTTTTTTTTCAAAAAAAGTAATTTTTTGTCCAATTTATAGTTTCTCAAAAATCTTCTTTTTTCGAAGTAAAATTTTTTCAAGAATGTTAATCGTTTTTAAAAAAATAATAATATTTGGTACGGGAAGTTCCAGCAATTTGCCTTAAGGCACGATGCCTTAATTGCCTTAAGACAGAATTCCACTTACAGCTAGTCTATATTTTTATCCACCTGACATAACAAAATAATTTCCTACCCTAGTATAGGTACTAAGCTTGTTATAAAAAATTATTCATAACTTGAACCGTGAACATCAAGCAAATAAATACTATTAATAACTAAATACTATGTTATGTATCTGACAAGCTGAGAAATACGCCTGACAACCAGTGGCGGCTCCAGGGGATGGTTTACGGGGCATGACCCCCTCACCCTGAGTTTGTCTTATAGATAGAACACTAATTCAGCAATTAAATTACTTCAAACACTCCTAAATAATGTGACCCTCCCCTGCGCCAAAGCTGGATCCGCCACTGTCAATATTTAGTATGGAAAGTTCTTCATAACATGGCCTTGCCATAACATTTTTCTCTCTTTATTATTATTATTTAATTTATTTATTATTTTTCAAGTCCCGCCACTCCCCTAACATCAGATATGGCGAGTCCCTGTTTCGCCCCTGGAGGAATGTCGACGGAGCCCTTGAAGTTTCCGAATTTGGTGACGGGTTCGAGCGTAATCCGGGGCATGCTGCCAGGGCCGCACTTTATACAAGATACACGCCCTACGAATGGGCTCAGGCCAGTATGGGAATATTAACGAATCCGATACGAATCGGAATTATTCGGAGAGGCTGAGGTGCGATGCCGTCAGAGTTATGAGGTCAGTATAAAGTTTTTTTTTATTATAGGGTAAACAAAATATCTATATTTTTTTGGAAAATGCAATCACTTTTTTATTGCAGAGAGGATTTAGGATTTTTTTTCTTTTTTTTAATTTGTAAGTACAATCATTGCGGTTAATGATGGGAAATAATTTTATTCATATGGCTGCCTAGGCTGGTCAAAAGTAAAATGTCGGTTATTTATTTATTTTTGTCACTTAGGACCATGATCCTAATGTTATGGCAAGGCCATGATCAGAAAAGTTAGTTATTCATTCATTTTTGTCACATTAGACCATGTCAGGAATGATCAGGATTAAAAAAGCAAATTTGTGATTTTAAAACATATTAGAACAAAGTTCCAGAAATTATACTATTTAACTTTCCAAAGAAGTTTGTGTTTCTGCCAAAAAATCCGATTTGTTAATTTTATGTTTTCTCCTGGACGTTTCAAACCATTCTGAATCGTTTGGGACCAAATTTGGAAAAAATACGTATATGTGAGGCGACTTTTACATTATATTTCTTGTAGTATTTCCTCAGTGGAATTTTTTAAGAATTTTTGGACGCCTCATTCCCCTTGGTGATATTCAAAATACCCCCCCCCCTCGCCCAGCAAACGAGAAAAAATGTTTTTTTTATTATTTTTTTTTTTTTGAAAATGTTTGGATTTTCTTTTAAAAATCAGGTAAAAAATAAATACACGTTATATCTTACTATACATCTCCCTTTCCCACGTGATTTTTCGTGATATTTGTCGTAATCCTCCCCCCTTTGATCGTCAGTAGAGTCCCTTTTATATTTTTATTTGAATTGTATTTTAGTTTGTTTTTTTTTATTTCGCGTTTTAAATTAGAAGAATCCTTTTCAAATCTTCTAGGTTGATATTCTATTTATTTCTTGACATGATTTTCGGTTTGCTCGTCAGTAGAGTCCTTTTCTCTATTTTTCGCCTTTTATTTTACTTTTCACGTCAGTAGAATCTGTTTGATATTTTATGCATTTTAATTTAATTTGCTCGTCAGTAGAGTCCTTTTATTATTTTATGCTTTTTTGCTCAGTTTGCTCGTTAGTAGAGTTCTTTTCTATTTTATTCCTTTTATTTCAGTTTGCTCGTCAGTAGAGTCCCTTTGCCGTTTTATGCCTTTTATTTTACTTTGCTCGTCAGTAGAGTCCTTTTGTTATTTTACGCCTTTTATTTCAGTTTGCTTGTCAGTAGAGTCCTTTTGCTATTTTATGTTTTTTTTTTTTGCTCAGTTTGCTCGTCAGTAGAGTCCTTTTTATTTTATGACTTTTATTTTACTTTGCTCGTCAGTAGAGTCCCTTTGCCGTTTTATGCCTTTTATTTTACTTTTGCTTGTTATTTAACAGAGTCATGATCGTTTAAAGAGTGCGCGGCTGTCCAACCGGAGTGTCTTTCGAGCCCTTTAACCCTTCGCCGTTTCAAAATAAAGAGAGTTACGGTAAAATTTATAATAGAGAAAGTTGTAGCCCTTTTAATTACCTTTAAAATGGTATATTACAAACTGTGATAAAATTAGAATTGAAAGAGTTATAATAAAAAAAAATCCGAATTTTGTCTATAGTACCAGAAACTATTGACTTATATACATGTATGATAAATTCTTATTAACTGTTTTTATTTAAGGGTAGTTTTAAGGGTTGAAAAAATATAATATGATAGTTATTTTCGAGAATTTGAAATAATATTCAAATAATTTATTTATTCACTGTTAAAATAATTTTTTTAAACAATTTTTCATCAAGGGGTTGTATTTTTAAAGGTTAAAAATTCGATAATTAGGATAAAGAGAATAAAATATTATTTACTTCATACTTAAATCCTTTTAAGTCACGCCAAAATTTATTTTTAGGTTGTTTCAACTCAAAGGTTCTCCGCAAGGGTTGTAGAAAATTATTTTATTGCGAGCTAAATGTATTATAAAATACTTTCAATTTCAAAATACTATCAATTTAAGAAGTTGATTTGAGATTTTTTCATTGATAATACTACATCGTACTAGGACTTACAAAAGACTTACTATGATAGTACAAAAACGTTTATCGATTATGCGAAAAA
>NW_020539726.1:39617833-39640085 GCF_003426905.1 Ctenocephalides felis | reverse complement strand
GGAGAGTCCGCGATTGTCGTCGGCAACGTTCGCTCAGACTTGTAACGTCACACAGTCCCTTCTATGTTTGAGCACTACATACAACGGAAAATATATAAAGACTAGCAGTCCATGTATTGTATGGTCTAAGATTTTTCGATTCCATGGAAACGATCTAATTCTTCTTGCATTGTTTGTGTCTAACATATATTAGTTTTAGTTTTAAGAAATGACAATAAAATAGCATTTTTAAAAAAATGTTGCAATTAAATAAACCATGTTGCAACAAAAAAATAAAACTTGTGAAAAACTTCTTAATATTTAGTTAATAGAATGATGAGTGCAAGAAAACATTAAAAATGTTGGCAAATTTTGGAAGGAACAAAGAGGTCAGAAGTCGGTACAACAGGGTAAGTAAAATTAAAATAAAACTAGTGGTGTATGGCATCGTGCCTTTAGGCAAATTGCTGGAACTTCCCGTGCCGTAATGAAATATTCAAGAAATGAAAATAATCAATATTTGTTTTGAATGATTTCAATTAGATTATTTATTATAAATACATATTGTAAACTTATAAGTGCTTTTAAAATTAGGCGACAAGCGTATTCTACAAACTTTTGTGCATGTTTATAAAAAATTGGTTCAGTTTTTTTTTTTAATTTGATTTTTTTGATAATTTGGTATTTTTTTCTAAATTTTGAATTTTTTTTTAGAAGTTTGAAATTTTCTGTATTTCATTTTTAACGTTTTTCTTAATTTTTTGAGAATTTAAAAATTTTTGAAAATATTCGATTTTTTGAAAATTTCAAAATATTCTCAAATTTTTGTAAGAAATAGTTTTTTTTTTTTTTAATTTTGATATAACTTGAAATTTTTCAAAATTCAGTTTTTTTTTTAAATGATAAAAAATTTCGAAAATTTAAATTTTTCTAAAATCTGATTCTTTTGAAAATTTTGAATTTTTTATGAAAATTTTCAAAATTACGAAATTTTCTGCAAAAGCATTTTTTGCACACAATCTACTCAAGCAAAATTTGTTTTGAATTAATTTAATCGGATAATCCGTTCTCTCAAAAACTGCATAACCGTTTTACGCTCCATACCTCCGAAACGGCAAGATGTGCCTTTTGCAAAAACGCCTCGCGATCGAGTACGAACCGAATGATTTTTCAATCATACAAATCGGTTATTCCATACTAAATGTTGGGGACATTTGTTTAAACCACATACGTGAAATTTAAAATTAAAAATCTTGGTACGGAACCGAAAAAAATCACACAAAATGTGTACACATTATTAAAAACTTATTTTTATTGAGAGTCCATAACCGCTGGACCTACCTTTCGAAAAATTTAAACAGTTCTTCGTTTAGTCAATACAAGTAAAATACGTTTTGAATTATTTAAATTGGTTGCTCCATTCCCTTAAAAACTGAGTTACCGTTTTTGGCACTTTTTGCCCCATACCTTCGGAACGGCTAGAGCTGCCTTCGCCAAAAACTAATCACCACGTCTCGTTATCAATACGAATCGAATGTTTTTTAAATTATTCGATAGATCCGTGCGGACATACAAAACACACACACACATCAATTTAGTTTCTAAGGTATGCCAGTAAAATGTTCAAAAACCTTCAAAACGTCGAGAAATGCAAAAATTTTCATTTTTTATTTTTAGACGATTACTATAACTTACCCTACGGAAAGTTAAAAAAAATATGATTTGCAAAAAGAGAGTGCCATAAAACCAAAAAGTGTACTTTTATATTAACATTTTAAAAAATTGAGTTTGAGTTGAGTTTCTATTAACATTTGCAACCCCTTTAAAAATGTTTTTGTGTATAAATAATTAGTTATTTATATACAAATTTAACTACTTACTAAAATTAAATAATATTCATCTAAAACATCCTATTAATCTTCGGTCAAATTTTATATACAAAGTCAACAAAATGGATTGATATTCTTCCATTTATATATTATGTATATAGATTAAATTGATTTATATCGAATCTATCCAATAATGCCTCTTCATCAAAACCTGTTAACAATATCACTTCTGACTAAAGTTATGCAATGTTACTAATTTAATTTAAGGACACAGTTACAATTATTTTAAAAGTTGAATTTATTTAATTTAAAGTCACTTATAGTTTTATCTAACTTGAACCTGTCTCAACTTTTCACAATACCCGATTACTAGGTCATCCGATAAGCCCAATCAATATTCCTGTGTCACATCGTACCATGCAGTTTAAAAATAACCACACGAATGTGAAATCAAAATAATTGAATCATAGTTAAAGACAAACATCTTCAAACGTAGTTTTAATTTTGCAAAACAAATAAAATATATTATATTGTGCTTCATGAGAGGCGGCATTTTGAAATACCCATTTGATTCTAGACAATTCGCTCATAATAAGGTACTAATTATATATATATATATATATATATATATATATCCATTACCACTTACATTCTTTTCTGCATCTCGAGCAGCCAAAGCTCTAGCCAATAAAGACGTCATAGTACTTTTTCCAACACCACCCTTACCGGACAGTATAAGTATTTTGTGTTTGACTGTCGATAAACGTTCTTTGACGGCTTGAATACCAGGATCAGGTCCTCGTGCTTCTCCGGAAGCACAAATGTTTTGATTGGGACATCCTGCACAAGCTGAGGCTTTGCCTGCGTCTTCGCTTTGAGTCCCGGGACAATCTGGGAAAAGAAATAATAAGATGTAAAATTGATTATTTAAATGTAATTTAGTAGTGAAATATAATAAGAAAAGTGGGGATTCATTTATTGATGCATTGTTAGTGTAATATATACTGAAAACGGGGAAAAGTTTTTGTAGTGTCATTATAACCTAACCTTACTTGACAAAATTTTTAAATGGTAAAATATTACTGATGTTTGAAGTGCAAACAATAAGTGAGTGATATTATATTTATAATATATATATATATATATATATATATATATATATATCTTTATATATAAATTTATATCAAGTTCTTACGTTCAGGTGCTTCTGGAGGTTTTTTCCACTTCCATTTCAGATGACATGTTATTTAATTTATTATAATTCAATCACTATTCATAGATCTATTATTAACAACTTTAACATACATTTAACAAATCACTAATTTTATTTATTAACAAATAGTTAAAGATAAAAATTTAATCCGTCATTCAACGTTTTCTGCAAATGTCAAATTGTGCAACATAACCTCAAAGTAGTAACCGCGAAATTCAAATCTATTTTGTAATAAATTATTATATTAAATTATTGTTAAAAAGACAAATTATTATTAAAAAAAAGAAGTGTAAATGATATTTGGCCTTAACACAAGTTTCATAAACAATTTAATAAATAATTAAAAATAAATAATACATTTTTTATTGAAAGTTTTAAACAACTGTCAAATCGTGCAAACTTAACTTCAAGGCAGTAACCGCGAAATTCAATCAATTTTGTTATAAAATTATAAATTATAAATTTATATTAAAATACAAATATTTATATCAAAATACAATTAATTATATCAAAATAAACAGGTGTAAGTGGTATTTTGCCTTAAAGTATTTGCATAAATTTTTTATTCAATATTTAAAGATATAAAAAAATTCATATTTTAGTTAAAAGTTTTAAATAACTGTCAAAATTGTGCATCAACTTCAAGGCAGTAACCGCAAAATTCAAATCAATTTTGTACAAAGAAATTATTAAATTAAATTATTATTAAAATGAAAAATGAATATTGTAAAAAACTAGGTGTATATATAGTATTTTTCCTTAAGGCAAGTTGCATATACCTCTTCTTAACATATAATTAAAGATAAAAAGTAAATCCGCCATTGAAAGATTTTAATAACTGTCAAATTGCGCAAACTAACCTCAAAGAAAGAACCGCGCAATTCAAATTTAAAAATGTACATGAATGATAAAATTATAATAAATGCAAGATATAATATAATAATTATTAGTATTATTAAATATGTGATAAAAAATAAAGTAACATACATATATTAAATAAGTTATTAAACAGATGTTTCAAAATTAAATTAAAAATAAAATTAATTATTTATAAATTAGAGTATATTATTAGTTAATAGCAAAAAGTTAATAAAATACACACCCAGCAAATCACGAAACGATATTAAAACGTTATTATAACGTAACAGACATAATATTAAACATATATTATTAAATTTTTTAAAAATGTCCAACAAATACTTTGCAAAATTTTATAATTATATTATCTCAAGTTATTAATTTTAATTAACTATTGAGCTGTTTTTTTATAAAATTATTAAATTAAGTTTTATATTAATTAATATGATAACCATAATTTAATTAAATTGCAATATTTATATTATTTAATATATATATCGATAAGTACTCAAATATTTACGTAATTTGAGTATAATTTACAATTTTTATTTTAACCTAAAATGGTTTTATTTGTTATAATTTTTTATTTATGTAATTATTTGAACATAATAATATAAATATTTTAGTTCAACTGAAAATATCAGATATTACTTAAATAATTTAAGTTAAATTTAAATTAAATTTCAAAATTTATAAAATTTCCATTTCAAATTAAAGATACCCTTTATCATAAAGGTCATCATATAAATTTAACTTCAAAAATTCTTATTAGAATTCTTTTTGTTAAAAATTTTATCATTCTTAAAAATAATTTTGTATATTATTTTATTTCAAATTCAAAAAAAAGTTGATTATTTATACTAATTATTAATTATTATAATTATGAAAATTTTGTGTATTTTTTGCACATTTTATTTAAATAAACATATGACATATTTGTGAAAACAAATGATGTACGTTATTTTTTGATGCACTTTTCTAAATTTTAAATTAGTTTAAATTTAAGTCATTTAAAAATTTTACTGTAGTTTAGTTAATTAAATTAATTCAAGATGCCGAACGAACTGGGAGAAACCATCTTGTATTCTGTAACTATCTTATTTATAATTAATTATTTAAACTAAACTTACAAAATATTAAAAATGCTTGTCAAAAACGTAAAAAATAATAATTAAATTTTAGAAAGAGAATGTTATGATAACAGAATTCTAGATGATGCAGTTATCGTAAGATTCTTTCTTGCTTGTTTATATGTAAAATGCGCCTGATCGCACGGCAAATAGAAAGACATTTTTATAATTTTCAATACCAAGAATACGCTTAAGAGAGCGTTGCTATGACAACTAAATTGTCCTAATTTAATTCAGTATATATATGTAAAAATTACTTCGTGCTCTAAATTTGAATATTATTAAAAAAAAATTATATTTTCACTAAGTATATTCATTATTCCAAATTTGATTCAGCACGTGTTTGCCACAATTTATTAGCCTTGTGTTTCCTTTTCTCTTATCAATGTTTTTATTATTAATTACATATTTATTTACCTTTTTCTAGCAATTGCAACCATGGGGCACAGTGGCCGCTCCGCCCTGCATGGAGCAAGTAAAGGGCCCCCCCAATTCCCACCAGGATCGGACAATATTACGAGACCCCCAGGCCGCACCCTTGGAGACCTACATTGGGCTATGAAACCATACAGGTTATGCCTCTGTAAGAATAAAAAATAATAAAATAATAATAAAATATCAAATTAAAAAACCAATGTTATGGCAAGGCCATGCTACGCCCCGATTTCCATACATTATAATACTTATTCATACTGGATACTAACAAAATGTCATGTATTTGCTGTGCATTCAGGCGTTTCACACATAAACCGCAACGTTACGCGTATGTTATGAAGCTGGGTCAGAAACACCCTGTTATGTAAGATAGTTTTATTGACATTTGTGCGGTTTCTGTTAATGTTAATTTATTGCAACTTTACTATAACACTATAATACTTAATCATACTAAATACTAACAAAATGTCATGTATTTGCTGTGCATTCAAGCGTTTTACACACAAACTGCAACGTTACGCGTATGTTATGAAGCTGAGTCAGAAACGCCCTGTTATCTAACATCGTTTTTTCGACATTTGTGCGGTTTCTGGGTAATGTTAGTTTATTGTAACTTTACTATAACACCATAACTATATGATGCAATGTTGAAAAATCATGTAAATTAATTTCCATGTAAATCGAACATGTTTGAATATTGTAGATAGTGTATTTAGAGACAATAAACGAAGACACTGAGCAAAGTTAACACAATGAATAAAGAAGTTAGATGACGGACCCTTTAGTTATTAATTTATTATTGTCCTTTGTCAGGAATATTATTTTTTGTACATTTATTACATTTAAAAAAAAAGAAAATTTGTGATTAAAAAAATATTAGCGCTATTTCAGAGCATGATACTATATTATAATTTTCCTAAAATTTGATTTGCTAATATTTGGTTTCCTCGATGTTTCAAGCCATTCTGAATCGTTTGGGAGAAAATTTGGGAAAAGTATGTTTTTTGTAGCGAATAGCGAAGGTAATGCCTTTACGAATCCCAGACTAAGTATTTTGTCTGGGTATGTCGGACTCAATACCGACTGGGTATAATACCGACTAATACTTCCGTTAGGCATTACTTCGAAGGGAAAGGATCTAGAATGTTATCATTCTTGCACTGATTTTTTTTTTTTTTTAATGAGGAAAGTCCTGTTTGCTCTTTCTCTTTCCATAGATCGCAGGTCAATTTGCAGGAAAATTTTGTGTGTGTGAGTGTTTAAGTGTGTATGAGATAATTTTTATATTACAATTCGTCAGTGGAATCGTTTTATAATCTTAATTTTCCAGTTTGCTGTTTTATTTGTTGTTTGCCAGAATATTCGGTTTGCTCATCAGTAGAGTCCTTTCTTATACTTTTATTCTTTATTGTGTTTGAGTTTGACCTTCTGTCATTTAAATTTTAGTTTGCACGTCAGTAGAGTCCTTTTTATATTTTTAACTTTTTTGTGTTTTAGTTTTTCATTTTCAAATTAATTTCCCATTGTTTTTTCAAACGTGGCGGCATGTTCGAGCCTCACAAATTGTATTTATTAACTTCCCGTAGGGCAAGTTATATTAATCGCAAAAAAATCGAAAATGAAAATTTTTGCATTTCTCGACGTTTCAAAGGTTTCTAAATATTTTGGCATACCTTAGAAAAAATGGATATATGTGTGTGTGTGTGTGTGTGTGTGTATGTGTGTGTATGTATGTGCGGATACAAATTTTCGTCGACGATTTCGGGAACACCGATCAACCGATTTGAATAATTCAAAAAACTTTCGATTCGTATTGATAAGGAGACGTGCTGATTAGTTTTTGGCGAAGGCAGGTCTAGCCGTTCCGAAGATACGGGGCAAAAAGTGCCAAAAACGGTAACTCAGTTTTTAAGAGAACGGAGCGTCCGATTTAAATAATTCAAAAAACATTTTAGTTGTATTGACAAGGTGAAGAACCGATCAAATTTTCATAAAGGCAGGTCTAGCGGTTTCGGAGATCTAATGAAAAAAGTAAAATAAATGCCATTTGGCGGTCAAAAATGATCATTAGACATATGCACATCAAATTATCAGATCTTTTTTAGAGATTTTAACAATAAGTATAAATTTGGTTTACATTCCTATGGGTTCCGTACCAATGTTTACGCGTTAGACGGCGATGCGGCGCTTACGCGCTTTGATATTTCGTCTTTATGCAGTTAAAGCAGTACGATTGCTTTGAAATAAAGTTTAGATCTTCCAAAATATGTCAAAATAAAGAAAACATTTTTTTAAAAAAAAAAAAAAATTAAAGATGTTTTTTTTTTTTAATTTTTTTTTTTCAAAAAAAGTAATTTTTTGTCCAATTTATAGTTTCTCAAAAATCTTCTTTTTTCGAAGTAAAATTTTTTCAAGAATGTTAATCGTTTTTAAAAAAATAATAATATTTGGTACGGGAAGTTCCAGCAATTTGCCTTAAGGCACGATGCCTTAATTGCCTTAAGACAGAATTCCACTTACAGCTAGTCTATATTTTTATCCACCTGACATAACAAAATAATTTCCTACCCTAGTATAGGTACTAAGCTTGTTATAAAAAATTATTCATAACTTGAACCGTGAACATCAAGCAAATAAATACTATTAATAACTAAATACTATGTTATGTATCTGACAAGCTGAGAAATACGCCTGACAACCCAGTGGCGGCTCCAGGGGATGGTTTACGGGGCTCATGACCCCCTCACCCTGAGTTTGTCTTATAGATAGAACACTAATTCAGCAATTAAATTACTTCAAACACTCCTAAATAATGTGACCCTCCCCTGCGCCAAAGCTGGATCCGCCACTGTCAATATTTAGTATGGAAAGTTCTTCATAACATGGCCTTGCCATAACATTTTTCTCTCTTTATTATTATTATTTAATTTATTTATTATTTTTCAAGTCCCGCCACTCCCCTAACATCCGACATGGCGAGTCCCTGTTTCGCCCCTGGAGGAATGTCGACGGAGCCCCTAAAGTTTCCGAATTTGGTGACAGGGTTTGAGCGTAATCCGGGGCATGCTGCCAGGGCCGCACTCTACACCAGATATACGCCCTACGAATGGGCCCAGGCCAGTATGGGAATATTTAACGAATCAGATACGAATCGGAATTATTCGGAGAGGCTGAGGTGCGATGCTGTCAGGGTTATGAGGTCAGTATAAAAAAATAACTAGTGGTGTATGGCATTGTGCCTTAAGGCAAATTGCTGGAACTTCCTTGCATTTTTATGAATTTTTTTTAGACAAACGGATGAAAAAACCATGCAAGGGCAAAGGGATGCTGGTAGAAGAATTGGAGAGCGGATAACAGATACCACATTTTGGAGAAACGAGGTAATTTTATTATTAACATTTTCAAAAAATTAAATAATTCAGAAGCAAAATTATTTGATAATTAGTTTTACATATAACCCTTAGGTCAGTACAGAATTGGACAGATTAGTGTCAGAAACAGCCTTGTTTGCAGACACCAGAAGACTTTTGGCAAAAACCTTGCAGGATTTGGAGGGTCCTTTGCATATTGCACAGGAATGCTTGTACCAGAGGGAGAGCAGAATGGGTAAATATATATATATATATATAATATATATATATATATATATATATATAAATATATATATATATATATATATATATATATTTATATATAAATATATATATATATATACTAGATGACCCGGCAAACATTGTTTTGCTAAGTAAGGTACATTCTAAACAATTTCTAGAGAATCAAAAATATTAATACTTTTAGTATATAAGGATCAAGTGTTGTTTGAATGCTATATACAATGAGGTATTATAAAAACAATAAACCTCATTAGTTTGTCTATATTTTCTCTGGAAGTTTTATACACTTTATATAGAAAACATGGTATAATCCAATCCAAGTCTTTTTTGGTCTTCCGACTTATTGATTACGTTTCAAGTTTTTCAGATTCTTTTTGGATTCTGGATTTTGTGTATAATTGTAAATAATACTACTGAGCTTTTAAAAAATTTGCAAATTTCTGCGAGGAGAGATAGAAAATGAATTAAGTATTTCTTCTTTGACTTGCTTTTTGAAAAGTCTCAAGTAACATTTAATGAATTCAAGTAAATTTAATAAAAATATGTATTTAGAGCAGGGCGAGGCACAAAGGTCCAATTTGACTTTGAGCAAATATTAATTATATTGTGAAAACCAAAACAATTATATCACAACAAATAACACATTTTAAACGAACAATTATCTGACTACGTTCAGTAAAACTGTCAGCTACTTCATTATTGTAGAAACGTGCTTTTTTGCCTCCTTTCAAAAATTTGTTTTTTTTTTCAAATTAATTACATTTTTAACTAATGCTAAAAAACTACCAACGGAAGAAAATACTTTTATTGTGGATTTTCAAAGATTACCAATCAAGGCCTTATCTATGAATCAAGGTTATAGCTAGTTATACATATTTGTCCCTCTGCTTTCAAATATTGTTGTTAAACAATGCTTAACTTTACTGACATTTTTAACTAACATTATTAACACCTTCATATATTACTATCTATTCTTCGATAAATTCTGGGAAATTATAACTGGGTAAATATTATTCAACAAAATGTTCCTTTGATCGATACCAAAATTAGGTTCTGAATTTAAATAACATAAATAAAAAATAATATAACCTAGGAAATGTTTTATAAATACCAATGAGTATATAATTATACAAATGAGATCTTTCAGAGCACCGTGTTTGAGAAAAATATGCCAAAAAGTGCATTTTTATATTAACATTTCAAAAAAGTTGATATTTTGAGTCTCTAGTAACAATTGCTGCCCTATTACATGGTTTTACTGAATTGCAAATTTATAGCTGTTTCTGTAAGAAACATATGTGATTTTATATTTTCATAATTGAGTACATATATTAGGTAATAACATACTAAAATTTCATAGCTCTAGTATAATATTGTATATTTTTAAAACATTTTTCAAAAGTACTTCTCATATCATATCCAACCGTCGATTTGCAACTAATAAAAATAAAGTATGCAAAGTGTGCATTGCAATTTTTTAGTTTGTTCTGTTAGAAACATATTTGATTTTATATTTTTATAATTTAGTACACATATTAAGAAATAACATACTAAAATTTCATAACTGTATTACAACGCTTTATATTTTTAAAATATATTTTAAGCCGTCAATTTGTTTACGTCAGAACGTTTACTACCGTTTTTGTGTATAAATAAAACTACGAACAAAACTACTTACTGCAATTTAATCATAATTAAATAACATTCACGTAAAACAACCTATTAAACGTAATTGAACATCATCTCTCAAAAACGTTTGACATTTGACGTATTAGCCACCGTCCATGGTTTTATTCAAATTACTCTTCTACAAAAATATTCAAATTAAAAATGTAAAGTTTCTACGCGATTTTGAAATAATATCTTACCTTTCCGACAACCTACTGATTAGCACGAATTTTTCAAGACTAAGACTGGCCAAATCGGTTCAGAGAGTTTTACCGAATCATTTGATCAAGAGCTCCATTTTTATATATATAAGATTATTGGTAAATCTAGATGTTATTTTATTTTTATCTTTTTTTTTAGGTATCGATTTGGTCCACGACGAAGTTGAACAAGCTCTCCTGAAAGAAGTCGAAGGTTTAAGAAGCTGGAAGGAAAAAATCGGTTCTATTGATGCCAAAGTTTTGGCACAGTTGACCAACAACAGGTAAAATAAAGGAAAATAGAGAATAATGCTATGTTATGCTTGTTTATTGCCAGTGAAAACTGTGAACATGTCTATTTATTTGCCGCCTGTGCGATCAGGTGTATTTTACATATAAACAAGCAAGAAAGAATGTTATCTAAAGCTATTGCCGGTACAGTACTCCATGAATTCTAAAAATTAGTAATCTTAAAGATTACGAGGTGCTCTTTAGGAATTTATTTAGTAAGATCTCGGTTCGCTGATCGTGCCATATATTAAATAAAGTAACTGGACATATATAAACATAATGGTAAACAATTTGAGTAGCCCGTTTTATGTTTGAGATACAAATTTTTATTGAAGTCATCGAATCATGTGGAAATCATGCAGGCCGAGATACGATTTTTATGTCAGTAATAATTAATCATAATTTTAGAAAAGTACATTGCTGCTTTTGAATTTCTCTTTAATCGAGTCTTAACTATTTTATCAATTTCATAACCACTTCTAACTTGTAGGGACAGTATTCTCGCCTATCCTTATATTTATTTACTTTGACACCTCGAATTTTAAGTCAGTTTTTTCAAAATATCTCCTTTCCGATTCATCCTCCAATAAAAGTAGCTATTTAAGAATTAAACTAGATAAAATTTCCTACAATTCTTTCGAAAACAGTTTTTTTGTAAAACTAATAGTTTGAGAGTACCGGCGCTTCAAATCTTGGCGGCTCTCGCCGCCATATCGGATCTCCCCATATTAGACTGCACTTTTAACTCTCTAATAAATAAATATTTTTAACGTTTAATAAAATTGTAAAATCTAGTTCATATGTGCACTATTCAATCTGCAATCAACTAACTAAATAATCCATATCCGATGCCAAACAAATGAATTTTCGACACTTGAAACAAAATTCTAAATCATTTAATAAGTAGACATATTTTTTTAATGTTAAATAATTTAGTAAAGTAAACTAAAATGCGACATGCTTAAGTTTAAAAAAAAATTGTAAGTGCAATTTTGTACTTAAAACTGAATTATATAATTGCTTCTGCCAAATATATACGGTTGACTGTATTTTATATTATTTTAATTTCTGGCACATCTCAGCTGCTTTTCGGCAATAATAATGTAGACGTTACATTTTTCTTGTATATTATATTCTAATATTGTCTAGGCTCATAATTTCAGCTAAATTCAAATTACAAGTGAATCGACATTTCTAGCAGATGACAGTTCAAATGTCAAACAATGATAAGTGTTTTTTTTTAATTTTTGCCAAATATTTCTACAATATTACTATAGTTTTATTGTTCATTAAATCTTAAAAATTTCCTTAACAAACTCCAAAAAGATTTATCAAAATTCGAATAAGCGTGTAGGAGAAGTATCAAATCATACAGCCGTACAGAAGAATTTTATATGTATAAGATATTGGGGCACTAAATTATTTTTTATTACCAGGGCATCACAGAACGAGTTGGAAAAAGATTTGAGGTTCAAAGAATCCGCATTGGGCATCGACGGAATGTGTCATCAACTAAATAATAACTCTAGAGGAATAACATACTATGGAGGCATCGAAAGATACGATCCGGCGTAAGTAAAACATGAAACTAGTGGTATATGGCATCGTGCCTTGAAGTAAATTGCTTAGTCACTCAAAAACTGCCATTTTTTGCACATAGGTTGACAGGTAAACTGGTAAATAGGTAGAAATGTAGATTTAGACAGGTCGACTAAAAAACAAGAAAACTGGTAGACTAGATATAACAAATATGCATTTTTGTTCAAAATTTTCAAAAAAATATATAATAAGTCTAATAATGGCCCTTGAACTATTCCTTGAGGAACCCCATAATTGATAAAACGCGACTGTTTCTTGAGATTCTAATTTAATTCTTGCTGTAGTGTAGAAATATACAATTTGTCATACAAATTTTGTTCTCAAGACAAACTTAAGTAAATTTATTATTTACGTTCTATTTTTAGAAATGGTTAAACATTGAATACAAATCACTAACCGCAAATTATTGTAATTTGTAGCTTTGATATAAAATTTTTAATATAATTTCAATAAAAATTAGTGGTGTATGGCATCGTGCCTTAAGGCAAATTCCTGGAACTTTCCGTACCGTAATGAATATATTATTAAAAATACTGTAACTTTCATTATTTTTGCATTATCTTGTTTGTTATATCTGAGCAAATCAAATGTAAATCATTAATCAATTTATCTCCAGAATATTAACAATGGTCATTTCATTTCCAATTCAGTTTAAAAAAAAATAGCTGCCTAATTTACACAAAATTGAAATAATGCTCCCGCATATTCACAGTCTAAACGCACTTGCAAATAATTCTGTGCGACATTTTCACTTATACTATAAACAGTCTAAACGCACTTGGGTAACGCATTTGTACCAGAGTGGCGCTTAGACTGTGCTTAGCCTGGGTCATTTTTTGAATTTTAACTGAGGTATGCCAAAATGTTCAGAAACTTCAAAACGTCGAGAAATGCAAAAATTTTCATTTTCGATTTTCGGCCCATTACTATAACTACCCTACAGGAAGTTAAAAAATATTTACTAGCAGTTGCTTTTTTTTATAAATTGTAGTAAACCAAATAAATCACCAAAATAAATTGATGATGGCACGCATTCGGTGTCGAAACGTACTCAAAAAACAAGAACAGATTGTTGGTTTTCATCAGCTAGTGAAAGATCTTTATTTAGTAAACAAAAGGTGTTTTTATACGGATATCCACCCAATTATTAAAACGAACAAATTGAGTAATGTTTGAAAAAATATTGATGGCACTCATTTAGTGTCGAAACGTATTGGATCCAAAATACGTGCCTAAGTAAAACGTATTTAATAAGTAATAAGTTTCGACCCTAAACGTGTGTCATCACATAACAATTAAAAACTATACATATAAAAATGATTGTTTAGTGTTTTTATTAATATTCTAAACAATTTTTTTTTTAGATTTTTTATGTATTTATCTATTCGATACGTTTAAATAAAAAATAAATACGTATAAATCAAATGTAAATCATAAATAATAAATCAATTTAACTCCAGAACATTAACAATCGTCATTTGATTTCGAATTCAATTTCAAAAAAATAGTTGCCTAATTTGCACAAAATTGAAAAAGTGCTCCCGTATGGTCACAGTCTAAACGCATTGGCAAATAAATCTGTGCGACATTTTTACTTGTACTGTGCGTAGCTTGGCGGCATTTTCACATTTTTCAATAGTTTTCTCACAAATTGGAAAGTGCTCCAACATAACAGTCTAAACGCACTTGGGTAAACATTTGTACCAGAGTGGCGCTTAGACTGTGCTTAGCCTGGGCAATTTTTTGAATTTTTAATACAAAATTACAAAAATATTTTTAGAAAAAAAATGATGTAATAATTATTTATCCTCAAAAGCAATTGTTTTGTCAATACAAGCAAAAAGTCCTTTGAATCATTTAAATCGGACGCATAGTTCTCTCAAAAACTGCCATTTTTTTAACATTTATCTCTGTATCTCCGAACCGCTGGACTACCTTTGCCAATAATTACTTTTTCTCGTCATTACGAGGAACTGAATGTTTTTTGGATCAAATCGGGTGATCCGTTCTCTCAAATACTCGATTTCTATTTTATGCACTCTTTGCTCCATATCTCTGAAACGGCTGGACCTGCCTTTGCCAAAAACGAATCAACACATCTCCCTGTTAATAGGAATCAAATGTTTTCACATTTTTGCATTTGACATTTTGCATTTTCACATTTTTGATAGTTCTCACAAAATTGTAATAAAACAGTCTAAGCGCACTTGGGTAAACATTTGTACCAGAGTGGCGCTTAGACTGTGCTTGGCCTAGGTAATTTTTTCAATTTTTAATCCAAAATTACAAAATATTTTAGGAAAATAAAAAAGATGTGATATTTTTAGCTTCAAAGCAATTGTTTTGTCAATACAAGCAGAAAATTCTTAGTATCATTCTAATCGGACGCTTGTTCACTCAAAAACTGCCATTTTTTGCACATTTAGCTCTGTATCTTCGAAATGGGGGGATCTGTCTTTGCCAAAACTAATACCTCTTCGCGAAATCATTACAAATTGAATGTTTTTTAGATCATTCAATTCCGATACTCCGTCCTTTATCACCCGCAAAAAACTCTTTTTAAAATATCCCTTTCTTCTTAGTGTGACGACTACAGAATCCTGGGCCGAGTACAGCAGTCACGTGGTGCAGAAATCGCAGGCCGAAAGGGCCAAATCCCAACAATTGCGTTCGGACACCGACAGTTTGATTAATATGTGCGCCCAACAGGTTTGGGACGCCTGGAGTTTCACAAATAATGCACTGGCCAGAAGGGCCGCCGAAAGTTTGGAGACCAAGAACAAATTGCAGTTGCACTTGCACAAGGTAAGGGATAAAGGACAATTTATGCCTATATGTATATATCGATTTATACACGTGTATAACTATAGGAATGTTTGTGGATTTTGTCTAAATTCAATATATAAATGTATATATCGATTTATACACGTGTATAACTATAGGAATGTTTGTGGATTTTGTCTAAACTAAATATATAAATGTATATATCGATTTATACACGTGTATAACTATAGGAATGTTTGTGGATTTTGTCTAAATTAAATATATAAATGTATATATCGATTTATACACGTGTATAACTATAGGAATGTTTGTGGATTTTGTCTAAATTAAATATATAAATGTATATATCGATTTATACACATGTATATTTATAAGAATATTTGTGAATTTTGTATAAATTAAATATATAAATGTATATATCGATTTATACACGTGTATAACTATAGGAATGTTTGTGGATTTTGTCTAAATTAAATATATAAATGTATATATCGATTTATACACGTGTATAACTATAGGAATGTTTGTGGATTTTGTCTAAATTAAATATATAAATGTATATATCGATTTATACACGTGTATAACTATAGGAATGTTTGTGGATTTTGTCTAAATTCAATATATAAATGTATATATCGATTTATACACGTGTATAACTATAGGAATGTTTGTGGATTTTGTCTAAATTCAATATATAAATGTATATATCGATTTATACACGTGTATAACTATAGGAATGTTTGTGGATTTTGTCTAAATCAAATATATAAATGTATATATCGATTTATACACGTGTATAACTATAGGGATGTTTGTGGATTTTGTCTAAATTCAATATATAAATGTATATATCGATTTATACACGTGTATAACTATAGGAATGTTTGTGGATTTTGTCAAAATTATATATATAAATGTATATATCGATTTGTACACGTGTATAACTATAGGAATGTTTGTGAATTTTGTCTAAATTAAATATATAAATGTATATATCGATTTATACACGTGTATAACTATAGAAATGTTTGTGGATTTTGTCTAAAACCAATATATAAATGTATATATCGATTTGTACACGTGTATAACTATAGGAATGTTTGTGGATTTTGTCTAAATTAAATATATAAATGTATATATCGATTTATGCACGTGTATAACTATAGGAATGTTTGTGGATTTTGTCTAAATTAAGTATATAAATGTATATATCGATTTATACAGGTGTATAACTATAGGAATGTTTGTGGATTTTGTCTAAATTCAATATATAAATGTATATATCGATTTATACACGTGTATAACTATAGAAATGTTTGTGGATTTTGTCTAAATTATATATATAAATGTATATATCGATTTGTACACGTGTATAACTATAGGAATGTTTGTGAATTTTGTCTAAATCAAATATATAAATGTATATATCGATTTATACACGTGTATAACTATAGGAATGTATGTGGATTTTGTCTAAATTCAATATATAAATGTATATATCGATTTATACACGTGTATAACTATAGGAATGTTTGTGGATTTTGTCTAAATCTTATATATAAAAATGAATCGCAAAATGTGTTGGTAACTCGACAACGCCTGGACCGATTTGGCCAATTCTTTTTTTAAAATGTTCGTTGAAGTTCAAAGATCGTTCTTACGGCGACAATAAATCGAAGAATTGCCAGAAAACCCCTAGAAACAGCCCTTTTTTCTTTCACATACAAACGTTTTTTAACTAAAACGTAGAATCAAGTTAAGCTTTATTGCTATTATATAAAGTACTCCTCCTAAACGATTATTCGGATTTTGATAAATCGTTCTGAAGTTTGTTAAGGAAATTTTCTAAGATGTATGTGATTATAAGGTACTGGTATTTGGGAAATGGAAAAAATTGCAAAAAACGACATGTCATTGTTTAAAGCAGGTCTACATTTAAAATCGCGCATATTATAAATGTATATGCATTTTGGCGTGAAGAGTAATTTAAAAAACAATAATTATTATTTTTAGGTAACCGGTAAATATTAGTATATTATATTAAAAAATTGTAGACATGGGCACAGAACAAAGTCTGTCGGGTCATCTAGTTCAATATATAAATGTATACACGGCACGAATGTTTAATTTGTTTTATTATTTACAAGAAACAGAGTAAAATATTCTTCTGATTCAGGCATTTTTTATTAAATCAATATGTTTACTACGATGTGGCTTTAAAATGTTTATTTTTCAATGCCGATTTCCTTGCCGATATCGGTACGCAAACAACGTTGATGCCGGTACGCATACAACGACAGATCTCGATTCACATACACGACGACTAATCACAATCGACCCGTATAGAAATGATATTACTCAACTCTTATCTTATGTATGTCTCTTATCTTTGTACGAATTTACACCCTAGTCGCGCTTAAAGAAGTTTTACTTCAATAATATATCCTTTATGTTTTTTTCAGACTCAGCAAGAGATATTCGATTGCGAAAAGCACATTGAGCTTTTGAGAAAAGCGATTTTGGACAAAGAGGCGCCCATGAAGGTAGCCCAGACGCGTTTGGAGGCACGAGCGCATCGGCCTAATTTGGAATTGTGCAAGGACCAGGCACAAGAGAGGTAATCTTATATATAAAAATAGAACTTTCGATCAAATGATCGGGTAAAACTCGAAAACGGCTAAACCGATTTGGCCAGTCTTAGTCTTGAAAAATTCATGCTAATCAGTAGGTTGTCATAAAAGTGAGATATCATTTCAAAACCGCGTAGAAACTTTACATTTTTAATTTGAAAATTTTTGTAGAAGCGTAATTTAAATAAAACAATGGACGGTGGCTAATACGTCAAATGTCAAACGTTTTTGACAGATGATGTTCAATTACGTTTAATAGGATGTTTTACGTGAATACTATTCAAATATGATTAAATTGTAGTAAGTTGTTTTGTTTGTAGTTATATTTATATACAAAAATGTGAATAAACGTTTTGATGTAAACAAATTGACTGCTTAAAATATATTTTAAAAATATAAAGCGTTGTAATACAGTTATGAAATTACAGTATGTTATTTCTCAATATGTGTACTAAATTATAAAAATATAAAATCACATATGTTTCTTACAAAAACAGCTATAAATTTGCAATTCAGTAAAATCATGTAATAGAGCCGCAAGTGTTACCAGAAACTCAAAATATGAACTTTTTTGAAATGTTAATATAAAAATGCACTTTTTAGCATATTTTTCTCAAACACGGTGCTCTGAAAGATCTCATTTGTATAAATATATACTCATTGGTATTTATAAAACATTTTATGGGTTACATTATTTTTTATTCATATTATTTGAAATCAGAACCAAAATTTGGTATCGATCAAAGGGACATTTTGTTGAATAACATTTTCCCAGTTATAATTTCCCAGAATTTATCAAATAATAGATAATAATATATGAAGGTTCGGGGTTAAAAAGGTTCACCGCCGATGTGTCAAAAAACCAGTGAAGTTAAGCATTGTTTAATAACAATATTTGTAAGTAGAGGGAAAAAGATGTATAACCAGCTATAACCTTGATTCTTATGACTTTACCATCTGGAGATAAACGGTAATTTTTAGAGGCAAGAAAGATATTACAATGACCACTTTTTAAGGGAAAAAAAGAACTGTACTGACGAGCAAATTATGATATTCCTTCTGCATAAAAAACTCTACCGACGAGCAAATTCTGACATTTTTAGAAAGAAAAACATTCAAATATGAAAAAACGAACTCTACTGACGAGAAAATTCTGGTAATTTTAAGGTAAAAAAAGAACTCTACTCACGAGCAAATTCTAATATGTTTCTGCATAAAAAGAACTCTACTGGCGAGCAAATTCTGATTTTTTATTTTTAAAAAGAATCTTTTGACGAACAAATTCTGGCAATATTAAGGTAAAAAAGAACTCTACTGACGATCAAATTTTGATATTTTTTAAATAAAAAGTATATCTACTGACGAGCATATTTTAAAATTTTTTTAAATAAAAAGAACTCTACTGACAAGCAAATTATGATATGTTTTTAATAAAAAGAACTCTACTGACGATCAAATTCTGATTTAAAAAAAAAAAAAAACTCTACTGACGAGCAATTCTGATATTGAAAAAAAGAACTCTACTAACAAGCACTTTTTTTTTAAATAAAACAAAACTCTACTGAGGAGCAGCTTCAGCAAATATTTTGAGAGAGAAAGAACTCTACTGACGAGCAAATTCTAACATTTTTTCAAAAAAAACTCTACTGACTGGCAAATTCTGACTAACAGAATTCTACTGACAAACAATTTTTTTCAAATGAAAAGAACTCTACTGACAAGCAAATCCGATAATTGTTTGTTTGATATGTGTCAATTGTTGTGATATAATTGGTTTGATTTTTATAATATAATTTAGAATTGCTTAAAGTCAAATGGATCTTTGTGCCTTGCCCTGCTCTACATATATACATTTTATTAAATTTACTTTAATAAATCGAATGTTACTTGAAACTTTTCAAAAAGCAGGTCAAAGAAGAAATACTTTATTAATTTTCTACTTCTCCTCGCAGAAATTTGAAAATTTTGTATAAGCTCAGTAGTATAATTTACAATTATACACAAAATCCAGAATCCAAAAAGAATCTGAAAGACTTGAAATGTAATCAATAAATCGAAAGACCAAAAAAGACTTGGTTTCATTATACTATGTTTTCTGTAGAAAGTGTATAAAACTTCCACTTTGATTGTATTGACAAAATATAGACAAACTAATGGGGTTTATTGTTTTTATAATACCTCATTGTATATAGCATTCAAACAACACTTAATCCTTATACACTTAAAGTATTAATATTTTTGATTCTTTAGAAATTGTTTAGAATATACCTTACTTAGTAAAATAACGTTTGCCGGGTCAGCTAGTATTATTATAAATACTGTAACTTTCATTATTCGTATTTTATAGACAAAATATAAGAGCTTATGAATTGGACGACGACGTCTATATATGTTTACATGAAAATTGATCAAGCCAAGTTAGAATGAAGGACCTTATCTCATATTTCTAAGAATTATATAAACTGAAGTGCAAAGTTAACATTATGATGTCATACATTACTAGTTTTACTTCTGATCAATAATTTCTTTTAGATTGGTGCAAGAAGTCTTCGACATGCAAACCTCAATCGACCAGCTTCACAGAAAACTCCAGGAAACTGAAGCCCAGCACCAGCAATTGCTCAGAACACGATCTAACCTAGAAACTGATCTTCAGTGCAAGGTCAACACCTTGTTTATTGATCGTGAAAAGTGTATGGGGATGAGACGAGCTTTTCCCATAACTGCCACGATTAAATATTAGGATGATAAGGATTTATCATCCTAATATTGTCAATCTCAAGTAATATCAAGGTTAGGCAGGTTGATGGCGACTGAAATGAAACGAGAAGATTTAATATGTAAAATGATAAAAACAGTTTAGTTTATACAGAAGCACAGATTGGTAATTTATTTAGTCTATTATTGTTATTGTTGGGATAGGTTGAAATAAACTGTATCAAAAAAATCAAGGTTAATACAAATTAGAGTTATTTATTAAATTGGTACCAAAGTTTGTGATGGTTCAAAGACAAAGACAATATTTTTATCATTTTTACGGTAAACGTTTCTAGTTAAAAACAACAAATTTTATTTACCTTGTCCATAGTTCACTTTTTACTTCTCAGACTTCTTTCATTTATGTCCTGTGGCCAGTGGCGGATCCAGGGGGCGAGTCACGGGGCTCATGACCCCCCCTCCCTCTCCCGAGCTTTTAATATGTAAAACCAAGAGGATTTTAATATGTAAATTTTATGTACTGTAGGGTTCTATATATTGACCAAGATTTTAGACAAAAAATTTAGCTTAGTAATCTATTTAGTAAATGTTTATTATTGTTATTTATACATAGGTTGAAAAAAACTGTTTAAAAAAAAAAGTTTAATACAAATTCAAATTTTTGTTGGAAATTAGTAAAAAAGGTTTTTGAATTGTACATTAAATTATATTTACCTTGTTATTTGCAGTTCTCTTTTATATATTGTTATATTTTGAAGGCAATTGTTAAAACGCTATCTTATGCTTATTGCTCGGTGTGAAAATGTCTATCTAGTTGCTGTGCGATCAGGCGTATTTTACATACAAACTAGCAAAGAAGAATGTTATTATAACAAAATCTGCAAACATTTTTTCTTGCTTGTTTATAGCTTGGAACATTATAAAATATCGATATATACATTTATATATTGAATTTAGACAGAATGCACAAACACTGCTATAGTTATACACATGTATGAATCGATATATACATTTATATATTTAATTTAGACAAAATCCACAAACATTCCTATAGTTATACACGTGTATGAATCGATATATATATTTATATATTTAATTTAGACTAAATCCACAAACATTCCTATTGTTACACACATGTATAAATCGATATATACATTTATATACTTAATTTAAACAAAAACCACAAACATTCCTATAGTTATACACGTGTATAAGTCAATATATATTTATATATTTAATTTAGACTAAATCCACATACATTCCTATAGTTATACGCGTGTATAAATCGATATATACATTTATAT
>NW_020539726.1:39605696-39616833 GCF_003426905.1 Ctenocephalides felis | reverse complement strand
AAACTCTCATAAACATTTTATGAGATATGTATGAAGATTAATATAGAACTGTTTACATTTTTATTACAAATTTTGAGGTTAGTTTAAGAAATTATATTTTAAAATTTTTTTATTAATTTGTTAATGATTATACTTATTGATAAATACGTATAAACAAATATACATAAATACCTTAGTATATATAAATTTACATTGCCATTTTCAAGAAATGAATTTCTCTCCATCGTTCATCTGGCATCGCTTGTTATTATTAAGAATTAATTTATTTGCCACTTTGTAATAATTTTCCGTAAAGATTAAAAAATTTATTTTAATATATTTGTATCAAACAAAACACCGGTTGACAGTTGACAGTTGAAAGTAAATGTCATGGATTAAAATATGAAACATAGATTGAATAAACTAAATGTATAGTTTATAATTAAATAAATTAATTTTGAATTTAAATGAAAAACGGGATAAAAAGTATCCTATGTCCTTCTCCTGGCTTTAAACTACCTGCTTGCCAATTTTCAGCTAAATCGGTTCAGCCGTTCGTGAGTTATAAGTGTTCTAACTAACACAATCTTTTTTTATATATATAGTAGATTTTTAGAAATTATTTGTATAGGCAAGACACATATAATATTACAGCTGCTCAAATAATGAGACTGTATCGCTAGCGAAATAGTCAAAAAAAACAATCAGTCAATGAATGTACGTTAATTTTAATTACATGATGAGTACAATTTTTCTAAGGCTTAAGCTCTAAATGCCAATTACAATGACAAACCGATCACGTCGTATTTGAAGTATGACTTTAATTACATAATTACATTATTGTTTTGAAATATTATAAATTTTTTTAATGCTATTATAAATGCAAAAAAGTTTTACTTTTTTATCCAACAGGTAGGTGTTTTGGATTTCGACATTTGTGGCCCAAGTCAACCGAGATGTTTCGGAGTTTTGCAAGAAACTGTTCACAGTTCTGGTTCTGGATGGTCACCAGTGGTAATAAAAATATAATTAAACTTACCCTCTTCTAACCCTAATATATATATATTATATATATATATTGTATATATATATATATATATATATATATATATATATTATACAATAGATAAGTTCTGGAGTTTTTCAATACATTGATCGTTTCTTTTCCGAATAGTAAATCCAATAATAAAAAACAATTTGGTTTTTGAAGATGTTTAATAACGACGTTTCGGAACTACATACGTCCCATCATCAGGTTTATTCTGTCAAAGGCAATGTTTTTTTTAAACTATTGACTAACATTAATTAATGATGGTTATTAGAGATTATTTAGAAAAATTATAAAGGAATGGATTATATACCGGCGTAAAGAGTAAAGAAAAGTAACTAGAAAAGGTTTTTTATATAAAATTGAATAGCAAAAATTATTTACCTGTAATAATTTATATATCCATATCACTAAAATTTTTTGTTAAAAACACTCGTTTTTTCGAGAATATTTGTTAATGTTTTTGACTTCACAAGACTTTGTAACACACTGTAATGAAGTTCTGTCGGCCAGATGTAAGGGATATGTACGGAATTTAGGCAAAAATAATTTTTTATGGCTTTTGTATTGGTAATTTAGGAAAAATGGGAATGTATTATCTTATAGCAAATGCTGAGAAATATAACTATATATATATATATATATATATATGTATATATATGTATATATATATATATTAGGGTGGTCCTTAAAATGGTCATTTTCGAATTTCCTTGCTCCCAGGGGCTCAAATGGTTCCAAATAGATAAAAAACAATTCTCTGAAAGTTTTAGCTCTTAATATTAACGTTTAGATAGAGCGCAATTCAATCAAAATTTTGTATGGAAATAGCATGGAAAATTTTTCAAAATTTTAAAAATGTTTTTTAAATGTAATTTAGCGAACAAATGAATGAATAAAACTCATTCATTTGTCGCTAAGTTATACCTAAAACATTTTTTTTAAATTTTCAAAAATTGTTTCATGCTCTTTCCATACAAACTTTCATTGAATTGCGCTCTATCTAAAAGTTAATATTAAGAGCTAAAACTTTCAGAGAATTGTTTTTTATCAATTTGGAACCATTTGAGCCCCTGGGAGCAAGGAAATTCGAAAATGACCATTTTAAGGACCACCCTAATATATATATATATATATATATATATATATATATATATACATCTTCTTTATCCAGTTCATCAACGATAACTTGTGCATAATCTCCATTGGATTTTTCATCAACCCTGATGATGCTGTCATATGGCGAGGACCTAAGAAAAATGGTAAAAAAACTAAAACAAAATTCTTTGAGTATCTTATGTATGAGTATTGTGAAAATGTCTGTCTATTTGCCGTGCGATCAGGCGTATTTTACATAAAAACAAGTCCGGGGGAATGTTCGAGGATTCTGTTATCATAACATTCTTTCTTGCTTGTTTATATGTAAATACGCCTGATCGCACAGCAATTTTTTATAAAAAAAATTTCTTTAAGTTATTGTATTAGATAATACTAATGTTAGGCTTAATATTGTTTATTAGTTGTATTTTTACTGTAATTAATTCATTTAAGATAATTTATTTTCTGTAATTATTAAATTTAATCCTGTATCCGTAATATAAATAATATAAATATAAATCTAAATATAAATATAAATATAAATATAAATATAAATATAATATAAATATAAAATAAATATAAATATAATATAAAATATAAATATAACTATAATATATAAATCTAACTATAAATATAAATATAATATAAATATAAACTAACTATCCCATATACCTATCAATATAATATCATCTCCCTATAACTATAAATATAAATCTAAATATGAATATAAATATAAATATAAATATAAATTAGACATTTTCACAGTTTTTACTACCAATAAACAAGCATAAATAGATATAATTACCCCATTTATCAGAGTTTAGACTAATTTTTCTTTAGGTATGATACAGAAATTTCTCAGTCAAACCGATTGGGGTACCGATATGGAATATTTGTTAATGGATACCCCCCCTGGTACATCCGATGAACATTTATCGGCACATACATATTTGAAGGAATGTGATTTGACCGGTGCCATAATTATTACGACGCCACAAGAAGTTGCTTTGCTCGATGTCAGGAAGGAAATTGACTTTTGTAGAAAGGTAAAAGACTTTGTTTTTATTTCTTTATGTCTTGAAAGACGCAGCAATGCTTTAATATTATAGATTTAATTTTTTCTCTAATAATGGATTATTTTTTAAAGCGTTTCTTAATCAATTTTTGATATAATATTTAATTTCCCGAAGGAGAAGTTTATGTTTTCATAAAAAAATTCGATTCGCTAATTTTATGTTTTCTCGACGTTACTAGCCATTCTGAATCGAATGAGACCAAATTTGGAAAAAGTATATGTGTGCGTGTGTGTGTGTGTGTATGTGAACAGATTTTTTGCCGTAAATCGATGTTTTCTCAAAAACGTCTGGACCGATTCCAAAAATTTAAAAGCCATTCCATGCATCTCGAAGAGGACTATTATTTGTCAATTTTGCGCGGCGATCAGCCAAGCCGTTTCTTTGTAATTTGCAAAAAAGTGAAAAATTTTTCGTCTACGTTTTAGCCCGCAATTCTGAATCGATTTTGAAAATTCAAAAACCGTTCGAAAGATATTGATTGGGAATCGTGCTGATTAGTTTTTGGTAGAGATCAGCAGAGCCGTTTTCTTGTAATAAGGTGTTAAAAAAAATTATTTTCGGCGATTTTTATGAATTTTTTTTGACGGTAGATTCCATACTGAAATATTACGGCCCTACGACAACTCGTTTAGCTTTAAAAATTCGTCAAAGTTTGCAAAAATTAGTATAGTTTTTTTGGCATTTATCAAAATTAGATTTTTCATCGACGTTTTCTCAAAAACGCCTGAACCGATTTCAGAAATTTACAAGCCAATCGATGTCACTTGATAAGGATTTGCGTTTCTCAGTTTTTTGCGACGATCGGCCGAGCCGTTTCCTTGTAATTTAGAAAAAAGTGTTAAACTTTTGTGCACATTTTAGCTCACAAACTAGAATCGATTTTAAAAAATCAACTAGTGGTGTATGGTATCGTGTCTTAAGGCAAATTGCTGGAACTTCCCGTACCGTAATGAAATATTCGAGTAAAAAAAGAATAATCCATAAATGTTGATCAATGGTTATTAACAATTGTTTTAAATGTTTTCGAAGAGATGTTATTATATATGTATTTGTCCATGCAACTGATAAGACTTAAGGCGCTCAAAACTCCTAAGAATGTTTACATTAACAAGAGATGCCATGAATGAATCCATCTAAGGTTAATTTCTTACAAGTTGAATAACGCATATGGAATATATACAGTTTTATTATTATTATATAATAATTTTGAAATTTGTTTGAACCGTATAAGTGATCTTTAAAAATTAAAAATCTTAGTACGGAACCTAAACAAACAAATTGTAACAAAATATATTCTTATTATTAAAATATCTATAAAATACCTGATAATTTGATCTGCATATATTTAATTATCATTTTAGACCTCCAAATATCATTTCTATTTATTTTCCTCTGCATCTCCGAAACCGCTAGACCTGCATACCCAAAAATTTAACCAATTCATCATTTTGTCAATACAAATGAAATGTTTTTTGAATCATTTAAATCGGATGCTCCGTTCTCTCAAAAATTCGATTTGTATTTTCTGCACTCTTTCCTTTGTATCTCCGTAATGACTGGACCTGCCTTTGCCAAAAACTAATCAGCACATCTCCTATCAATTGGAATTGATTGCTTTCTGAACCATTCAAATCGGCTGATCCGTGCGCCCAAAAACGTTGACGAAAACATGCGCACACACAAAACACAAACACATCTATTTTTTCTGAGGTATGTCAAAGTGTTCAGAAACCTCTGAAACGTGAGATATGCAAAAATTTTCATTTTTGATTTTTGGACGATTACTATAACTTACCCTACGGGAAGTTAAAAATATATATAAATGCGTGCATGATTTATGTAATCGTGACAGTATTATTCTTTTAGCAGATGCTTAATATTTTACAAAATAATTTATAAAGATTTTTAAAAAAACATGAAAAAGTTTTTCATAAAATTTAACATGACCATAAAGTTCTATGTCCTATAAACAGTTTTACGAAAATTGGTTGATTTATATTAATTAATTAAAATTTGAGCTACAATTTTAGGACATACAAGCACTAATAGAGTCTGTGCAATATAATTGATATAATTACAAATAATTTAAATGTGTTAATTTAAAAAAGTTTAGATTTACTTGAAAGCGTTAACTTTATTTTAAACAAACAGTTGACTAATTTTATCTAAATATCTAAATTTCAATTTCGGTTGATTAGGTCAATTATTACACATTTCGGGAAGTTTATGCAACTTGTCTTAAGGCTAAATGCCACTTTTAAATAGTTATTATCTTTGTTTCAGGTTGGAATTCCTGTGTTAGGTGTAATTGAAAACATGTCTCTTTTCATTTGCCCAAAGTGCACCGTAAGTACAATATTATTAAAAATATTGAAACATATATATATATATATATATATTATATATATATATATATGTTTATATATATATATATATATATATATATATACAGTGGCGTCGGAACCAAATTTTTGATGGGTGGGCTCGTTTTTAACTTCCCGAAGGAGAAGTTTATGTTTACATCAAAAAATCTGATTCGCTAATTTTGTTTTCTCGACGTTTCGAGCCATTTCGAGCTCTTACTTCGTGGGGGAGGATCTAGAATGTTACAATTCTTAACTTGTTATAAACAATGTTATAATTCATAAACATTTTACTTATCTTTTAAATGGGCGAAGTCCCATTCGTCCTTTCTCTCTCTATAGAACGCAGGTCCATTAAAAACGTCTCTCGCAAATCTGTCTATGGCGTTCCAAGCAGCTTCACTTGTCAGCATCACTTCAACAACATTACCTGGGGTAATTGTGCGTCTCAATGTCTCCTCCACATCATCCCGTAGAGCACCAAATCGCGGGCACACGAAGAACACGTGCTCAGCATCTTCGATTTCGCCCAAAAAATATGGGCAATCCGGCGAGCTATCGTGCTTGAATCGGTGTAGGTAGGCTCGAAAACAGCCATGCCCCGATAGCATTTGCGTAGTATAATAGTTTACTTCGCCCGTGCTTGCGACTTAGCCAGACTTTGATGTTAGGAATGAGACGATGCGTCCATCTGCCCTTTACAGCGACATCCCACAGTCGCTGCCATCGGTCAATGCTGTTCTGCCGTTCTTCTAATCTTAACTTTTCAGGACACAGTTGTTGATGTCTTCTATGGTAAATTGTCCGTCTTTCCTCTGCTAAGACTAAGAGAGGCACAGTTCCTGAAATGACGCACACTGCTTCCGCCGATATTGTGCGAAATGCGCAAGCAATTCTTATAGCACTGAGACGGTATAAGGGCCCTGCCATTCTCCTCGATTTTTGAGATTTAAGAGCATCACCCCATATGGAGATACCATATGTCAGCACTGAAGTAATAACTGACGATAGTAATATCCTTCTGGTTTGTTTAGGACCTCCAATATTAGGCATCAGTCGAGCAAGTTTCGTCCTAACTATTGACTCCTTAGCACTAACGTGTTCCACCTGTTGATTGAAATTCAAACGAGCATCAAGCATTACGCCAAGGTAACAGATGTGAGGTTTTGACGTGATCTCAAGATTTCCTATCTTTAGCTTGATGGTCTCAATTCTTTTCCTACTAGTGATAAGAACAGCTTCACTTTTTTGTTGTGCTAATTGGAGATTCATTGTTCCCATCCACCGATTAATTTTTCTGAATGTAATATCGAATAGGCTTACGATGTCATCAATTTGTTTGGAGACAACCACTATGGCAACATCGTCTGCATATGCTACTAGTTTCACACATTCTGGAAACTCTAGTCTCAAAAGGCCATCATACATAATATTCCACAGCAAAGGGCCTAGAACAGAGCCCTGCGGCACACCTCCTGTTATATTATATTTTTCTGTACCATCGCGTGAATGGTACATTAGAATTCTGTCTGTAAAGTAGCTTGCGACTATATTGCATAGGTATGCTGGCACGTTCTTGTCACGGAGTGCATTCATAATGCAATCCCAGTTTGCAGAATTAAAAGCATTTTTTATATCCAATGTAGCTACAAGGCAGTACTTTTTGGAACCCCCCTTCCATCTGGTTCCAGCAATTGCCTCCTTGGCGGTATTAACTACCAAGTTTATAGCATCGATAGTTGATCGCCCTTTGCGAAAACCATACTGATTGTCTGCTAGGATTGGATCAACTACTGCATCTATTCTTTGGTGAATTATTCTTTCAAAAATTTTACCCGCTGTATCCAGCATGCATATTGGACGATAGGATGATGGTTCATCTGGTGGTTTTTTTCCTTTGGGAATAAGCACTAGTCTTTGCTGTTTCCATTTTCGTGGAAAAACCCCTTCTTTCAGGCATGTATTATATGCATTAAGAAACATTGTCGGAGATGTCATAATTGATGTTTTCAAGGCAATATTAGGAATTCCATCTAATCCCGGTGCCTTGCTATTACCAACGCGATGACAAGCTTCCATCAGTTCTTGCAGTGTTATAAGTGCAATATTATTCTGTTCTACATGTGTTACCTGGTAGTTCAAATTAGGTTGTCGTGGAAACAAAGTAGTTACTATTTTATTCAATAGTCGTGGGCAAGTTGGTGAAGGTATTGGCTGGCTTTTGAGGCGAGACATTACAGTCTTATAAGGTCTTCCCCATGGATTTTCCTCGACTTCATCCAAAAGTTCTTTCCAGCACCTAACTTTACTATCTTTGATAGCTTTATTTAGTTGTCTACGTGCTTGTTTATATTCCACTACCAGTTGTGCAGAATTACTGAGACTATATCCACGCTGAGAGATCCTTCTTTTCTTTAGGCACTCTTTACGAAGAGAGCTGATTTCTTCAGTCCACCAGTGCACAGATTGTCTTTGATTTATGCCATGTTTACGAGTCATACTGATATCACAGGCTTCGGTTATTCTCTCCATCAGCTCTCTAGTATGCTCATCTGCGTGTTCTGAAATTATAGGTTTGCAATTTAAGGCAACTCTCATGGCGCTTTCATCAAAAGATTTTATTTTCCACCCAATGGCTTTAGATATTTTCGCATGTCTTCTAATGTTTCTATCTGTTGATATTTCCCAGATGATTGCATTGTGTGTGTATGTGTGTGTGTGTGTGTGTGTGGTGTGAACAGATTTTTTGCCGTAAATCGACGTTTTCTCCAAAACGGATGGACCGATTTCAAAAATTTAAAAGCCATTTGATGTATCTCGATGAGGACTATCGTCTCTGAGTTTTGTGCGGCGATCGGCCGGGCCGTTTCTTTGTAAATTGCAGAAAAGTGAAAAATTTTTCGTCCACGTTTTAGCCCGCAATTCTGAATCGATTTCGAAAATTCAAAAACCGTTCGAAAGATATTGGTTGGGAATCGTGCTGATTAGTTTTTGGTAGAGATCGGCCGGGCCGTTTTCTTGTAATAAAGTTTAAAAAAAAAAAATTTCGACGATTTTTAACTTCCCGAAGGAGAAGTTTATGTTTTCATCAAAAAATCCGAATCGCTAATTTTATGTTTTCTGGACGTTTCAAGCCATTCTGAATCGAATGAGACCAAATTTGGAAAAAGTATGTGTGTGTGTGGTGTGTGTGTGTGGGTGGTGTGTGTGTATGTGTGTGTGTGTGTGTGTGTGAACAGATTTTTTTTATCGTTGCCGTTTAACTCGTAAACGACGTTTTCTCCAAAAACGGCTGGACCGATTTCAAAAATTAAAAGCCATTTGATGTATCTCGATGAGGACTATCGTCTCTGAGTTTTGTGCGGCGAACGGCCGGGCCGTTTCTTTGTAAATTGCAGAAAAAGTGAAAAAATTTTTCGTCCACGTTTTAGCCCGCAACTCTGAATCGATTCTGAAAATTCAAAAACCGTTTGATAGATATTGGTTGGGAATCGTGCTGATTAGTTTTTGGTAAAGATCGGCCGGGCCGTTTTCTTGTAATAAAGTTTTAAAAAAAAAAAATTCGACGATTTTTATGATTATTTTTTTGACGATAGATACCATAGTTTCTAGGTCATACTAAAATATTACGGCCCTACGACAACTGGTTTAGCTTTAAAAAATTCGTCAAAGTTTGCAAAAATCAGTATGGTCTTTTTGGCATTTGTCAAAATAGACTTTTGATCGACGTTTTCTCAAAAACGCTGAACCGATTTTAGAAATTAAAAGCATTTGATGTATTTCGGTGAGGACTATCGTTGTCAGTTTTGTGCAACGATCTGCCAAGCCGTTTTTTCTTTTAATTGAAAAAAACTTTTCGTCCACATTTAAGCTCATCCTACCGACCGATTTTAAAAAATCAAAAACTGTTCGAAAGATTTAGTTGGGAATGGTGCTGATTAATTTTAGGTGAAAATCTACCGAGCCGTTTTCTTGTAATTAACTGTTGAAAAAAAGTGTTAAATTTTCGTCCACATTCAAGCTCATCCTACCGAACCGATTTTGGAAAATCAAAAACTGTTCGAAAGATATCATTTGGGAATGATGCTGATTAATTTAGGTGAAATCTACCGAGCCGTTTTCTTGTAATTAACTGTTGAAAAAAAGTGTTAAATTTTCGTCCACATTTAAGCTCATCCTACGAACCGATTTTGAAAAATCAAAAACTGTTCGAAAGATATAGTTGGGAATGATGCTGATTAATTTTAGGTGAAAATCTACCGAGCCGTTTTCTTGTAATTAAATGTTGAAAAAAAGTGTTTAAATTTTCGTTCCACATTTAAGCTCATCCTACCGAACCGATTTTGAAAAATCAAAAACTGTTCGAAAGATATTAGTTGGGAATGATGCTGATTAATTTTAGGTGAAAATCTACCGAGCCGTTTTCTTGTAATTAACTGTTGAAAAAAAAAGTGTTAAATTTTCGTCCACATTTAAGCTCATCCTACCGAACCGATTTTGGAAATCAAAAACTGTTCGAAAGATATCATTTGGAATGATGCTGATTAATTTTAGGTGAAAATCTACCGAGCCGTTTTCTTGTAATTAACTGTTGAAAAAAAGTGTTAAATTTTCGTCCACATTAAGCTCATCCTACCGAAACCGATTTTGAAAAATCAAAAACTGTTCGAAAGATATTAGTTGGGAATGATGCTGATTAATTTTAGGTGAAAATCTACCGAGCCGTTTTCTTGTAATTAACTGTTGAAAAAAAGTGTTAAATTTTCGTCCACATTTAAGCTCATCCTACCGAACCGATTTTGAAAAATCAAAAAACTGTTCGAAAGATATTAGTTGGGAATGATGCTGATTAATTTAGGTGAAATCTACCGAGCCGTTTTCTTGTAATTAACTGTTGAAAAAAAAGTGTTAAATTTTCGTCCACATTTAAGCTCATCCTACCGAACCGATTTTGAAAATCAAAAAACTGTTCGAAAGATATTAGTTGGGAATGATGCTGATTAATTTAGGGGTGAAAATCTACCGAGCCATTTTCTTGTAATTAACTGTTGAAAAAAAGTGTTAAATTTTCGTCCACATTTAAGCTCATCCTACCGAAACCGATTTTGAAAAATCAAAACATATGAAGCCTCTGCCTAGAAAATATACTTCGTCTCCGAGGTCGTGAAAGGACCAAGAAATTCTTTACTTTAATAAGTATAAAATTATCATCGTTTTCTACAATTTGAAAAAAATATCGTATGCGTCGATACAATTTTGTCACAATGAGAACCACTTATGTATTCAGATTATTTATTAAAAAATAATAAAAAAGAATAAAAAAATATTTTTTTTTATAATCAATGATAGTGATAAATAAAATTTCTTAATAATTATAAAAATAAAAAATATTGTTAAAGGCAGATCAAGTTGCTTATTCTAAAATTGGATCGATTAAGTATACTACTTACACATTTCGGGAAGTTCATGCAACTTGCCTTCAGGCTAAATGCACCTTCAACTAGTTATGATTATTTTTTTGACGGTAGATACCAAGTCTTCTAGATCATACTAAAATATTACGGCCCTACGAC
>NW_020539726.1:39578494-39604696 GCF_003426905.1 Ctenocephalides felis | reverse complement strand
ATATTATCTTATATATAAAATTCTTCGAACAATGTAAGTTTCATATTTCCTCCTAAACTATAATTCGGATTTTCATGAATCTTCCTGAAGTTTGTTCGGGAAATTTTTTAGAATGTTTTGATCATAGAAATATAGTTAGATTGTAGAAATAAATAGAAAAAAAATTATAAAAAAGCTTATCATTGTTTTGCCCTTGAAAAATATTTGAAACTTAGTTGACATTAAAAACAATGAGGACTGTCATTTGCCAAACATTTCTATTCACTTATAGCTAAGGCGATATTAGAATATAATAAATTCATAATTATGAATAAGAAAAATTAATGTCTACATTATTAATGCCGAAAAGCAGCTGAGATGTGCCAAAAAATTAAATTAATATAAGATGCAAATAATTATAACATGCATTTGACAAGTGATGCAGTCTGCGCATGCGTCTGACGTGCGCGTGGTTTGCTTTTGCTTGCAATAATTTTGTTTGCGCACTTTGCGAACAGATTCGCCGTACGAATTCGCGCAAAGGAGCGAGCCATAAGTGATTGCGCTCAAACATATTCAATTTGCAGTCGTTTTGCCTTACTATACTAAATCACAATACAAAAAAAATTATTTAGAAGTTTCATTGTGTCAAAAATTCATATGTTGTCATTGGGTACGGAATATTACTCAATGGAGCGCTTTGGGTCTGAAATTTTTACTATTTTCCAATTCGTTTGGAATTTGAACTAGGTTCATCTTATTCTTCAGAAGTGAAAACAATTTAGACTCCTTTACCACTTCTCGGGTGGATGACATTTCTTTTCAGTGGTGTAATTTTACTTTTTTCAAAATAACGTTGGGTATCGATAAAAAACTAATTATACGAGAAAAATATTTAATAATGTTTTTCAAAAAACGAAATACTTTTCAAGTTACTGGCTACTGAATATTTGTTTTTTTTTGCGTTTTTCATCATTTTTTGCTAACACCTTCAAAAATATACATTTTAACGAAAATCATGTAATGAACAGAATTATATCAATTAAAATCTTAATAAATCGTTATTTTATAGTGTTTTAGGAACATTATTAGGCTAGATATAAAAATGGGTTTTTATAGTGCTCAAAATAAGCTTTAAAATGAGTACTTCTGCGTGTAAAATGAGTGAGCTATCATGCAGATAAAGGACGCATGCAATGTTTTTTTTTTTCATTTAAATCAAATACTTTGAGTGCCATATCCACCAAAATTAAAAATAATCGTATTCAATCTAGAATTAACTTGTTTAAGAGATCTTGATGGATTCTAGAAAATACCACAACTTTAGTACAAATGATTCTCAAAAAACTCATGATTTCATGAAAAAAAAACATTTAAAAAAAAACATTTAAAAAAAAAAACAACCAATTCTCATCATAATACCTCTGAAAGAATACGTATAAAGTATATATATAAGAAAATTCGAGGTATTTTTCTGACTAATTATTATTGTTTATTATTTTTTCGTTACACAAATATTGATAGATGTATGATTAATTAAGGAGCTGTCCAACCAGAGGTCTTTCGAGCCCTTTAAAACTTCGCCGTTTTACAATAAGAGAAGTTACGGTAAAATTAATGATAGAGAAAGTTGTAGCTCATTTAATCACATTTAAAATAGTGTATTACAAGTTCTGATAAAATCAGAATTAAAAGAGTAATAATCCAATTAATGCTGTGGATGGTGACGGAGTGCAAATTGTTAAAAACATTGAAATTAAGATAAAGATTAGCCTATTTCCAAAATATCAAGTAAATTGGAGCACAGTAAAAAAAATCACAGAGCAATAATTTTGTTGATTGCAAGTTGAATAGAGCACATGTGAACATGATTTGACAAATTAATTCACTTCAAATATAAACTTAAGCAATAATGTATATTGATTTATTGGAGAAAAAAATGTAATTTAGGTATTAAAATTACTAAAAGCCAGTTAAAATATGGTACGAAATTATAAAAATTATAGGCAACATTTTTGAAGCATATATTTGGGTAAAAAATAAAAGGTGATATTGCACCTTTACCGCGAATGCTATATATTAATTCTTTCTGAATTTGTTGTCCTTTTTAAAAGATTTCAATTTTCAACACGTGTATCTTATGCTGTGACATAAATCACAAAGGCAGACGATCATTTTTATTGTGATAAATTTGGAAAATCGATGTTTTAGTCGTGAATAAACAAAAAATCATTTATTATACATCCACATCTACAGGTATGACTAAAAATACTATATAACCCTTAAATGCAATAAAATAAATTGAGCTATTGGAAATAAATTTGTTCTATAAATCGCACTGTATAATTTTTAATATACAATTTTATTGAACATTTTTTAATATTTGTTAAATGAATAATTAAAGTGTTAACTGTGGGAATTGAGAACAATCATTTTATTTGAAATAGTTCTACATTCAACATCACTCATATATTGGTGTAAATAGTAATTCAAAAAACAGTAATTATTATTTTTAACTAAGCAGTAAATATTAGTATAAAAAATTTAAAAATTGTAGACATGAGTACAGAACAACGTCTGTCGGGTCAGCTAGTATATATATATAATATATATAATTTAATAAACAAACTAAGCATCTTCATACATGTTCAATATTTTCTAAAATCAACAATATATACATACATGACAAAATCCATGACAAACCCTCCGAGTATGTATAATAAATAAAACTTCCCTCAAATTTTTTCTTCTTCACTAGCAGCACAAACCGTGTTTCTTAATATACCTATCTCTGGCTTCGCTTATCATTTGCTGTTTTCTTTGCTGGAAACTCAATCTGTCATTCGAACCGAAGGACATGGCTGATTTGTGCGATTGGGCAGGTTTCGATGAAGCCTGTGACCTGGATTGTGCCCCGCTGGTCGTTGGTGAAGGTTCTGGGGTGTATCGGACGTGCCCTTCGAGGATGTTTCTGAGGGTCAAGTCTACACTTCTTGTTACAACTAGGGATAGAAGGAAGTATAAGTATGTGAGTAGTAGTATATATATATATATATATATATATATATATATATACTAGCAAACCCGACGAACTCCGTTTCGCCACCAGATGGTTTCGTGAGAAAGATGAAGATTTCTGTTTGTTTTATATTTGAATAGGAAAAATTTGATTCTATTGCACAACAGTAATGAATTTATTTAGATTGCAAAAATGAAGTGTTTTTTTAGTTGAACTTCTCTAAATAAATGAAAGTGAATCCGCAAATTATCCCTTTCATTGAAGTGCTCTCTGGTAAACCACATTTTTTGTTTTTTGGTCTGACGTTAACACAAACAAAGCGGATGGTTTTTCAACTCGTGAACAGGCAACGTATAACTGCCCATGTGAAAAACAATGATTTTCTAAATAATCTATTTGAAATTTATCCCGCAAACACTATGCGATTGGCCTTGCGACTTGTTATTGCGAACTGGAAATTGCAATCGTTTGAAGTCAAACGGAAGACCAGTCGGAATCATTGGTATGTCACCAAATCGCCAGAAATTTTTGATTGAATGGTGAAATTCAGTGCAAGTACATCATTATTCTTTGCGTCAAGAATTGCTCGTTGACTTAACCAAGCATAATTCTGATAATTCTCACTAATGTCATTAGTTGAGTTTTTAATTACGGTGCGTGAAGTTCCAGCAATTTGCATTAGGGCACGACGCCATGCACCACTAATTTTCTTAGCTATAAACCTTGCGGATGCCGAGACCTTTCCAAAGAATGCAAAATTTTCGAAATCAGTTCGTGCGTTCTGCAGTTATTTCGTCAGGAAGGAAAACCTGACTTATTTTTATATATATAGAAGATGATTATTTTTTCATCACATACCTAAATCTTTGATGATAACATTCATCGGCACAGTGGACATAACCTCACGCACTTGGTTGGCCATCCTTTGAATATCGGGAGTGATATGCGTTTGCTGTTGCCAACTCCTTTGAACATTGGATTCCATCAAACGTCTTCTTTCGTACTCTGCTGCATCGGCTGATGTAAACTCTGTTTTCGGAATTCTAAAAAACCAAACTAATAAATAAACATAATCAAATAAAAAATTATCTATCCATATATCCATTACCCTTAATAATAAATAAAAACAATCAAATAAAAAATTATCTGTCCATTACCCTTACCCTAGTGCTTTAGCGATTGCAGTAGAAACATTATCACAAAACTTGGTGGTGCGAATGGTGTTGAGATCAGTGGAAGACGTTGTGGAGCATTCGGCATCAGTCGGTATTCTAATAGGATTTAGGTAAGTTATGTGGTAAATAGTGTAAGGGCTGAACATCATCCAGAATGTGTCCCAGTTTCTAGAGGAACCGATCACTGAATTTTGCAGGTTGCAAATACCTGGCCTGGTGATAACTAGAATAGAAATATATATTATATTATATATGTATATGTATATATATAAATATATACTCTATTTTTCTATAAATAAAAAAATCCTAAAAAATTCCCTTAAACAGAAAGATTTATCAAATTCCGAATAATCGTTCAGGAAGAGTATATGTACATACCGTTTTTTTTTGTAATTTTTTACCTTTATTTCTACAATCTAACTATATTTTTATAAATCAAAAAATCCTAAAAAATTCCCTTAAACTTCAGAAAGATTTATCAAAAACCGAATAATCGTTCAGGAGGAGTATATTTACATACCGTTTTTTTGTGTTTTGTTCCGTTTATTTCTACAATCTAACTATATTTCTATAAATCAAAGAAATCCTAAAAAAATCCCTTAACAAACTTCAGAAAGATTTATCAAAATCCGAATAATCGTTTAGGGAGAGTATCATTTCATACATCATTACATTTTGTAATTTGTCCGTTAATTTCTACAATCTAAATATATTTCTATAATTCAAAAAATCCCGAAAAAATCCCTTAACAAACTTCAGAAAGATTTATCAAAATCCGAATAATCGTTTAGGGGGAGTATCATTTCATACATCATTACATTTTGTAATTTGTTCCGTTTATTTCTACAAAATAACTATATTGCTATAAATCAAAAAATCCTAAAAAAATCTCTTAACAAACTTCAAAAAGATTTATCAAAATCCGAATAACCGTTTAGGGAGAGTATCATTTTATACATCATTACATTTTGTAATTTGTTCTGTTTATTTCTACAATCTAACCATATTTCTATGAATCAAAAAATCCTAAAAAATTCCCTTAACAAACTTCAGAAAGATTTATCAAAATCCGAATAATCGTTCAGGAGGAGTATATTTACATACCGTTTTTTTTTTGTAATTTTTTCCCATTATTTCTACAATCTAACTATATTTCTATAAATCAAAATATCCTAGAAAAATCCCTTAACAAACTTCGGAAAGATTCATCAAAATCCGAATATTACATACATAATATAATATTACATACCGTTTTTTTTTGTAATTTGTTCCGTTTATTTCTACAATCTAACTATATTTCTATAAATCAAAAAATCCTAAAAAATTTCCTAAACAAACTTCAGAAAAATTTATCAAAATCCGAATAATCGTTTAGGAAAAGTATCCTTACATACATCATTACAGAAAATTTTCATTTATATATACATATATATATATATATATATATATATATATCAAAAAAGCCTAAAAAAATTTTCTTAACAAACTTCAGAAAGATTAATCAAAATCCGAATAATCGTTTAGGAAAAGTATTCTTACATACATCATTACAGAAAATTTTCATTTATATATACATATATATATTATATATAATTTTCATTTATATATACATATATATATTATATATAATTTTCATTTATATATACAAATATATATATAAATGAAAATTTTCTGTAATGATGTATGTAAGGATACTTTTCCTAAACGATTATGCGGATTTTGATAAATCTTTCTGAAGTTTGTTAAGGAAATTTTTTAGGATTTTTTGATTTATAGATAGTTTTTATATATATATATATATATATATAATAATTTCTTACCAATGGTTGCAGGTTGTACACACTCTCCCAATTCAAAGGGCCACTCTGCAAATTTCAACAGAGCCTTTCCATTAGTAGGGACTCCTTCCGGAGTTAGGGCCACTACTCCTGTACTTTCCAGTGTACTATTTCTTTGTACAATTTCAGGAGCAGGAACTCGTTTCAATAAATGTTTTGTACACTGATTTATACTGCCGAAGGCTGTGTAATCTTGTAATCCCATGGAGGAGAGGAGAATTTCGGGGAAATCCCATTTACAAGGCTAAAGAGGGAAAGGATATATGTGTTATTGTTCGAGATTTTTTTTAGGTTAGGTTTATTTAAAATATTATATTACCGATGAACTGCCTGTCGCCAGATGCATTGCAAATGAATCCCAACTCGAGACATGATTTGTTATTAATAATTTCAGTGCTTTGTCTCTTTTATATTTTTCGTGTTCCCTAATAAGTATACCTACAAAAAATAAACAATTCATTACAAATTTCAACTAGTGGTGTATGGCATCGTAATAATTGTAATAATATATTTGAAAACGTTTGAAATTTCTCCAACATTTTGTTACGATACGGGAAGTTCCAGCAATTTGCCTTAAGTCACGATGCCATACGCCACTAGTTAAATGATAAAATGATTTAACTTGTTTTTCTTTAAAAATTTACAAAATATTGTGCAAAATTACATTTTAAAACTAAAAATTGTCATAAATTTCACAGATTTAAATTTTTTTAACATCATACCTTTTTTTTAATAATTTAAATTTTTAGTTTTTAACGTGTTTGTGTACGTACAAACATTCGTCGACGATTTCGGGATCACGGATCAACCGATTTGAATGAATCAAAAAACATTCGATTCATATTGATGGGGAGACGTGCTGATTAGTTTTTGGCTAAGGCAGGTCCAGTCGTTTTGGAGATACGAAGCAAAAATGCGGAAAACGCATAAAGTTTCAACGCATTGAACGTATGTGCGGATACAAACTTTTGTCCAGGTTTTCGGGCGCACGGATCAATTGATTTGAATAATTCGATTGATATTGATACGGAGATGTGCTGATTAATTTTAAGTAAAAGCAGATATAGCCGTTTCGGAGATAAGAGACAAAAATGAAGAAAACTGATGAAATTTCAAGTGTGGATACAATCTTTCGTCGACGATTTCGGGCGCACGGTTCAATCGATTTGAATGATTCAAAAAACATTCCATTCGTATTGATGGTGAGACGTCTTGTGTAGTTTTTGGCAAAGACAAGTCTAGCCGTTTTGGGGATACGAAGCAAAAAATGAAGAAAACTGATGAAATTTCATGTTTGTATGTATGTGCGTATACAATCTTTCGTTGACGATTTCGGGAGCACGGATCAACCGATTTGAATGAATCAAAATACATTCGATTCCAATTGATGGGGAGATGTACTGATTAGTTTTTGGCAAAGGCAGGTCCAGCCGTTACGGAGATACGAGACACAAATGCAGGAAACGGATGAAATTTTATGTTTGTATGTATGTGCGGATACAATCTTTCGTCGACGATTTGAATGATTCAAAATACATTCGATTCCTATTGATGGGGAGATGTGTTGATTAGTTTTTGGCAAAGGCAGGTCAAACCGTTTCGGAGATACGAAGCCAAAATGCAGGAAAAGTATACAATTTCATGTTCATATGTATGTGCGGATACAATCTTTCGATGGCGATTTTGGGCGCACGAATCAACCAATTTGAATGAGTCAAAAACCATTCGATTCGTATTGATAGGGAGACGTGCTGATTAGTTTGTGGTCCAGCCGTTTCGGAGATACGGAGCAAAAATGAAGAAAACTGATGAAGTTTCATGTGTGGATACAATCTTTCTTCGACGATTTCGGGCGCACGGGTCAACCGATTGGAATGGCTTAAAAAACATTCAATTCGTATTGTTGGAGAGATTTGCTGATTTATTTTTGGCCAAGGCAGATTTAGCCGTTTTGAAGAAACGAGGTAAAAATGCAGAAGACGCAAGAGATTTCATGTTTGTATGTATGTGCGGATACAATCTTCCGTCGACGGTTTTGCGAGAACGGATCAACCGATTCGAATGATACAAAAACATTCTATTCCTATTGTTGGGGATATGTACTGATTACATTTTGGCAAATGAAGATTTAGAAGTTTCGGAGATACGGGTCAAAAATGCCAGAAACAGATTAAATTTCATGTTTGTATATATGTGCGGATACAATCTTTCGTCGAAAATTTCGGGCGCACGGATCAACCGATTTGAATGGTTCAAAAAACATTCGATTCCTATTGATGGGGATTAGTGCTGATTCGATTTTGGCAAAGGCAGGTCTAGCCGTTTTGGAGATACAAAGCAAAAATGCAGGAAACTGATGAAATGTCATGTTTATTTATATGTGCGAATACAATTTTTCGTCGACGATTTCGGGCGCACGAATCAACCGATTGGAATGATTCAAAAAACATTCGATACCTATTGATGGAAAGACGTGCTGATTAGTTTTTGTCAAAGGCAGGTCCAGCCGTTTCGGAGATACGGAGCAAAGAGTACAGAAAATAGAAATCGAGATTTTGAGAGAACGGAGCATCCGATTTGAATGATTCAAAATACATTTTTTTATTGATTTCAAAATTCAAATATTGAAAATGATTCGGACTATAATTTTAATTCTGGCTCAAATTCTAAAGCTCACTTATATACTTGAAATAAATAAATTTAACTTTGCAATTCAGTTTATATAACTCTTGGGAATATGAGATAAGGTCCATCATTCTAACTTGATAACCGCTTGATTAAATTCATTAAATTTTATTTATTTTTCATGTAAACATATATAAACGTCGTCAGGCAATTTATAAACTCTTGTAATTTGAATATAAAATACAAATAATTAAAGTTACAGTATTTATAATAATCTATTTGAAAACATTTAATATTCCTCTAATATTTCATTACGGTATGGGATGTTCCAGCAATTTGCCTTGGGGCACAATGCCATACACCACTAGTTTCTAGTTTTTTCATCTAATTCATACTTCATAATAATTTTATTAAATTGACGAAAAATATTGAAGCAAAAATATTAGAATCCTAAACATTACTTATATACTTGAAATAAATAATTTTATCTTTGAAATTCAGTTTATATATTTCTTAGAAATATGAGATAAGGTCCTTCCTCCTTTTATATATATATATATATATATATATATATATATATATATATAAATAGACATATATAAACAATACGAATAAAGAAAGTTACAGTATTTATAATAATATATTTGAAAACATTTAAAATTCCTCGAATATTTCATTACGGTACGGTAAGTTCCAGCAATTTGCCATAAGGCACAATGCCATACACCACTAGTTTATTGTAGTTTCATCTAATTTACTTCAAAATAATTTTGTTAAATTGACAAAACATATTGAGGCAAAGATAAGAAATAAAAACAATAATAAATAAAATAATAAGAATTAAAAACAAAATCTGAGATAAGTTTATAGATTCATAACTAGAATTTTATCGTCACACAAATATAAATATTTAAGGGCAATTTACAAAAGTTTTAGTTTATTAGCTTTTGTCCACAAGAGTAAAAATATCATATTTATCCTAAAAGTGTAGCAAATAGTCCAAAAATGTTGTAAACAAATGGAAAATATTACAAATAGGCTAAAAATGACATATTTAGCCCAAAGATGTTACAACATTGTTTTTCCTTAATTTTTTCAAAAAAACAGACATTAAATACATAGCAATTTTCACATTGAACACAATAGAAAAAAAAAATTGAGAGGAAATGTCATATTGAGCGCTAGTAAAATATATAATGAATTGCCAAACGATATTAAGATGACCAATTTAAAAGAAAAATAAAGAAATATTATAAGGAAATTGAAGATTGAATAGATATTTTGATTATGATAAATATTATATTGTAGTATAATAGACAAATGATATGTATATATAAAATAAGAAAATTGTTTCATAATCTCTCATACCAGATACCCACTGTCTGACTGAGATATGAAAATGATATATAAAAAAATAAATAAATAAAAAAATATCTACTTATGTATGATTCCTACTATCAGTAGAAATAAGTATCAATCATTTATAATTATTACATCAATTACAAATTAATAATTCATGTGTCATCTTACCCAGAGCTCCACATATGCCCCGACAGCAGACTTGTTTCAAAGTTTGAGTATTGGGCAAAAGATTCGTAAGCATATAAATACACAAAACAATATGAAACCTTAAAAACACTAACAAAACCCCAAAAGGCCAGTAGACAATAATCCAAAACAAACTGACTGGATCGTTTGGAAATCTGGAAATATTCCAAAACTGTCAAAATGTTGCAACTAACCTAAAATGACGTATCGAAGTAAAAGGTAAAGGAATTTTAGGTTTATTACGTACCTGCTTTTATTGAATAACGATTTTATGTCGACACGGATCATTTTGTAAAGGAATTTGGTGTGGATTTAACTGAAAATATACATTCACTGGTGAAATAAGGACAAATGATGTAAATTCGCATTAACATGCAATATATAATAAATTGGCACAGTTGTTGTTTTGACACTTGAGTTGAAAGTGCGCGAGGGGGCTGAAGTTGGCGGCGATTAAAAGACGCCGGGAAATTTGAATTTGAAATGTAAAGATTTTATTTTGTTAAATTTAAGCATTAATAGATAATTTAAATATTTTTTTATTATTATAGACTACGTAATTTATAGATTAAAATATATTAGTATATATTACATTAGCACATTTCTTATTTTGACACTTGTGCACACAGATTCAAGTGAAGTTAATAACGTTTCGATTGAAACCGGGAATTTTGAATTGCAAAGTGACAGTTTTTATTTTGTTAAATTTATGAATTAATACTTAATTTGAATAGTAATATTATATTATAATCCAACTAATTCATAAATAAATATGTTTTATTTATCATTACTTTGGCTTATTTGTCGTTTTGATATATTTGATAAAGTTCGCAAACAAACTAAGCTGAAGTTGGTGACGTTTCGGAAAAACTGGGAATTTCAAATTTCAAAAGTGAAAGTTTTTATTTTGTTGAAATTAAGCATGAATACATAATTAAAATATTCATTTATTATTAAAGTACTAATTTATAGATTTATATATCAATATATATATATATATATATATACATATATTTATATATATAAATATTTATATATATATATATATATATAAATATTTATATATATATATATATATATATATCTATGTGTATATTAGACACATTTATTAATTATTACTTAGACATGTGTTTTATAATACAATGAGCTAAATTAAACCATTAGACTGAAGTTGGTGATGTTTTATAAAAACCGGGAATTTTGAATTCAAAAGTGAAAGTTTTCATTTTGTTGCAATTATGGAATTGAATACATAATTTGTGTGGTAATTTACTGTTATACTTCATCAAATTCACAGATTAATATGCTTATAAATTTTATACTAGACTTTTTTGAATTTGACAATTTATTATCTTATTACTAAATTTAACCATTTTATCTAAATTTTATCAAATGTTGCAAAAACTTTAAATACTTACTTTTATCACTAATATATATATATATATATATATATATATATATATATATTATACTAAATTAGAGCAGAAATTGATGACTTGTCCATGACGATTTAAAAAAAAACTGGGAATTTCCGATTTGTAAAAAGAAAGTTTTCGATTATTATAATTCAGGAAATGAGTACAAAATTTGAATATTTGGTTTATTACTACAAATGATATTAGTAATGAATGATTTTACCAATATATTTAATGAAAAAAGTATATTTAATGTTTGTCATACAGATAAAAATATTTGTAAATTTTTATAGATTTACAAAATGGTCTTAAATTATTATTTATCATATATTACAAAATTGAAATTCAATTTATATTAATACTACCTACTAACTACGTGATTTTTAAAAATCATAATGTGTTACATTAATTATTATAATTATTTATAAAAAAAATGATAATTTATATATTAAAAAGTGTTTTCATAATATAAAAAAATCATTTAACGCTTTTTACAAAAATTAATATAATTTTTATTGATTTTATTTAAAAAAATAGTATCTAGATGTAAGCAGCATTTTGCCTTAATGTAGTAAAATTTATTTAAATATAAATTTTATTTGCTGTAATATAATTAAATAAAATTATAAATTTATTACTAAATATTTCTAATTACTGTAACTTAATGAAATAAAATAAATTCATGTACTGTAATAATTAAACCAATTTAAATATTTTTGAAATAACTCTAAATTTAAAAAATATATAGTATTATAAATTATTAAAAATATTATTTTAAATACTTTATTTAATAAAAATTATTTAATTACTTTAAATTGATAAAATAAATTATTTTACATGTTTTAAATATTAAATATTTTTTAATTAATTTAAATCAATAATATAAAATGTATTGTTAATATTTTTAAGTATTTTATTACTTTCTCTAAATTAATAAAATAAAATATATTAATAAAGTGTATTTATATATTTTTCAATTATTGTAAATTAATAAAAGAAAACTTATTAATAATATGTATTTAAATATTTTATTAAATACTCTAAATTAAATGTATTTAAATATTCTTCAAATTAATAAAATAAATTTAGTTTGTATTTTGAAAACGTAACAAAAACGAAACCATAACGTAACAGCCCTTTACGTTCTTGAGGCGAAGTTACAAACATTTGCGTGCCTTCTACGTTACGTAAAAGTTTACGTCCAATGGATTACGTTCAACGTTTTAATTACGATTTGTGGTTTGTTGGAAAACGTATTAACAAAATTTAATTATTTTATTAATTACTGAAAAATATTAATGTATTTAAATTCGTTTTTTATTACCCTGAATTATTAAAATAAAATGTATAAATAAAATGTAATTTATTAATAAAATAAATCAGATTTCTTTTGAAAATAAATACATTTATTTAAGTCTACATAACATGATAAGAACACTTTGACTCGTATTACACAATTTTGTACAATTTTTGTTTATACAATTAAAAATATATTGTTTGTCACCACAATTAACATTAATCATATATATTAATATTCGAGTTACTAATCACAGGATAACTATTTGGAAAATATTATTTAAATAAATCTTATTGAAAAACGTACATTTAATATTCACCATCTAAAACAACCCAAGTTCCCACTATAATTTAATTTAAAAAAAATATTCGTGTCATGAAATTTAACCTCAAAAAACCATTATAAGTAAACCTGCTACTACCCAATATATATATATATATATATATATATATATATACATATATATATATATAATAAATTATTTATTATAATTAAAATTGAACTAAACATCAGTCTATTAAAAAGGTAAATGATACAACTGATTCCCTGTTTTACAAATTAGCCTATCGACTGATAATTCTAAAGCATTAAAATTATCAGCACTGGATTCAATAATTTTATAAAAAGTCTCGTTCAATTTTTCTAACAATTCCAAAAGCTCTTCTTTGTGATCACCCGTACACCATAATATACTCATGTGAAAGGATGGATCCTGAACAGAAAATAAATTATATATATTAAATTAAGACAAAATCCACAAACATTCCTATAGTTATACACGTGAATAAATCGACATATACATTTATATATTGAATTTATACAAAATCCACAAACATTCTTATAAATATACACGTGTATAAATCGATATATACATTTATATATTGAATTTAGACAAAATCCACAAACATTCCTATAGTTATACACGTGTTTAAATCGATATATACATTTATATATTGAATTTAGACAAAATCCACAAACATTCCTATAGTTATACACGTGTATAAATCGATATATACATTTATATATTAAATTTAGACAAAATCCACAAACGTTCCTATAGTTATACACGTGTATAAATCGATATATACATTTATATATTGAATTTAGACAAAATCCACAAACATTCCTATAGTTATACACGTGTATAAATCGATATACATATTTATATATTGAATTTAGACAAAATCCACAAACATTCCTATAGTCATACACGTGTATAAATCGATATATACATTTATATATTTAATTTAGACAAAATCCACAAACATTCCTATAGTTATACACGTGTATAAATCGATATATACATTTATATATTAAATTTAGACAAAATCCACAAACATTCCTATAGTTATACACGTGTATAAATCGATATATACATTTATATATTGAATTTAGACAAAATCCACAAACATTCCTATAGTTATACACGTGTATAAATCGATATATACATTTATATATTGAATTTAGACAAAATCCACAAACATTCCTATAGTTATACACGTGTATAAATCGATATATACATTTATATATTTAATTTAGACAAAATCCACAAACATTCCTATAGTTATACACGTGTATAAATCGATATATACATTTATATATTAATTTAGACAAAATCCACAAACATTCCTATAGTTATACACGTGTATAAATCGATATATACATTTATATATTGAATTTAGACAAAATCCACAAACATTCCTATAGTTATACACGTGTATAAATCGATATATACATTTATATATTAAATTTAGACAAAATCCACAAACATTCCTATAGTTATACACGTGTATAAATCGATATATACATTTATATATTGAATTGAGACAAAATCCACAAACATTCCTATAGTTATACACGTGTATTAAGCGATATATACATTTATATATTGAATTTAGACAAAATCCACAAACATTCCTATAGTTATACACGTGTATAAATCGATATACATATTTTTATATTGAATTTAGACAAAATCCACAAACATTTCTATAGTTATACACGTGTATAAATCGATATATACATTTATATATTGAATTTAGACAAAATCCACAAACATTCCTATAGTTATACACGTGTATAAATCGATATATACATTTATATATTTAATTTAGACAAAATCCACAAACATTCCTATAGTTATACACGTATATAAATCGATATATACATTTATATATTTAATTTAGACAAAATCCACAAACATTCCTATAGTTATACACGTGTATAAATCGATATATACATTTATATATTGAATTGAGACAAAATCCACAAACATTCCTATAGTTATACACGTGTATTAAGCGATATATACATTTATATATTGAATTTAGACAAAATCCACAAACATTCCTATAGTTATACACGTGTATAAATCGATATATACATTTATATATTTAATTTAGACAAAATCCACAAACATTCCTATAGTTATACACGTGTATAAATCGATATATACATTTATATATTGAATTTAGACAAAATCCACAAACATTCCTATAGTTATACACGTGTATAAATCGATATATACATTTATATATTGAATTGAGACAAAATCCACAAACATTCCTATAGTTATAAACGTGTATAAATCGATATATACATTTATATATTGAATTTAGACAAAATCCACAAACATTCCTATAGTTATACACGTGTATAAATCGATATATACATTTATATATTTAATTTAGACAAAATCCACAAACATTCCTATAGTTATACACGTGTATAAATCGATATATACATTTATATATTGAATTTAGACAAAATCCACAAACATTCCTATAGTTATACACGTGTATAAATCGATATACATATTTTTATATTGAATTTAGACAAAATCCACAAACATTTCTATAGTTATACACGTGTATAAATCGATATATACATTTATATATTGAATTTAGACAAAATCCACAAACATTCCTATAGTTATACACGTGTATAAATCGATATATACATTTATATATTTAATTTAGACAAAATCCACAAACATTCCTATAGTTATACACGTGTATAAATCGATATATACATTTATATATTAATTTAGACAAAATCCACAAACATTCCTATAGTTATACACGTGTATAAATCGATATATACATTTATATATTGAATTTAGACAAAATCCACAAACATTCCTATAGTTATACACGTGTATAATCGATATATACATTTATATATTGAATTTAGACAAAATCCACAAACATTCCTATAGTTATACACGTGTATAAATCGATATATACATTTATATATTTAATTTAGACAAAATCCACAAACATTCCTATAGTTATACACGTGTATAAATCGATATATACATTTATATATTGAATTTAGACAAAATCCACAAACATTCCTATAGTTATACACGTGTATAAATCGATATATACATTTATATATTGAATTTAGACAAAATCCACAAACATTCCTATAGTTATACACGTGTATTAAGCGATATATACATTTATATATTGAATTTAGACAAAATCCACAAACATTCCTATAGTTATACACGTGTATAAATCGATATATACATTTATATATTGAATTTAGACAAAATCCACAAACATTCCTATAGTTATACACGTGTATAAATCGATATATACATTATATATTTAATTTAGACAAAATCCACAAACATTCCTATAGTTATACACGTATAAATCGATATATACATTTATATATTTAATTTAGACAAAATCCACAAACATTCCTATAGTTATACACGTGTATAAATCGATATATACATTTATATATTTAATTTAGACAAAATCCACAAACATTCCTATAGTTATACACGTGTATAAATCGATATATACATTTATATATTGAATTTAGACAAAATCCACAAACATTCCTATAGTTATACACGTGTATTAATCGATATATACATTTATATATTGAATTTAGACACAAATCCACAAACATTCCTATAGTTATACACGTATATAAATCGATATATACATTTATATATTTAATTTAGACAAAATCCACAAACATTCCTATAGTTATACACGTGTATAAATCGATATATACATTTATATATTGAATTGAGACAAAATCCACAAACATTCCTATAGTTATACACGTGTATTAAGCGATATATACATTTATATATTGAATTTAGACAAAATCCACAAACATTCCTATAGTTATACACGTATATAAATCGATATATACATTTATATATTTAATTTAGACAAAATCCACAAACATTCCTATAGTTATACACGTGTATAAATCGATATATACATTTATATATTGAATTTAGACGAAATCCACAAACATTCCTATAGTTATACACGTGTATACATCGATATATACATTTATATATTGAAATTAGAAAAAATCCACATACATTCCTATTCATTAATTTGGAAAATTTGACAATGTCCATATTATGGATCACTCTAATATACATATATTTATATATATATATATATATATATATATATTACCTCGTAGTATACAGGTAGTTTATAATCCTCCAAACTTTTGTCCATCTCTTCGACAACCCTCAACAAATCTTTAACACCCGAAGAGACTTTCAAGCCGACAAATGTCCTGGTTTTGTCTTCGTTTGTGTAAATTTGTAAGTCACCAAAAGTTATATCAAATCTGAAAAAAATACAATTGATATGTTCATAAATAGTTTACTATAGTAAACTAGGTATGAGTGGCATTATTTTGCCTAAACGCATGTAGTATGAATTTTTCCAACACCTGGTTAAAACATGCACAGTGTATGTCCTAAGGGTCCAAGACGTTCTGTATCGTTTGAGACCAAAATTGAAATAAAAGACAAAAATTGACACTTTGACTTGGTTTTCTTAAGAACGACTGAACCAATTTTAATTTTTAACTTCTCGTAGTAATGGGCCGAAAATCGAAAATGAAAATTTTTGCATTTCTCGACGTTTTGAAGGTTTCTGAACATTTTAAAGGGCATACCTCAGAAACTAAATGGATGTGTGTGTGTGGGTGTGTGTCAATAAAGTTGTAGATTAAATAGGGGGAGTGATGTGGCGACACGAGTTAGCCTGAACTTTAAGTTGGCTTTGAGATGTTTTTGTCAAATTATTTTTGAGTCATTAACATTTTTATAAACTATTTGTACTGAAGTAAAAGTTCTTGAATAAAGATTTGCAGATTTGAAAAAAGGGGAGTGATGTGGCAACACGAGTTGGCAACGAATTTCATGTTGGCTGCGAGGTGCTTTTGTCAATTTTTTCTGTATTAGAAATTTAAATAAATATTTTAAAATGTTATAGTAAAACTTAATTAAAAAAAATCGCGATTAAAAAGGGGCGAGTGGTGTGGTAACACAAGTCGGTCAAGAATTTCGAGTTTGTTTTGAGATGTTTTTCTCCAATCATTTTTTTATATATTAGAAATTTTAAATATTTTGAATTATCACAGTAAAACGGCGTTCTTCAATAAAGTTGCAGATTGAAAAAAGTGGAGTGATGTGGCAAACACGATTTGGTCAATAATTTCGAGTTTGATAATTAATGACAAGAATTGATTTGGGAAAAACATTTTGCTGACATACCTCAGAAAAAATGGATGTGAATGTGTATATGTGTGTGTGTGTGTGTTTTGTATGTCCGCATTTTTTCGTCCACGTTTTTGGGCGCACGGATCAACCGATTTGAATGATTCAAAAAACATTCGATCCCTATTGATAGGGAGATGTGCTGATTAGTTTATGGCAAAGGTAGGCCAAGCCGTTTCGGAGATACGGAGCAAAGAGTGCAGAAAATACAAATCGAGTTTTTGAGATAACGGAGCATCATATTTAAATGATCTAAAAAACATTCAATTTGTAATGATTGGGGAAAGAGGTGATTAGTTTTTGGCAAAGGCAAGTCCCGCCATTTGGAAGATACAGAGCTAAATGTGCAAAAAATGGCAGTTTTTTATAAAAAAATAAATTATATCTTCACTTTTTAACGTGCACATTTTTAGTTTTTTATTAATATCTTCAGTATTTGGCAGCAAGGCAGGTCCAGCCGTCTATTTTAATTTTCCATAAAAAAATTTTGTAATTTCGGATTAAAAATTCAAAATATCACCCAGGCTAAGCACAGTCTAAGCGCCACTCTGGTACAAATGTTTACCCAAGTACGTTTAGACTGTTTATGTACTGCAGCACTTTTCACCAATTTTGTGAAAACTATTGAAAAATGTGAAAATGCCGCCAAGCTGAGCACAGTACAAGTGAAAATATCGCACAGAATTATTTACCCGTCAGTAGAGTTTTTTTTGCAAAAAAGTTCAAATTTCTCATCAGATTTCTTTTTATCTAAAAATATTATATAAGAATTTGCTCGTCAGTAGAGTTTCTTTTTCCTAAAAACATAATTTGCTCGTCAGTAGAGTTATTTATATTTAAAAAAAAGTCAAAATTTGCTCGTTTGTAGAGTTCCTTTTTTCTTATGTCAGTAAATCTATTTATATTTAAAAAAAAATCCAAATCTGCTCGTCCGTAGAGTCCTTTTTTTAAATTGTTAGACTTTGTCTGTCAGTTGAGTTCTTTTTTCTAATATATGATTATACTCGTAAGTAGAGTTTCTTTTCTTGTTCTAAACATGTCAGAATGTTATTAGTATTTTTTTTTCGGAAAAGATGTTAAAATTTGCTTGTCAGTAGAGTTCTGTTTGTTTGAAAAAAGTATTTTGAAATATTTAAATATGCTCGTCAGGATAGTTTCTTTTTCTTATTTTCTTGTCAGTAGAATTTTTTTCCTGAAAATGTCAATTTGCTCATCAGTAGTTTCTTTTTTTTTTTTTTGAAAATATCAGATTTTGCTCGTCAGTAGAGTTCCCTTTTCCCTAAAAATGTTAGAATTTGCTCGTCAGTAGAGTTCCTTTTTGTATTAAAAAATGTCAATTTTCTTGTCAGTAGAGTTTCTTTTTATTATTAAAAAAATGACCCAGGCTAAGCACAGTCTAAGCGCCACTCTGGTACAAATGTTTACCAAAGTGCGTTCAGACTGTTTATGTGCTGGAACGCTTTAGCAATTTTGTGAGAAAACTATTGAAAAACGTGAAAATGCCGCCAAGCTAAGCACAGTATAAGTGAAAATGTTGCACAGAATTATTTGCAAATGCGTTTAGACTGTGACTATACGGGAGCACTTTTTCAATTTTGTGCAATTTTGGGCAACTATTTTTTTTTTGAAATTGAATTCGAATTGAAATGACGATTGTTGGAGATAAATTGATTGATTTATGATTTACATTTGATTTGCTCAGATATAACAAAAGATAGCAAAAATAATGAAAGTTACAGTATTTGTAGTAATATATTTGAGAACGTTTAAAATTCCTCGAACATTTCGTTACGGTACGGGAAGTTCCTGCAATTTGCCTTAAGGCACCATGCCATACACCACTAGTTATTCTTACTTTTCTATCGACTTTATATTATCTTTAACAGTCTTCACGAAGGGTTCGATCAAATGATGTCTCAATACAAATGTCTTTGTTACACTGATATGGTAATCGTCGACGTTCATCAGTTTAGGAAAGATTTTCTTCAAGTCGCTGCACATCATCTCTACCAGGCCATCGTCTTCATCTAAAAAAATAATAATAAATCAATAAATTAATATATATATATATATATATATATATATATAGATATATATATATATATATTTGTTATTTATAATTTATATTTATTATTACATTGTATATAAACAAATGTGGCCCAATTTCCTCGTTCGTGGGCGAAAGAACGCACTCTTCCGTTGTGTAAAGATGAATCGGCCTCAATGTGATCGTCGATACTAGGAGCCACTTCTTTTAGTTGAATATTTGGCGGTGGTAACCTGGGGAAAAGATTTTATATTGTTAATGAAATTCAGTATATATTCACATATATATATATGTGTGTGTGTATGTGTGTATATGTGTGTGTATGGGTATATAAATTTGTTACATTCTGAACAATAAATAAAATTTCTAAAATGTAGCGAAAATTAAGAAAAAAAATCACTTATAATTAGTGTCAATTTAAAAAACTATTCGTTAAGTGAAGTTTTGTTTCTCAATTTTTTCAATCTAATTTCTGAAGTTTTAGTTGAAAAATCCATTCTTAAATAAAATAATCATATAATATAATAATAAATTATAACAATAAATTTTTAGTAAAGTATAATGACTTTTATAGATTTGCAAACGTTCCGAATATGGTTTTTGATCCATCTTCAAAGTAAATCAAAAAGATTTGTGCAAAATAGCCGGAATATTTAAGAATACTAGTGGGGCGCATGGCATATTGCCTTTTGCTGGAACTTCCCGTACCGTAATGAAATATTCAAAAAAATTTAAACGTTTTCAAATATATTATTACAAATACTGTAACTTTCATTACTTTTTGCTATCTTGTTATATCTGAGCAAATCAAATGTAAATCATAAATCATAAATCAATTTATCTCCTGAACATTCGTTAACAATCGTCATTTCATTTCAAATTCAATTTCAAAAAAAAAATAGTTGCCTAATTTGCACAAAATTGAAAAAGTGCTCCCGTATAGTCACAGTCTAGCATTTGCAAATAATTATGTGCGACATTTTCACTTATACTGTGCTTAGCTTGGCGGCATTTTCACATTTTTCAATAGTTTTCACAAAATTGGAAAAGTGCTCTAGTGCATAAACAGTCTAAACGCACTTGGGTAAACATTTGTACCAGAGTGGCGCTCAGACTGTGCTTAGCCTCATTTTTTGAATTATTAATCCAAAAAATTAATACAAATTTTCTTTTCCAAAAGCAATTATTTTTGTTGAAACAAGCACAAAGTTTTTTGAATCATAATATCGGATGATCCGTTCTCTCAAAAACTCGATTTCTATTTTCTGCACTCTTTGCTCCATATCTCCGTAACGGCTGCACTTGCCTTTGCCAAAAACTAATCAGCACATCTCCCTATTAATAGGGATCGAATGTTTTTTGAATCATTCAAATCGATTGATCCGTGCGCCCGAAAACGTGGACGAAAAAATGCGGACATACAAAACACACACACACACATCCATTAGTTTTCTGAGGTATGCCAGTAAACTGTTCAGAAACCTTCAAAACGTCGAGAAATGCAAAAATTTGCATTTTTGATTTTTGGACGATTACAATAACTTACCTTACGGGAAGTTAAAAAACACAAAAAAATCAAAACCATGAATAGAATAAAATGCAAAAAATATAATAATTATTAACATTATGTAGATTATCACATGACTAGTAATTTTTGGTTCAGTAATTTATCAAAGGCATCAGTATATATCTTGTATATAAAATTCTCGTGTCACAAAGTTCGTTCCTGTACTCCTCCGAAACGGCTTTACCGATTCCTAACAAAATTTATATGCGTATTTAGTAGGCCTGAGAATCAGTAAATATTTTTCGTGCCCCTCAGTGATTTAAGAGTTATTTACCCTTAATATTTTTGTTCGAGAACGATTTTTCTTCATTTTTATTTTTTTATAATGCGGCATTAAAAACTACATTCCTAAGACCTAAGATTATTACTTTTTTGTATCACCAATTCCTACTTTTTATAGCCATTTCTAGCAGTTCAATAATTTTTATCTCGCGTTCAGTCGTTGAATATTTTTGATATAATTTTAGTTCAGATTTTTGAAATGAAAGAACGACCTTAAATCATATTTTAAAAAACGATTTATTTTTATTAAGGGTTGTCCAATCCTAATACTTTTTTTAAAGTTTGGAGTCAATTTCTTTTTGTGCAAAGTTGATAAATGGTTTGCATAAAGAGCAATTTTCGCCAAAAAATATAGAGATTGAATATTAAAATCTGAAGATAAAACAGTTTTTGATATGAAACTATAGGTACCATACAAATCTATGGCAAAGTTGTAAAATTTTCCACTCTCTTTTTATTCAATCTCGGTCAATTCGCTGAGCTAGCCAAATAAAATTATATTATTTAAAAATAAATTATCGGATTTCGCTTCGCAATTAAAAAATGAATAATTTAATAGAAAAGCGCGGAAAAATAAGCTTGAAACTTGAAATGTGCTAATTCAATATAAATATAATCAGTTTCAGATTAGGTGGGCTCTTGCAAAAACTATTAGTATTGACCAAGAACTAATTGTATGTGTTACTGGTATCTTGCATATAGACCACGTTTGCCAGTTAGTTATTTTCATACTAAACATTTTAAACTAGAAATATTTTTTATGGGAAAATCACGTTTGCCGGGTCAGCTAGTATATATATATATATATATATATATAATAAACATTATCGATATCAACAAATGCAATGACCTTTCAAACACAAACCGATATACTACTACATGACCTTTTCCTCATTAAAATTTGAACTGATTACAATTACAAATTAGTCATCTAAAATTCTGCAAGGGGAATAACTTATGTGAAATACTTTGCATCTTTTAAATACTTCCCAAACAAATACTTTGAAATAAAATCTACTAATAAAAACTGATAACGTATAATGGAAACATTTAGGAAAACGGGATTCACCATATACTTCCTATATAAACCGGAAGAATTTTCTAAGACATCATCATAACGTAAAGTGAACTTGTACTAAACATTTCGCCTAAAATTAATTATAAAATTAATTTATAATTAATCAAATTATTTAATTATTATTATTATTAAAAATGTTAAAGTTATTCTTCGTTCTATCAGCAAGTTTGTTGGTCTGTGGTGCAAATTCTTTATCTTTGGAAGTGGTTCGTGATGAAGATGGACAAGAATTTGCCCTTTTGCCAATTGATGGTGACCAGATTTTACCATTAGACGATTTTGAGGAGTTACATAGGGCTAGGAGGCAAACTGTGGCTGTTGGAGCTGAACCTGGAGCTCTGGGAGGAACCAGGGTAATAAAAGTCATAATGAGCTAAAAAGTTTTACTTCAAATATAAGCGTGTTGGGTATCAATTGAATGGTCTCAACGAGGTGTATTCAAATATATCAATAAGGGATAAAATTAAGCTATAGGGTTTCGTAGGTGATATTTATATAGCATCTAACACTATTTTTTTGTTTTCATAGACATTTTAAAGCAAACATATTTGTCATAAGGCTTCAGAATATTAAACAGTATTATTAGGGATTAAGTTTAAAACAAATCTGTAGAATATTCAATTACTCTTAGACAAATAGTTTAAAAGTTACAAGCGATTTTGTACATAAATGCACCGTGAACAGTGGGTCCAATGAGCTAAAAAGTTTTACTTCAAATATAGTCATGCGGGGTATCAAATGAACGGTCTCAACAAGCTCGATTCAAATATATCAATGACGTGTAAAACAAAGCAATAGGGTTCTTGAATTCAAATTTATACAGCATCTACGACTATTTTTTTGGTTTTCATTAACGTTTTAAAGCAAATATATTTGTTGCACAGTTTCAGAATATTAGACAGTAATATTAAGAATTAAGTTTGAAACAAATTTGTAGAATATTCAACTATTCTTAGACAAATAGTTTAAAAGTTACAAGCAATATTGTACATAAATGAACCGCGAACTATAATGAATTTTAACATTTTAATATTTGTTGCAATAACATATTACTTTTTTATTACATTATAGTTTGTGAAAATTGTGTAATTTTTTATGTGAAAATCGTATTCTACTCGTCGAGACCTTTCAAACGATACCCAACAAGCCATAAAAAATACTATCAACATTTTTGAAGTAAAACTTCTTTAGGCTACTTTGCTACAAATTCGTTAAACGCGTATATTTTGCCAACAAATTACATAGTTAATGTAATTAGTATTTGTAACAAAAGTTTTGCACTTCATATATTTAAAAAAAAATCTCTAAATTTTATCATACCCATATTTTTTTGCAACGGGAAGTAAATAAATAAAATATTACGTTTTTATTACAATAAAATCTCTTTGTGAAATCGTTATCTACTCGTCGAGACCTTTCAAACGATACCCAACAAGCCATAAAAAATACTATCGACATTTTTGAAGTAAAACTTCTTTAGTCTACTTTCCTACAAATTCGTAAAAAGTGTACAGTTTGCGGACGAATCACATAGTGCTGGTTAATTATAAGAAACCAAAGGTGTGACCAAAGCTCTAGGTGCATGGTATAGATTTTTTTCTGATTTTTCTCATTTTTTGACGTTGAGTTCTGGGTCACCCTCTATTAATATGGGCTAAAAAGTTTTACTTCAAATATTGTCATGTGGGGTAAATGAACGGTCTCAACGAGCTCTATTCAAATATACTAATGACTCATAAAACAAAAGAATAGGGTTCTATAACTAATATTTATACAGCATCTGATACTAGTTTTTTGTACTCATTACGTTTTAAAGCTTACATATTTGTCGTAGAGCTTCAGAATATAAGACAGTATTATTAAGGATTAAGATTAAAATAAATTTGTAGAATATTCGACTAGTCTTGGACCAATATTTTAAAAGTAACAAGCAATATCGTACATAAATGCACCGCGAACTATAATAAAATTTAACATTCTAATATTTGTTGCAATAAAACATTACTTTTTTATTACATTATAATTTTTTTTATGAAAATCGTTTTCTACTCGTCGAGACCTTTCAAAAGATACCCAACAAGCCATAAAACATACTATCAACATTTTTGAAGTAAAACTTCTTTAGGCTACTTTGCTGCAAATTCGTAAAAAGTTTACAATTTGCAGACAAATCACATAGTGCTGGTTAATTATAAGAAAACAAAGGTGTGACCAAAGCTCTAGGTGCATGGTATAGAATTTTTTCTCATTTTTCTCATTTTAGCCTGACGTTGAGTTCTGGGTCACCCTCTATTAATCTGAATACTACCAAAGTTTTGAAAACAGTGGGTCAAATATGAGCTAAAAAGTTTCACTTCAAATATGGGCATGTGGGGTATCAAATGAACACTCTCAACGAGCTCTACTCAAATATACTAAAGACATATAAAATAAAGTAATAGGGTTCCGTAACCGATATCTATACAGCATCTAATACTATTTTTGGGGTCAAATATGAGCTAAAAAGTTTTACTTCAAATATAGTCATGTGGGGTATCAAATGAACGGTCTCAACGAGCTCTGTTTAAATATATCAATGACGCATAAAACAAAGCAATAGGGTTCCATAACTAATATTTATATAGAATCTACTACTATTTTTTGGGGTTAAAAATGAGCTAAAAAGTTTTACTTCAAATATAGGCATGTGGTGTATCAAATAAACGGTCTCACAAGCTCTACTCAAATATGCTAATGACGTATAAAATAAAGCAATAGGGTTCCGTAACTAATATTTAT
>NW_020539726.1:39532253-39578394 GCF_003426905.1 Ctenocephalides felis | reverse complement strand
ACTAGTTTTTTCCATCCATTATTAAATCGATTATATACGAATATATATACATTGTTACCCCCGTTTTTAATATAAAGTTTTAATTAAATTCGCCCTCAAAAATACAAGAACAAGTTCTATGTCGAGGGAAAAAATACTTCATGTGTTTTTACAAATGCATAAAACATGCGGGAACACGATAAAAAAATTACTATCTAACACGCATGTACTCTAAAAAGTCTAAAAATAACATCAATTGATATCATAACCTAAAAAATAATTTCAAAATTATTAAATAAAGTAAAGTAAATAAATTATCTAATAAAGTTACGATGACCCCTATTTATTTTTCAAAAATGTATATATAACATTTGTCACAATTTCAAAAACAAAATCGCTAAACTGTCAGAAATATAAAAAGCATATTTTTAACCCTTAAATCCTTTTCTTTTAATAATTTTCTCTTTTATTTTAAGGTTTGCACTAAAAACCTGCAATGAGATGGAGACTAATAAAAAAATCCAACACTTGCCGAAAGGATAACGCCTCAACAAAAAACAACAAAATTCAAAAACCAAAATAAAAAAATAGTTTCAAGAAAAATGGAAAATACAATAAAATAGTCACTGCAGCAGAAAATATCCATCCAGTAAGTATTAGAATAAAAAATATGCAAAAAGTGGCAAAATTAATTTTGACATTTATAAAAGGCATCGAATCGAAATTTATTTGGATAATAAAAATACTTTACAACATTTACAGTAAATTCCATGAACAAAAACTACAAGTGTCTAAATTGACAACTGGCAATTAGCAAAAATAATTAGTATTAAAAATGTGATAACAAATAGATATCTAGCTGCAATGAAGCTCAGAAAAAAATTAACTAGTGGTGTATGGCATCGTGCCTTAAGGCAAATTGCTGGAACTTCCCGTACCGCAATTCAAAATTCGAGTAATTAAAAATAATCAATAATAATCAATAAAAGTTGATCAATGATTTGAAACTTTAAATAGAATTTCGAACCATATTAAATTATTCTATCAATCATTTATTAACTTCCCGTAGGGTAAGTTATAGTAATCGTCCAAAAATCGAAATCAAAAATTTTTACATTTCTCGACGTTTTGAAGGTTTCTGAACATTTTGGCATACTTCAGAAAAAATGGATGTGTTGTGTGTGTGTGTTTGGTGTGTGTGTGTGTGTTTTGTATGTCCGCTTTTTCGTTCCCACGTTTTCGGGCGCACGGATCAACCGATTTGAATGGTTTAAAAAACATTCGATTCCTATTGATAGGGAGATGTGCTGATTAGTTTTTGGCAAAGGCAGGTCCAGCCGTTACGGGAGATATGGAGCAAAGAGTGCAGAAAATAGAAACGAGAGTTTTTGAGGGAACGGATCAACCGATTTGAATGGTTTAAAAAAACATTCGATTCCTATTGATAGGGAGATGTGCTGGTTAGTTTTTGGCAAAGGTAGGCCCAGCGGTTCCGGAAATACAGAGCTAAATGTTAAAAAAATGGCAGTTTTTGAGAGAACTAAGTGTCCGATTTAAATGACTTAAAGAACTTTCTGCTTGTTTCAAAACAATAATTGATATTGGAAAAAAAAAATTTTTGTTTCTTTTTTTTTTTTTCAAAAAATTTTTTTGTAATTTTGGATTAAAAATTCAAAAAATCACCCAAGCTAAGCACAGTCTAAGCGCCACTCTGGTACAAATGTTTACCCAAGTGCGTTTAGACTGTTTATGTATTGGGGCACTTTTCCAATTTTGTGAAAATTATTGAAAAATGTGAAAATGCCGCCAAGCTAAGCACAGTATAAGTGAAAATGTCGCACAGAATTATTTGCAAATGCGTTTAGACTGTGACTATGCGGGAGCACTTTTTCAATTTTGTGGAAAATTTGGCAACTATTTTTTTTTTTGAAATTTGATTCGAAATGAAATGACGATTGTTAATGTTCTCGAGATGATAAATTGATTTATTTATGATTACGTAGGGTAAGTTATAGTAATCGCACAAAAATCGAAAATGAAAATTTTTATATATCTTTACGTTTCAAAGGTTTCTGAATATATTGGCATACCTTAGAGAAAAATTGATGTATGTGTGTGTATGTGTGTGTGTGTGCGTGCATTTTTGTGTGTTCAGATACAAAGTTTCGTCGACGATTTCGGGAACCGGGATGAAGCAATTTGAATAATTCAAAAAAACATTCGATTCGTATTGATAAGGAGACGTGCTGATTAGTTTTTGTCAAAGGCAGGTCCGTCCGAAGATATGGGGCAAAAACGGTAACTCAGTTTTAAGAGAACGGAGCGTCCGATTTGTATAATTCAAAAACATTTACTTGCATTATCAGGATGAAGATTTGATCAAATTTTCATGAAAATAGGTCTAGCGGTTTCGGAGATCTAGTAAAAAAAATAAAAAAAAAAAAAATAACATTTGGCGGTCAACAATAATCATTAGACATTAGACATATGCACATCAAATTATCAGATATTTTATAGAGATTTTAACAATAAGTATACATTTGTTAACATTCCTATGGGTTCCGTACCAATGCTTATGCGTTAGACAGCGACGCGGCGCTTACGCGCTTCGATATTTAGTCTCTATGCATTAAAGCAGTACGATTGCTTTGAAAAAAAGTTCAGAATTTACAAAATATTTCAAAACAAATTTTTCAACAAAAAGTAAGTTTTTGTCAAAAATTTATATAGTTCCTCGAAAATCTATTTTTTTCAGAGTAAATTTTTTTCAAAAATGTTAATCTTTTCAAAAAAAATAATAATTTTTGGTACGGGAAGTTCCAGCAATTTGCCTTAAGGCACGATGCCATGCGCCCAACTAGTTTTGAAATATTTTGGAAATTCTGAACTTCTTTTCAAAGCAATCGCACTGCTTTAACTGCATAAGGACGAAATATCAAAGTGCGTAAGCGCCGCGTCGCCGTCTAACGCGTAAACATTGGTACGGAACTCATAGTAATGTAAACAAAATTTATACTTATTGTTAAAATCTCCATAAAATATCTGATAATTTGATGTGCATATGTCTAATGTTCATTTTTGACCGCCAAATGGCTCATTTTTTTACTTTTTCCTTCATATCTCTAAAGTCGTATGACCTCCCTTTCCAAAAATTTGAACAGTTCTTCATTTAGTCAATACAAATGAAATGTTTTTTGAATTATTCAAATCGGACGCTCCGTTCTCTTAAAAACTGAATTACCGTTTTTTGCACCATTTGCCCCATATCTTAGAAACGGCTAGACCTGCCTTCGCCAAAAACTAAAAGCACGTCTCCTTATCAATACGAATAGAATGTTTTTTGAATTATTCAAATCGGTTGATCCGTGTTCCCGAAATCGTCGACGAAAATTTGTATCCGCACATACATACACACACGCACATACATACATACACACACACACACATACATCAATTTTCTCCAAGGTATGCCAACATATTCAGAAACCTCTGAAACGTAAAGATATATAAAAATTTTCATTTTCGATTTTTTTGCGATTACTATAACTTGCCCTACGGGAAGTTAATAAATACGAATGATTGATAGGAAGATACACTATATAGGAAATTATAACGTGCCGATTGTATATTTTGTTTAAAAATCATTGGTAACGAATTAGATATGAGGACAATGCACGTGGACGACTAAAAATTTTTATAAATGGTTTCCATTCATTAGGTCATATATAATATATGAACAATGTATTTAAATGAATCCCGGTATTGGTATCATATGCCCTTTGTAAGTTTGAGCACTTTTTCAACGGAAAACACATATGTCCTCATATATGAGGACTAGCAATCCATGTAGCGTAAAGCCTATAAAAAATATACAAAAACCGGTCAAAAATTATTTCTGACATTTATGTGATCGATATTTATTTGGATTTATCGATGTTACCGAAAATACTTCTTAACACAGTTTTGAAACAAATATCACCAATTGTCTAATTTGATAACTGGAAATTACCAAAAATAATTATTATTAAAAATGTAACAATAAATAAATATACAGATGCAATGGAGCGCCAAAAAACATGAAAAATTTAAAAAATCCCTTAACATGTGTCAATAATTAACTTCCCGTAGGGCAAGTTATAGTAATCGCAAAAAAATCGAAAATGAAAATTTTTATATATCTTTACGTTTCAGAGGTTTCTGAACATTTTGGCATACCTTAGAAAAAATGGATGTATGTGTGTGTGTGTGTGTGTGTGTGTATGTATGTATGTATGTACGTGTGTGTATGTATGTGCGGATACAAATTTTCGTCGACGATTTCGGGAACACGGGTCAACGGATTTGAATAATTCAAAAAACATTCGATTCGTATTGATAAGGAGACGTGCTGATTAGTTTTTGGCGAAGGCAGGTCTAGCCGTTCCGAAGATACGGGGCAAAAAGTGCCAAAAACGGTAACTCAGTTTTTAAGAGAACGGAGCGTCCGATTTAAATAATTCAAAAAACTTTTCACTTGTATTGACATGATGAAGAATCGATAAAATTTTCATAAAGGTAGGTCTAGCGGTTTCGGAGATATGGAGGAAAAAGTAAAAAAATGAGCCATTTGGCGGTCAAAAATGATCATTAGACATATGCTCATCAAATTATCAGATATTTTATAGAGATTTTAACAATAAGTATGAATTTGGTTTACAGTCCTATGGGTTCCGTACCAATGCTTAGGCGTTAGACAGCGACGCGGCGCTTACGCGCTTTATATTTTGTCCCTATGCAGTTAAAGCAGTACGATTGATTTGAAAAGAAAGTTCAGATCTTCCACAATATGTCAAAATAAAAAAAAAATTTTTCAAAAAAAAAAAAAAAACAAAAAAAAAATTAAAAAAAAATTTTTTTAAAAAAAAAAATTTTTTTCAAAAAATAGTAATTTTTTGTCCAATTTATAGTTTCTCAAAATCTTATTTTTTCAAAGTAATTTTTTTTTCAAAAATGTTAATCGTTTTTGTAAATTATAATTTTTGGTACGGGAAGTTCCAGCAATTTGCCTCAAGGCACGATGCCTTAATTGCCTTAAGACAGAATTCCACTTACAGCTAGTTTTGGTATTTTTTTTGCAGTACAAGATGAACCGCTACGTGACCTTAGGCCAATTGGGCGACGGGACCTATGGGTCTGTGGTTTTGGGCCAAAGAAAGGACACCGGCGAAAGGGTGGCCATCAAGAGGATGAAGAGGAAATATTATTCCTGGGAAGAGGCCATGAACTTGAGAGAAGTCAAGGTAATATCATACACCATACACTACTTGTCCTCATATGTTTTCCATTTTTTAAAGTGTCAAAAGATAGAATAGGACTGTGACGTCACTTAGTAAACGAGCGTTGCCGACAATCGGGAAACACTCCCGATTATATAAATGTCATATGTCATGTGCTTAAACAAAAAGTAAATGTTTTTGCTCGATCTGCATAAACAATAGTGGATATTGCATATTATATTATATATAATACATTAATCTTATATATAAAAATGGAGCTCTCAATCAAATGATTCGGTAAAACTCGAAAATGGCTAAACCGATTTGGCCAGTCTTAGTCTTGAAAAATTCCTGTTAATCAGTAGGTTGTCGAAAAGGTGAGATATTATTTCAAAATCGCGTACAAACTTTACATTTTCAATTTGAACATTTTTGTAGAAGCGTAATTTGAATAAAACAATGGACGGTGGCTCATACGTCAAATGTCAAACGTTTTCGACAGATGATGTTCAATTACGTTTAATAGGATGTTTTACGTTAATATTATTTAACTATGATTAAATTGTAGTATGTAGTTTTGTTTGTAGTTATATTTATATACGTTAGTAAACGTTTTGGCGTAAACAAATTGACGGCTTAAAATATATTTTTAAAGTATAAAGCTTTGTAATACAGTTATGAAATTATAGTATGTTATTTCTTAATATGTGTACTAAATTATGAAAATATAAAATCAAATATGTTTCTAACAGAAGAAACTAAAAAATTGCAATGCACACGTGCATACTCTATTTTTATTAGTTGCGAATCGACGTTTGGATATGATATGAGAAGTACTTTTGAAAAATGTTTTAAAAACATACAATATTATACTAGAGCTATAAAATTTTAGTACCTAATATATGTACTTAATTATAAAAATATAAAATCAAATATGTTTCTAACAAAAAAAGCTATGAATGTGCAATTTTGTAAACAAATGCACTCTTGCATATCTAGTTTCCAATAGTTGCAAATCCACGGTTTGATGAGTATTTTGAAAAATATTTAAAAATATAAAACTTTATACTGGAGTTACAAAATTGTAGTATATTATTTCTTATTATGTGTACTAAATTATAAAAATATAAAATCACATATGTTTCTTACAAAAACAGCTATAAATTTGCAATTCAGTAAAATCATGTAATAGGGCCGCAAGTGTTACTAGAAACTCAAAATACAAACTTTTTTGAAATCTTATTATGAAAACGCACTTTTTGGCATATTTTTCTCAAACACGGTGCTCTAAAAGATTTTATTTGTATAATTATATACTCATTGGTACTTATAAAACATTTTCTAGGTTATATTATTTTTTATTTATGTTCTTTAAATTCAGAATCTAAATTTGGTATTGATCAAAGGGACATTTTGTCGAATAACATTTACCCAGAATTTATTGAAGAATATATAGTAATATATGCAAGTCCGGGGTTAAAAAAGTCCACCACCGATGTTTCAAAAATCAGTAAAGATAAGCATTGTTTAACAACAATATTTGAAAGTAGAGGGAAAAATATGTATAACCAGCTATACCCTTGACTCTCATGACTTTGCTATCGGGAGATAAACGGTAATCTTTGAAAATACATAATAAAAGTATTTTCTTCCGTTGGTAGTTTTTTAGCATTAGTTAAAAATGTAATTATTTTGTAAAACACAAACAAATTTTTGAAAGATAGCAAAAAATCACATTTCTACAATGAAGAAGTAGCTGGCAGTTTTACTGAACGTAGTCAGATAATTGTTCGTTTGAAATGTGTTATTGGTGTGATATAATTGCGTTATGGTTTTCACAATATAGTTTATATTTGCTCAAAGTCAAATTGGACCTTTAATGAATGTTACTTGAAAATTTTCAAAAAGCAGGTCAAAGAAGAAATACTTAATTCATTTTCTATCTCTCCTCGCAGAAATAAGAAAATTTTGTATAAGCTCAGTGGTATCATTTACAATTATACACAAAATCCAGAATCTGAAAAACTTAAAACGTAATCAATAAGTGTATTGACAAAATATAGACAAACTATTGGGATTTATTGTTTTGATAATACCTCATTGTATATAGCATTCAAACAACACTTAATCCTTATACACTTAAAGTATTAATATTTTTGATTCTCTAGAAAGTGTTTAGAATATACCTTACTTAGCAAAACAACGTTTGCCGGGTCAGCTAGTATAAAAAAGATTTTAACATGTGGATTCGTATTTATGTACATTATTAATATCATTTCTTGCAAAATTAGCAGCCATCACAATTGCCATTATATTATTAAAATGCAACATATGACATATGATATTTAATCAATCGAGAGAGTCCGCGATTGTCGGCAATGTTCGCTCAGACATGTGACGTCACACAGTTCGTTCTAAGTTTGAGCACTTATTTTGCGCCTGATTAGCAGTCCATGTAGTGTAAATCCATAATCAATTATCTTCTTTCTATTTTAGTCCCTTAAAAAATTATCACATGCAAATGTGGTGAAACTGAAGGAAGTAATTCGAGAAAACGATGTCCTTTACTTCGTCTTTGAATATATGAAAGAAAATTTATATCAACTTATAAAAGATCGGGACAAACATTTTCCTGAACACGTCATCAGGGATATGATGATGCAGGTAATAAAATAATAGTAAAAAATCTGTTTACATACACACACACATACTTTTTCCAAATTTGATCTCATTCGATTCAGAATGGCTTGAAACGTCAAAAAAACATAAAATCAGCGAATCGAATTTTTTTATTAAAACATAAACTTCTCCTTCGGGAAGTTAAAAAGTAAAAATGTATGTTACTCGTATTATCCTTTATTAATTGGTTCATTTTTTTTTCTACCAAAGGTTCTACAAGGTTTGGCATTCATGCACAGGCACGGATTTTTTCATAGAGACATGAAACCAGAGAATTTGCTTTGTATGGGCCCAGAATTGATTAAAATCGCTGATTTTGGCCTGGCCAGAGAAATACGGTCCAGGCCTCCTTATACTGATTATGTGTCGACAAGATGGTAAGAAAATAAAATACTAAATAACCAACTTTTCTTTAGTGTAACCTCAAAACTTTTTTACTGTGCTCCAATTTGCATGAAATTTTTCATTTCTCAGTGGTGTTTTTTTTTTATTTTTCCAAAATAACGTCGGATATCGATAGAAGAACTAATTATAAGAAAAAAATGTTCTATAAAGTTTTTCAAGAAAACAAATACTTTTCAAGTTACTGGCTACTAAAAATTTGTTTCTTTCGGCGTTTTTCATCGTTTTTTCGCAAATATCTCCAAAAATATACATTTTAACAAAAATCATGTAATGAACAAAATAATGCCAATTAAAATCTTTGTGAGATGGTAAGAAGATAATGTACTAAATAACCAACTTTCCTTTAAAATAAATCATTCTAACCCAAAACCATATCAAAAAACTCGGTGTATAGTCTTTGTGTGGTGAAAAAACATATTTTTCTGGTGTACAAAGTTCTTATACTCCAGTAAAAGGAGCGTTTTGTTTCTGAATTTTTTTACTGTGCTCAAATTTGCATGAAATTTTGGAATTAGGTTCATTTTACTCTCAAAATAATTTAGACTCCTTTGCCACTTCCCGAGGGGATGACATCCATTCTCAGTGGCGCAATTTTATTTTTTTCAAAATAACGTCAGATATCGATAGAGGAACTAATTATAAGAAAAAATGTTTCATAAAGTTTTTCAAATAAACAAATATTTTTACGGCTACTGAAAATTCGTTTCTTTCTCGTGTTTTTCATCGTTTATTTGCAAATATTAGGTTGTCAAATATCTCCCTTCCGCCTTTTTGTATTATAAACCAAGAGCAAAAAAGCGGAAGGGAGATATTTGACAACCTAATATCTACAAAAATATACATTTTAACAAAAATCATGTAATGAACGAAATAATGTCAATTAAAATCTTTAATTATTTCCTTTCCCATTCATTTTATCTTATCCATTCTAATTCAAAACCATATAAAAAACTCTGGGTATAGTCTTTGTGTCGACCTGATGGTAAAACGACATATTTTTCTATAACTCTTTCAATTCTAATTTTATCTCAGTTTGTAATATACCATTTTTAAAGGTAATTAAAAGGGCTACAACTTTCTCTATTATAAATTTTACCGTAACTCGTCTTATTTTGAAACGGCAAAGGGTTGAAGGGCTCGAAAGAAAATCTGGTTGGACAGCCGCGCACTCTTTAAGCAATCATAACTCTAACAATATTTTTGTAACAGAAAAAAATTAAAAAGCAATAATTAGTCAGAAAAAGACTAATATTTTCAACCGAGTATAGTATTTTCTGATACATTTACTTTACAATAAAATAATTTTCAAACCCTTGAAAATTCTACAACCCTTGCGAATAACCTAACAATACTTTTTGGTATGACTTAAAAAGATTTAAGTATAAAGTAAATTATTTATTATCTTTTTATCTTAATTATCGAATTCTTAGCTTTATTTTAACCTTCAAAAACAACCCCTTGAAGAAAATTTGTTTAGAATAATTGTTCTAAAAATGAAAAAAAATCAGTATCAGGTGCTATATCAAATTCTCAAAAATAATTATGTTTCGACAAGATGGTAAGAAGATAAAAAAATAATAAACAAATATGCAGCATTTTCTTTGTCAAGTATCCAGTAAAGTTTTTCCTTTTACCATCCATTTGATTACTTATTAGTTAATTTTATCTTCTCCAGCATCATGATAGTAGTTGCATTATTCCTTAAAATTGTGTATATATATATATATATATATATATATATGATAAAAATTATTTCTTGGGCATCCATCCAATAATTAAAAAAACAGTTTTAATGCAAAATGTTTTAATTAAGAGAACATACGTTTCGGGTCCAGATTTGACCCATCTTCAGTGCATACAAATAAATTTAAAAAAAAATAACACAAAGAACAATCCAAAATAGCAACGAAAAAAATAAGTATAAAATAAAAAATTGAAAAAACATCAAACACGTAACTCTGTCTCCAAACTAACAAGATGTGCTTTTGGAATAAGCTTTTTTATAATAAAACATATTATTTATTTTAATTTTTACAATTTTCAAAAATTTTCATAACTTGATGTTTTTTCAATTTTTTATTTCATGCTTATTTTTTTCGTTGCAATTTTGTGTTGTTCTTTGTGTTATTTTTTTTAAATTTATTTGTATGCACTGAAGATGGGTCAAATCTGGACCCGAAACGTATGTTCTCTTAATTAAAACATTTTGCATTAAAACTGTTTTTTTAATTATTGGATGGATGCCCAAGAAACAATTTTTATCATATCATTTCACCATCTGAAGAAAAACCTCTCGCTTTATATATATATATATATATATATATATATATATATATATATATACGTATATATATATATATATATATATATATATATATATATATGTACCATTTATTACTGTCCTACTAATATTACCCTTTAATAAATAAATAAATATCAATAAAACTTGAAAGTATGACACATGTTATATACTCTTGATTTATTAATCAGCGATATTTCGGATTAATTTATTTAGTTACACTTGAAAATATATCAAATTACACGAACGATTATTGAAATAAATTTTTAAAAATACTGTAATTTCAATCAAGCTAAAATATAAACTATAAAAAATAATAAAATGATTAAATTACATTTTATAATAAAATATTTTACACTAAATAATACGTCACATCGTCATTTTCATTTCGACGATTAATTAAATATCGGAAAGTTTACTTTGCATATTATTATTTTTATATATTTATTTGAAATGATATATTAATTATTTTTCTTGCCATTGCAATCACTGATTAATTTTAATTCGACCAACAAAGGAATTAACGGTTTAGTTATTGAGTTTCTATAGAATAACCAGATTAATAGCATTTGTATGAATTTCGGACAAGGCATCAGGTAATAAAAGGATTAGTGCATTGAATGCAATGTTAATCTTTTTTTAAAAAATTGGCTTGAACACTGTTATTGCATCTAATAAAGCAATTTAAAAAATATTAATGAATACTATACTTTATTCCTGGCGTAATAATATATTAGGTTGTCAAATATCTCCCTTCCGCTTTTTTGCTATTGGTTTATAATGCAAAAAGGCGGAAGGGAGATATTTGACAACCTATATATGTGCGTTTACGTTCATTATTGCGTAAATATTTTAAACAAATTGTAAACTGATAACTGGAGTTTTTTTCAAATGTTTTAAAATTCATAAAATTTATATAAATATTTCGAAAAACTTTAGAATATTTGATAATTTTTTTATCAAATTTTTAAATTTATTAAAGAAAAATTTTACATTATAAATATATTGAAGTATTTATTTTTTATAAATGAAAAAAATGACAAAAAAACATAAAAGCATTTTTTTTCGAAACCTGCCTTCCCCCAAAACTAATAATTTCTTCCCATCGCCAACAAAAGCAAAATGTTAATTAATGTTTATTCTCATCATCCGATTAGAATAATTCGCTTACTCAAAAACGACATGATCATTTTTTGCACCCTCTGCTTCAACAAACTCGTACTAAAATGACAGCGCGACCGCGCTTCGTACCCGTTTTAGAGACAAAATATCAATTCGCTATAGCGCGCGTAGCATTAAAACAATATAATATTTGTATTTATTATTAAAATTCATATAAAATATCTGATACTCTGATGTGCATATGTCTAATGTTCATTTTTGACTGCCAAATGGCTCATTTTTTTACTTTTTCCTCCATATCTCCGAAACCGCTAGACCTGTCTTTTAAAAAATTTAAACAGTTCTTCATTTAGTCAATACAAATAAAATGTTTTTTGAATTATTCAAATCGGACGATGATAAAAACTGAGTTACCGTTTTTGGCACTTTTTGCCCCGTATCTTCGGAACGGCTAGACCTGCCTTCGCCAAAAACTAATCCGCACGTCTCCTTATCAATACGAATCGAATGTTTTTTAAATTATTCAAATTGCTTCATCCGTGTTCCCGAAATCGTCGACGAAAATTTGTATCCGCACACACATACATACACGCACGCACACACACACACACACATTTATTTTTTTTAAAGTATGCCAAAATGTTCAGAAACCTTCAAAACGTCGAGAAAAGTGAAAATTTTCATTTTCGATTTTTTTGCGATTTCTATAACTTACCCTACGGGAAGTTAATAATTTTTAAATATGTAATCATAAATATTAAATGTTTTTATTCAAGGGATGAAAAATTATAGTTATGATAGTTATTTTTGAAAATTTGATATAACATTCAAACCATTAACTTTTTTAATTTTAGAATAATGTTTTTGAAACAATTTTTTATCAAAGAATTGTTTCTAAGGGTCAAAAAGGATTAAAAATTCTATCATCTGTCCTCCTGTCCTAAAAACTGTTAAGTTGATGTCTTATTTCAATAAACACTATTTTTTCTCATTTTTTTAGGTATCGTGCACCAGAAGTTCTACTCCATTCTACGACCTACAATAGTGCAATAGATTTATGGGCAGTGGGTTGCATAATGGCAGAGTTGTACACTTTTAGACCACTGTTTCCTGGTAATAGTGAAGTTGATGAAATTTATAAAATTTGTGCTGTTCTTGGAACCCCGGAAAAGGTAAGAAGAGGATAGAAATCAGTATCTTACAGAATCTACAAAATGTTTTCAAAAAACCATTATGGTTTTTGAAACTGATCTATTTCTAATAATCGATGACTGATTTTTTTCTATTTAGGCTGATTGGCCAGAAGGCCACATATTAGCATCAGCAATGCACTTTCGGTTCCCTGTATTCCCAAGAGTTCCCCTATCAAGTGTAGTTCCAGGAGCAGGAAACCAAGGGCTAAGATTAATGGAAGATTTGCTAATGTGGAATCCTGCCAAAAGGCCGACTGCTTTGCAATCACTCAGGTACAACTTCAAAAACAAATCCTGCCTTAGGACCAATAATCATCAATCGTTTTTTTCCCTAGGTATCCATACTTCCAAGGAGCCACCAAACCCATAAACCACGGCCTGGTGGTCAAACCAAAACCCCTAATTCAACAGCAACAATTGCCGCCCTTGGAACCAAAGGACATTTCACCGGATACAACAATAAACAATAACATATCGAGTAATCTGGTGCAAGTGAACAACGATACAACCACAAATTCTTCATCGGCAATTTTGAATCAAAATCAAAATAGGGTTGACAAGGTTGCGCCCTTGAATATAACAGGCATCAGCACGAATAGTTTTCTAAATATCAGTTTGGATAGTTTGGGAAGCACTATTAATATTTCCAATGGAGGTGTCACAAATGCCAAAATAAATGGAGTCACTTTTAAGCCGAACAATTTGCAGCAGCAGAATGTTTCGACGTTGTTCGGAGATAATAGGTAAGGGTAAGGGTAATAGATAAATGCAAAAATTGTGTTTGGGGTTAAAATTCATTTTGGCTTAGGGTTGCATGAAATTGAGATTACCCACAAAAATTGTTTACTCAGACAGCAAAATTTTAAACGTTTATTTGGGTAATTCTAAGCTATCTTATACTTATTTCTTTGTACTGAAAATGTCTATCTAGTTGCCGTATTTTACATAAAAACAAGTCCGGGAGAATGTTCGAGGATTCTGTTATCATAACATTCTTCCTTGCTTGTTTATATGTAAAATACGCCTGACCGCACGGCAAATGGATAAACATTTTCATAATTTTCAATACCAAGAACAAGCATAATAAGAGAGCGTTGCCATGGCAACGCTATGTTATTAACTCTGTTACGGCAGAATTGCCCCAAATCAATTCAAAATGTTAAGAAAAGGGACTCTACTGACGAGCAAACTATATAACTCCATAGATATTAAGAAAATGACTTTACTGACGAGTGCACAGAAAAAGAAATGATCAATATTTTAAAAAGGGACTCTACTGACGAGAAAACTTAAGAGAAGGGACTCTACTGAGGGGCAAACTGAAGAAAATTTGATCAATATTCAAAAAAAGGGACTGTACTGACTAGCAAATGGAAACAAAATTAACAATTTTAAGAGAAGAGACTCTACTGACGAGCAAACTGGTAGAAATTCAATACCAAAATAAAGGGACTCTACTGACAAGCAAATTGAGAAAAAAAACTCTACTTTCGAGCAAATTGCAGAAAAATTGATCAATGTTAAAAAAGGGACTCTACTGACAAGCAAACTGAAGGATATTATCAATGTTAAGAAAAGGGACTCTACTGACGAGCAAACTGAAGAAAATTTGATCAATGTTAAGAAAAGGGACTCTACTGACGGGCAAATTGAAGAAAAATGGATCAATATTTTAAAAGGGACTCTACCGAAGAGTAAATTAAAAAATGTTAAGAAAAAGGACTCTACTGACGAGCAAATTCAAGAAAAAATGGATCAATATTTTAAAAAGGGACTCTACTGATGAAAAAACTTAAGAGAAGGGACTCTACTGACAAGCAAATTGTCTGATATTATCAATGATACCAAAAGGGACTCTACTGACGAACAAACAGAAAAATAGTGTCAATAACAAGAAAAGGGACTCTACTGACGAGCAAACTGAAAAATGTTAAGAAAAGGGACTCTACTGACGAGCAAATTCAAGAAAAATGGATCAATATTTTGAAAAGGGACTCTACTGATGAGAAAACTGAAAAATGTTAAGAAAAGGGACTCTACTGACAAGCAAATTCAAGAAAAATAGTGTTAATGAGAAGAAAAGGGACTCTATTGACGAACAAACTGAAGGATATTATCAATGTTAACAAAAGGAAAGTCAATTATTTTCAAAAATATTAAAAATCTCAAAAATCGTTTTTTTCGGAGTTCTAAAAGAAAATTGAAGCTTATTTAAAAAAAATATTTTTGGTGCCGGAAGTTCTAGCAATTTGTCTTAAAGCACGATAAAAAATATTTCGAAGTATAAAAAAATCTAATTTTTTTTTCAAAAATGATAAAAATCTCAAAAATCGTTTTTTTCGGAGTTCTAAAAAAAAATAGAATCTTTTTTAAAAAAATATTTTTTGTGCGAGAAGTTCTAGCAATTTGTCTTAAAGCACGATGAAAAAATGTTTCAAAGTGTGAAAAAATCTATTTTTTTCGAAGAAACCGCACAAATGTCAAAAAAACGATATTAAATAACAGGATGTTTTTGACTCAGCTTTATAACATACGATTGACGTTGTAGATTATGTATAAAACGCTTGAATGCACAGCAAATAAATGACATTTTGACAGTATTCAGTCTGAAAGAAGATTTGATTTATACACTTTGTAGTATCATATCAACTACCCTCACCATTTATTTCTGGAACATCCACAATTTTAACACGTTTCACAATTAATACATCATCATCTATTTATTTGTAGGCAACAAAAATCACTGTACACTGAAAAATCGAATCAAATCGCACAAAAGCATCACAAACCACAAGCTTTGATCAAATGGGGATTTAAGGATCCAGGAACCATCAACGAGGAAGATGATCCTTTGGATTCGATATTAGGGTAAATTATTTTAACCAAAATTTGTTTCGTTATATTACTATTTTTTTTTTTGTCCCCAGGACTAAGATATCAGCTCCCCTGCAAATAGATCCTCTACCAGCCAGACAACAGAGTTATAGGGATAATGAGAATGTTTTGAACAAATTGGGGTCCTTAAAAGGTAACAATCCCTACAAAAACAATACTTCGTATGGTATCCAAGATATTTTGCAACCCTTTACTTTGTCTGGAGTCGTCAGCAGTAGGCCTAGAGTTAGTGCAAAGCAGCAGTATTTGTCTAGTTCCAGGTAAATATTAAAAATAAATACATCAAATACCTATTTTGAAGAACTTCATGTAATTAAAATTAACCGTTGCAACCAAAAATTGAAGCCATACTTTTATATTTGTTTTATTTATCAAGCGCTGCAGCCATAAAGTGTTTTTCTGGTATTTAATAGGTTCGTTTGGTGCACTTTTTCACGTTTTGCGTTATTTCTTTAAAATTTTCTTTCAATACATAGTTATTATTATATATCATTGAAAAGCTAATAAAATTGTCTAGAAACGTGTATTTACCAATTGTTATAGTTTAGAACAAAATCATATTGAAAACAATGGTCAAACATAAAAAGTGCCAGTTAGATTATTTGTTGGTATTTAATAGATACGTTGGTTGCATTTTTGCATGTTTTGCGTTATTTCTTTAAAATTTTCTTTCAATACATAGTTATTATTATATATCATTGAAAAGCTAATAAAATTGTCTAGAAACGTGTATCTAACAATTGTTATAGTTTGGAACAAAATCATATTGAAAACAATGGTCAAACATAAAAAGTGCCAATTAGATTATTTGTTGGTATGCAATAGGGACGTTGGTTGCACTCTTTTACGATTTGCTTTATTTCGCTAAAATTTTGTTCAAGAACATATACATTATTAAATATCACTAGAAAGATAATGAAATTATCTACATATGTGCATATAACTTTTACTATTGTTCCAAACAAAACTAAATAAAATAAAATATTTCTAAACTTTCAAGTGCCATTTTATATTATCAGTTTAATCAGTTTTATATACATAAAATTGTCTAGAAATCCGTATATAACGTTTAAAAACTTTTCGAACAAAATTTAGCATAAAAAATCTGTAATTCTATCGACCCGTATAGAAATCATATCATCGAGAGCGAATGACCCTCACTTGACCTTGCCGTAACAATTTCCGTTGCATTTGTAAATTTAGCATAAAAATCTGTAAAGTTGAGACTGTAGTTAGCCATTGGTGGTCAGTGATTACGTTTTTTATATTTACTTAAATATTCCTAAAAAATTTATTCAACATATATATATATATATATATATATATATATATATATATATATATCGTTATATATCGTTAAAAAGCTAATAAAATTATATACAACGTTGTATATTACACTTTAACACGTTTCGAACAAAATTATTTACAAAATATTTCTAAACTTTCAAGTGCCATTTTATATTATCAGTTTAATCGGTTTTATATACACAAAATTATCTAGAAATCCGTATATAATGTTTAAAAACTTTTCGAACAAAATTTAGCGTAAAAAATCTGTAATTCTATCGACCCGTATTGAAATCATATCATCGATAGCGAATGACCCTCACTTGACCTTGCCGTAACTAATTTACGTTGCATTTGTACGGATTCACACCCATGTCGCGCCTAAAAAAGTTTTACTTCAAACTCATTTTTCCAACCTTCACCATATTGACACGAATGTTTCTTTCAGATATTCTTCCGATCCTGCCATTTTTATTAACTCATGATTTATATCGTTTAATCTTAAAATGTTTTAACATAACACCGATAAATGAACAATATGCTTCACGCTTTCGGTGACGTACGCACGTATAAAGTCAAATCCGACCAATCAGAATCGACCCATATAGAAATCATATCATCGATAGCGAATGACCCTCACTTGACCTTGCCGTAACAATTTCCGTTGCATTTGTACGAATTTACACCCATGTCGCGCCTAAAAAAATTTTGCTTCAAAATATTTTTCCAACCTTTGGCAGTCTCCATATTAATACTATTATTTCTTTAAGGTATATAACAGGCGTCCAGCAAAACAACCAGAAATCTTCTATTGACGAGTATCAAAGCAACAAGCACAAAAACACGAACGATCTCAGCAGCCTTTTCTATCCGAGTCCCAAGAATCCAAAACAGGATCTGGATTATCCGACGATCGACAGTTTGAAAAATATTTTCCATACGAGTGCCAGGGATAAATATTTGAGCCAGAGCAGATATATTGCTGGCGACTCCAATTCGCCACAATATAAAATTAATTTGAACAATCAGCAGAGGAATCGGCTGCAGCCTTTGAATAATGGTAATAATAGACAAATGTTATGGCAAGGCCATGTTATGAAGAACTTTCCATACTAAATATTGACAAAAGACACCGAAAACCTAACCCAGAAAACGCACAAATGTCAAAACAACGATGTTAGATAACAGGGTCTTTCTGACCCAGCTTCATAACATACGCGTAACGTTGCAGTTTATGTGTGAAACGTCACATCGCTCCCCTTTTTTCAATCTGCAACTTTATTGAAGAACGTTTTACTGTGATAATAAGCAAATATATGACATTTTAACAGTATTCAGTAGCATAATGTATGGAAGTTGGAGCGTAACATGGCCTTGCCATAACATTTTTAATGATGGCACACACTTAGAGTCGAAACGTATCAAAAAACATCTAGTTTAGTCTAGTTTATCCATCAGCAGAGGGATAAATAATAGTAAGCAAAAAGATTTTTTATGCAGGCCTCATTTTATTAATAAAAAAAACTATGTTAAGTTTTAAACAAAATGATGATGGCACACATTTGGAGTCGAAACGTATTGATCTGGTAACAATAACTGCCTTTGAAAAATGGTAATAACAGACAAATGTTATGGCAAGGCCATGTTATGAAGAACTTTCCATACTAAATATTAACAAAAGACATCGAAAACCTAACCCAGAAAACGCACAAATGTCAAAACAACGATGTTAGATAACAGGGTCTTTCTGACTCAGCTTCATAACATACGCGTAACGTTGCAGTTTATGTGTAAAACGTCACATCACTCCTCTTTTCTCAATCTGCAACTTTATTGAAGAACTTTTACTGTGATAATAAGCAAATATATGACATTTTAACAGTATTCAGTATGATTCAGTAGCATAATGTATGGAAATTGAAGCGTAACATAGCCTTGCCATAACATTTTTAATGATGGCACACACTTAGAGTCGAAACGTATCAAAAAACATCTAGTTTAGTCTAGTTTATTCATCAGCTGGTGAGGGATAAACAATAGTAAGAAAGGTTTTTTATGCAGGCCTCATTTTATTATTTAAAAAAAAACTACTAAACAAAATGATGATGGCACACATTTGGAGTCGAAACGTATCGATCTGGTAACAATTACTGCCTTTGAGTAATGGTAATAACAGACAAATGTTATGGCAAGGTCATGTTATGAAGAACTTTCCATACTAAATATTAACAAAAGACACCGAAAACCTAACCCAGAAAACGCACAAATGTCAAAAAAATGATCTTACATAACAGGGTCTTTCTGACTCAGCTTCATAACATACGCGTAACGTTGCAGTTTATGTGTAAAACTTCTGCACATCAAATATATGACATTTTAACAGTATTCAGTATGATTCAATAGCATAATGTATGGAAATTGAAGCGTAACATGGCCTTGCCATAACATTCTTAATGATGGCACACACTTAGAGTCAAAACGTACCAAAAAACATCTAGTTTAGTCTAGTTAAAGTTTTTTCATGCAGGTATCTTTTAAAAAAAAAAATCATAATTTACATGGACACTCCTTATTTTTTCCTTTTTGTGTTTTTGGTATGTACGTTCATAAATATTATAAAACATTTTTTCAGTACGTTTCGACCCTAAATGTGTGTCATCACTCAACAACACATACATGAAAATGACTTTTTTAGTTATTCTTTCCTTATTTTTTCCTTTTTTCATTAATTTTTTTTTTTGCAATTTTGATATATATGTCGCTCATAATTATCACGAGAATTGAGTGGGCACGTTTCGACCCTAAATGTGTGCCATCATTCAGCATTTTCAAACAAAATGACTTGATTTACTTATTTTTTTTCTTGTGCATATGTCTAATGAGCATTTTTTTTATTTTTTTTACTAGATCTCCGAAACCGCTAGACCTGCCTTCCAAAAAAATTTGATCAATTCTTCATCTTGTCAATACAAGTGAAATGTTTTTTGAATCATTCAAATCGGATACTTGGTTCTCTCAAAAAATCAATTACCATTTTTGGCACTTTTTGCCTTGTATCTCCGAAACGGCTAGACCTGCCTTTGCCAAAAACTAATCAGCACCTCTCCTTATCAATGGGAATCGAATGGTAAATGAATCATTCTAATCGGTTGATCCGTGTTCCCGAAATCGTCGACGAAAAATTGTATCCGCACACACACACACGTACATACATTTTTTCTAAGGTATACCAAAATGTTCAGAAACCTTTGAAATGTAAAGATAAATGCAAAAATTTTCATTTTCGATTTTTTTGCGATTACTATAACTTACCCTACGGGAAGGTAAAAAAATTCAGTACGTTTCGACTCTAAATGTGTGTCATCATTCAACAACTGAAACAAAAAAATACACATGTAAAAATGATTTTTTTTAAATTTCCCGTAGGGCAAGTTATAGTAATCGCAAAAAAAACGTAAATGAAAATTTTTATATATCTTCACGTTTCAAAGGTTTCTGAACATTTTGGCAAACCTTAGAAAATAATGCATGTGTGTGTGTGCGGAAACAAATTGTCGTCGACGATTTCGAGCGCACGGATCAACCGATTTGAATGGTTTAAAAAACATTCGATTCATATTGATAAGGAAACGTGCCGATTAGTTTTTGGCGAAGGTAGGTCCAGCCGTTACGAAGATACGGAGCACAGAGTGCAGAAAATAGAAATCGAGTTATTGAGAGAACGGAGTATCCGATTTGAATGATTCAAAAAACATTCGATTCGTACTGATAAGGAGACGTGCCGATTAGTTTTTGGCAAAGGCAGGTCCGGCCGTTTCGGAGGCACGGGGCAAAAAGTGCTATTTAAAAAATTATATTTAGAAATGTGTTCATGTGAACATAACCTTATAATATAAATAAAGTGAATAATTTTTTTTTCAGATAAATTATCAATTGGAAATCAATATTTCACAACATCGAACAATCAGCCGAATGGACGAATAGATTGGGCAGCAAAATATTTAAAATAAATAAAATAATTAATATAATATAATATAATAAATATGTATAATGTATGTATCATTCATGTAAATATTGTAAAGCCGAAAACTGTGATAGATTTTTTAAAAAAACCTTATATTATAATATTATTCATTGTTCAATAATAATAATAAACTTATTCATAAATATAACAATAATAGATGTTTGAATTATAAAACCAAATTTTTCTGGGTAAATTCCACAAACAATATTTTTTATTATTTATTTAATCAACGATCCAAATTCTCCTATTAATTATTATTACATGAACGCTAAATAAACGTGACTACAAATTAATTAAATTAGTTTACAGATGTAAAACAAATATTTAACTTACGAGGTTATGTACAGTTGTAGTAAATTTTTACACTTATTCCAACTGATTTTTATACACTAACACAACTCGAAATTATATTAATTAAACAAAATTGTATTAATTAAATTATATATAATGTTTATTCATAATATAAAGGTTTAATTCATTTTCAAAATGATTTTTATTGTGCATTTAAAAGGAATTGACACATGTGGTAATGACTTTTGACAGTACGCACAATGGCGGCATTTAGTAGGAGGTCGTTGATTATGTAAAGGATAAACGGATAGGGATACACGATGTACGATATTAAATTTCAGTATTAATTTTAAAAAATTTCAACTAAATAGTTAATTATAAGTTTTAGCAACTAATAATAGAGTAATTTACTTTTTTAATCAAATTTATATTTCAAAGACTTTGTTAATATAAAAATTTGGAACTAAATATGCATAGACTTGAAGTTTCACAAGGTTAAATTTTTGGTCTATCATTATCTCTAACTTTTTATATATATTTTTTTTATTTAAATTTTTGTTTTAACTGTTAATAAAACATCTAGCAATATTAAATTTAAACTAGTGGTGTATGGCATCGTGCCTCAAGGCAAATTGCTGGAACTTTCCGTACCGTAACGAAATGTTCGAGGAATATTAAATGTTTTCAAATAAATTATTATAAATACTGAAACATTGTCTAATATTTTTTTATGAAAATTATATAAACTAAATGGCAAAGTTAAAATTATTTATTTAAAGTGTATAAGTGAGCTTTAAAACTTTAGCCAGAATTCAAATTAAAATCTGAATTATTTTCTATATACAACAAAAATATAAGAATTTTTAAAATATTTTTTTTACAAAAGCAATTATTTTGTCAACACAAGCAGAAGGATTTTTAAATTATTTAAATAAGATGATTCGTTCTCCAAAAAACTGCCATTTTTGCACATTTAGCTTCAAATCTCCAAAACGGTTGGACCTGCCTTTGCCAAAAACTAATAAGCACGTTTTCCCATCAATAGGAATCAAATGTTTCTTAAACCATTAAAATCGGTTGATCCGTGCGCCCGAAACCGTGAACGTAAAATTGTATCCACACAAAACACACGCACAAAAATCAATCAAGTAATTTATAAGTATAACAAGTTGCTGTAGGGCGTCATAAAATAAAGAAAACTTATATAGATTATTAAATTTTTCACTTTTTTGTTTATAACACATCATTGAAAAACAAGCACATATTTAATATACACACAAAGTTACTAAGAAAAGCGCAGTGGATTATTCCAAACTTTATTATTTTTTATAATTCAAACATTTTTTGCAGAGCTATAATATTTTAATATATTTATCAAGACCTGGCACTCTATTGCCATACCAAGAATCATTTAAATCATCAGAAAGAAACTGCTTGGCCGATTCCTAAATAATATCTTTAGAACAGTTTTTTGAATGATCAAAATTGGTTCAGAATTTTTGGCTAAAACGATGACGGAAAATTTTGCACTTTTTTGCAAATTACAAAGAAACGGCTTAGCCGATCGTCGCACAAAACTGAGAAACGATAGTCCTCATCGAGATACATCAAATGGCTTTTAAACTTTTGAAATCGGTCTAGCCGTTTTTTGAGAAAACGTCGGTGAAAGGTTTAATTTTGACAAATGCCAAAAAACGATATTAAATGTACTGCCACTACTTGTCGTAGGGGCGTAATATTTTAGTATGATCTATAAGAAAAAAATTACGGCAAAAAATCTGTTCACACACACACACACATGCACATCTTTTTTCCTTAAAATTGATCTCATTCGATTTAGAATGCTTCAAAACGTCGAGAAGCATAAACTTCACCTTCGGAAAGTTTAAAAAATATCAATTTTCTCGTTTTAAATTTAAATCCTTAAACGACCAATCACGTCAAAACAATCAAAATGACGTCACGTGCCATTGACGAATCAGAACTCACGAAAGTCAGACGCAACGGCGCAACCAACTTCAGTCATATCGTAGAATTAACATAAACATTTTATACATAAAATCTATGATAAGTACTCACTAAAGAAGTTTTACTTTGAAAACATTCAATAACACCTTACTCATCACCAATAACAATATACTTAAATACAAAATTTCATAAACAAAATAATATTTTATCATTTTATCATTATCCATATCCCCTTTGCATAATCAACGCCCATCTCTAAATCCCAATTAAACTATGATAATTACCTACTAGCAGCGCTTAAAGAAGTTTTACTTCAAAAACACCTTATTCACCACCACTTACAACATACTTCAATCCAATATTTCCAAAATAAAACAATATTTTATCATTTTATCACTATCCATATCCCTTTTGCATAATCAACGACCGTCTAATTCCCAATTCCAACGCGCCACTTATCTATGGCGCCACCATTCCTAGCTGACGTCAGACGTAACGAAGGCAAGTCAAGTCAGTCAGTTGTGCGAATAAAATAAAGTGATCTAGTACATTAAAAATAATAAAAAAGTGTTATTAAAACTAACAATTCTAAAAATAATAATATAATAATATTTATTAATAACAGACCTGTTTGTTTTTAAAAAAAATGGCGAAGAAAACATATGATTTACTGTTTAAATTATTGTTAATCGGTGACTCTGGTGTTGGAAAAACGTGTATACTTTTCAGATTCTCCGACGACGCCTTTACAACCACTTTTATATCCACAATAGGTAAGATAATAATAAAAATAATAATAGAAATAGTAGTAATTGATATACTAAATATATATTTATTCCTATGGTTATATAATTTCTACTTTTTTCTGTTTTTGGGTTACTTATTTTTAGACATGTCAAAATGACTTTAATTGATATGACTAATACAATTTTGACCTTCTTAGAATTCAATTTCCAAAGTACAAATACAAAAATGTCTTGTCAAAGTTTTTTCTTATATTTTTATTATATATATAATGTATGTCTTATTCCAATACATGATAACCTTGAATTTTGCTTTTTTGCTTTTTGCAATGTCGACAAGTGTTATCTGTTTTGTTAGAATAACAATAATAAATATTTTCCATAAGCAAAGGATTGTTTGTAAATAATTGAATTGGAGATGATAAAAAGGACTTGTAAAGAAAGTATTTGTATATTTATGGGTTTTTGGGTTATTGATTTTGAGAAGAAATGAAAGATGGTTAAAAGTTTAGAGGTTACCTAGCATTTCTTGACAGAAGAGGGTTACCTAGCCTTCCTTGACAGAACTTAAAATTTCATTAAAAAACATAGAATTTGCTTTAATTATAGATAATAATGGATTGGAAGCAACTATATTTAGATATTCATCAATTTTGAATTGGTGATTTTTGAAAAAAAAAAGTACAAGATAGTAAAAAATTAAGAGGTTATCTAACTTTTCTTAACGAGAGAGGTTACCTATCATTCCTTAACAGAACTTAAAATTCACAAATAAATTTGTATTTAGCTCAAACTATATTTTTATATAAATCAAAATATATTGCTTAAATTATAGTACCTCTATTTTAAAACTTTGTGAGTACTTTTAGTTCAAATTTTTACATTAATTATTATAATTTAGGAGTTTTACTACATAGAATACTATCTAGTGTTGTTAATCTTTAATTTTGCATCAAATGGAGTATATCATCTCAAAATAAAGTCTTTGTTAACTATGGTTTGACTTTTGACAATACAAACTAATAATTATTATAATTATAAGTTTTTAAATGCAAGATGATAATAAATCGATAAGATGTTACCTAGTCTTTCTTGACAGGACTTAAAATTACACTAAAAAAAAAATAATAATTGCATTAAAAACAGATAATGAAGAATTAAAAGGAACTATTTTTAAATATTCATGACTTTTGAATAAGTGATTTTTGAAAAAAAGTACAAGATAGCAATAAATTGTTTATAAGTTACACTTATTGACGAGAGAGGTTACCTAGCTTTTCTTGACAGAACTTAAAATTACATTTAAATTTGTGTCTAATTCAAATTATAACATAATTGACATATTACCTCAACTTGTTCTTTGCAGACTACAGTTTCATTTTTTACAATAAAAACCCTTAATTATTACAATTACAATTTTACAACTCCAAGATAGTGTTAAATTGATAAGATGTTACCTAGCCTTCCTTGACAGAACATAAAATTTACAAATAAATTTGTATTTAGCTCACATTATAATTCAAAATATATTGCTTATATTTATGAACACTTGCAGTCCAAATTTTTACAACAATTTTCATAATAATAATAATAATATAACAATTGTAGAGTTATACTATATACAGTACAGTCGATATGTGTGTAAGGATGAGATTGTTTGAAAATATTGAAGATAATGGATTTATGAAGAAATTTATGAAAACTATTCTTAGACTATTTATGGCTTTTGAATTATCGATTTTTAGAAATAAATGCAAGAAGGTGAAAAATCTAAATTAAAAGGTTACCTAGCCTTTCTTGACACGATTTAAAATTACATTAAAAAAAGATAATAATTAAATGAATTCAGATAGTGATTGATTAGATGTATCTATTCTTAGATATTTATGATTTTTAAATAATTGATTTTGAGAAAAAAATGCAAGACGATAAAAAAAATCTAACTTTAGTGTTACCTAGTTTTCCTTGACGGAACATAAAATTACATTTAAATTTGTGTATGGTTCAATTTATAGCCCAATTAACAGAAAATATTTTGTTAAAGTTATATTACATTAGTTTAAGATTTCTTGAGTGCTGATAGTTTAAATATTGCAACAAATAAAGTTAATTTTTATTTTTATAAGATTATACTATATATATAGTATACTATATATATATATATAATAAAAGTGGGCTCTCGTTAAACTGAAAACCAATCTTCTACTTAATGAAATTAGAAGTATTATAATATATAGAGCAAATATGAGTTAAATTTTTTCATTGCTATCACAACCTTATATTAAATTTCTCACAAAACAGTAAACATAATTAATTGTTACAATTATAGAGTTGTATCATATAGAGTACACAGTAGACATGTGTTTAACTATATTATAATCTCCAATTTTATAACAAAATAAGTATATTGCTTTGTAGAGCACTGTTTGACTTTTTATAATAAAAACTAATAATTGTTACAATTACAATTTTTGCAAGTGCAAGAGAGTGTTGAATCGATAAGATTTTACCTAGCCTTCCTTGACAGGATATAAAATTACATTTAAATTTGTAATTATGACCCAATAATATTTATAATTACACTTTTACACTTTTACTATAACTGGCATGTCACTAAACTGAAAATTCATCTTCTAATCAATACAATTATAATTATTACAATATATTAAGCAATATTGTAATAAATCATTAAAATGCTACCTAGCATTCATTGACATACCGTAAAATCACACATAAATTTGTGTCAATCAAATTATAATATATTTAATATAAAATGTATCACTTAAGACATAATACCTTATATTACAATATTTGCAAGAACTGATAGTTCTTATTTGGCAACAAATATAATTAATTTATACAATTATAGAGCTATACAATATATACTATAAGTGAAATAATTGATTTTAAAATAAATTTTCAAATTGAGTACTCTTATTCTAATCGATGAGATTACAACTATTAAGCAAATACAAGTTAATTTTCTTCATCGTGATCACAACTTTACAATAAATTTATCACACTACAATAAATATAATCAATTATTACAATTATAGAGTTAAATTTTATATACTACAGTTGATATGTGTTTAATTATGTTGTAATCTTCAATTTTAAAACTAAATAATTATGTTACCACAAATTAAAGTCTTTGTAGACTATAGTTTAACTTTTTACAATTTAAATTATCATTTATTACAATTGCAAGATTGTAATAAAGTGTTACGAGGTTACCTAGCATTCATTGACAAGACTTAATATTGCATTTAAATTTATATCTTATTATATTTATATCATACTAATATTTTAAATATTATTATATTGAAACAATAAAATGAAAATTTATCTTCTAATCAATGAAATTACAATTATTACAATTTAATGAGCAATATTGTAATAAATCGATGAGAGCTTACCTAGCATTCATTGACAGAATGTAAAAATGCATTTAAATTTGTATCTAATTATATTTATAATATACTAATATTATAAATATTATTATATTGAAACAATAAAATGAAAATACATCTTCTAATTAATAAAAGTACAATTATTACAATATAATGAGCAAGATTTCAATAAATCGTGTAGAGCTTACCTAGCATTCCTTGACAGGATGTAAAATTTTATTCAAATTTGTGTCTAGCTCAACTTGGAATTTAAAATATATTATTTAAACTGTAGTACCTTATATTAAAATCTTTGTGAGCACTTTTAGTCCCAATTTTTACATTTTTTATAATAATTATAGAGTTATTCTAAATTGTTAAGAAGTTACCTAGCTTTCCTTGACTAAAGGATGTAAAATTGCATTTAAATTTTTGTCTAACTCAAAATATATTACTTAAATTAGAGTACCCTATATTACAGTCTTTATGAGTACTTTTACCCCAATTTTCATATTAATTTTTATAATTATAGAGTTATTCTAAATCGTTGAGAGGTTACCTAGCTTTCCTTGACAAGATATAAAAATACATTTAAATTCATGTCCAAATGTAATCATAACTAATTAATATTTACAATTAGATTTATACTATTAATGGCATGTCACTAAATTGAAAATTCATCTTCAAATCAATAAAATTACAATTATTACAATATAATGAACAAGATGGTAGTAAATTGTCAACAGGTTACTTAGCATTTATTGATAGGGTGTAAAAATACATTTAAATTTGTGTCTACCCCAAATAATTCTTTAAAATATATTGCTTATATTATAATATATATTAAAAACTTCACAAGTACTTACAGTCCCAATATTTATATTAATTATAATAATTATAGAGTTATTCTAAATTTTTAATCGATTACCTAGCTTTTCTTGACAGGATGTAAAATTACATTTAAATTTGTGCCTAGCTCAGATTGCACTTTAAAATATATTGCTTATATTATACTATATATTAAAAACTTTACAAGTACCTACTTACGGCCCCAATTTTTATAATAGATATTATATATATATAATATCTATATATATTTTATAATAATTATAGAGTTATTCTAAATCGATAGGAGGTTACCTAGCTTCTTGACAGGGCATAAAATTACATATAAATTAGTTTCTAATTATAATTTTAGCATCACAATATTTGTAATTACTAGATTGTCACTAGATTTTAAGCCCCAAAATTTAATAATTTTTCAAAAACAGTTCCAACAGGCTTAAAGGATTTGAAACTATATTATAGCACATTAAAACACAATATAGACTTTTTTTAACTTACTATTTATTTCGTAGAATATTTATTCAAAAGGACGTTTTGCTGAAGGTTGTTTTATTCAACTATATAATGATAAATAAATCCATAAATTTTCAAAAATTACATACATATATTCTCTTATTTAATTTCTATTTTTAATATTGGGATAAGCAAATGGAAAGTGTATTTTAATTTTAATTTTTATTTTAAAAACACTATTGTGAGTTAAATTATGCAGTTATGCTATTATTATAAAGTTATACTAAATTGTTAATCGATTACCTAACCTTCCTTGACAAGATATAAAATTACATGTAAATTCATGACTAATTGTAATTCTAGCATAATAATATTTATAACTAGATTATATACTATAAATGGCATGTCAATAAATTGAAATTTCATCCTCTAATCAATAAAATTACAATTATTACAATATAATGAACAAGATTGTGATAAATCGTTAAAGATGTACCTAGCCTTTATTGACAAGATGTAAAATTATGTGTAAATTTGTGTTTAGATCAAATTATAATTTAATATATATATATATATATATATATATATTACTCATATTAAAATTTTGGCAAGCATTTTAAGCCCATTTTATAATTTTTACATTAATTATTACAATTACACAGTTAGTCGTATATGTGTTTAATGTTTTGTTAAAATAACATTAAATATTTGTATGTGAATTTTAAAATAAAGACTCAAGATAGTAAAGGACTTATGTGAAGAATCTATTTTTAGACCATTTATGGCTTTTGCATTATTGATTTTGAGAAAAAGTGCCAGATGGTAATAAATTGCTTAGAGGTTACCTAGCATTCCTTGACGAGACATAAAATTACATTTAAAAGGAAAATTAATTTAACAAATCATTGCTAATTAAAGTTAGCATTAACTATTACTATTTCACTATTATATTAATAATAAATTTACCACAAAAATGCTTTCAATAAAAACAATTACCTATTTATTTTCTTTCATGTGTTTTTTAATCAATGTTTATAAATTTTTTTTCTTTCTCTATTTCCAGGTATAGATTTTAAAATAAAAACTGTAGAATTACGAGGGAAAAAAATCAAATTACAAATATGGGACACAGCGGGCCAAGAAAGATTTCACACAATCACCACATCGTATTACAGAGGAGCAATGGGCATTATGCTGGTCTACGATATAACAAATGAGAAAAGTTTTGAAAACATAGTCAAATGGTTACGCAATATAGATGAAGTAAGTGGTAATAGATTTATTAATAATTTATATATATATATATATATATATATATATATATATGTAAATTCTTCTGTGCGGGTGTATGATTTGATACTTCTAAACGGTTATTCGGATTTTGATAAATCTTTTTGAAGTTTGTTAAGGGATTTTTTTAGAATTTTTTGAATTATAGCAGTATAGGTTGTAGAAATATATGAAAAAAATTACAAAAAAACTCTTATCATTATTTGACATTGATTTGCAATCTGCTAGAAATGTCGATTCACTTGAAATTTGAATTTAGCTGAAATTATGAGTCTAGATAATATTAGAATGCAATATACAAGAAAAATGTAATGTCTACATTATTATTGCCGAATAGCAGCTGAGATGTGCCAGGAATTAAAATAATATAAGATACAGTCAACTGTATATGTATTTGGCAGATGAAATTATATAATTTAGTTTAATAAATAACGCAATAAGTCTAAAATAGCATATACATTATTTTTTTAACTCATGCAAGTCGCACTTTAATTTACTTTACTAAATTATTTGACAATACAAAAAAATATTTCTACTTATTAAAAAAATGATTTAGAATTTTGGACCACTGTACATCTTTGATAAAATTATTTTATTTAGTTACTATTCATAAAAGGAATATAAACTATTTTTTTAGGACTCTGTCTAGTAAATAATTTTAACACAATATTACTTTTATTAGGACAAAAACTTCTTCCAATCTGTCTATCAAATCAATTGTTCAAATTGTGACTTAATATACATTGGTGGATCCAGACAAAATTTAATAAAATGTTTTTAATAAAGTTCTAAACAATTTAAAAGACCTCTGTGTACTTTTTTGACAAAATTTATCAAAATTTTTGACCATGGTAAACATTTGTTTTAGGAGAATTATATTTTTTTGGAAAAGCTTTTTAAAACTCATGACCCTGATTTGTAAATAATTTAAAAATAAAACCCCATACTATTTTTGTCTAAAATAGAACTAGATTTTAACTAAAGAGTATACTAAATTTCTTTCAATTTTCAACACTTTGAAAATCTAGTCTATTTAATAAAATTTAATAAAATGTTTTTAATAAAGTTCTAAACAATTTGAAAGACCTCTGTGTACCTCTTTGACAAAATTGATAAAATTTTTGACTATGGTAAACATTTGTTTTTTAAAGGAACTATATATTTTTGGAAAAGCTTTTTAAAACTCATGACCCCGATTTGTAAATAATTTAAAAATAAAACCCCATACTATTTTTCTAAAATAGAACTAGATTTTAACTAAAGAGTATGCTAAATTTCTTTCAATTTTGAACACTTTGAAAATCCAGTCTCTTTAATAAAATTTAATAAAATGTTTTTAATAAAGTTCTAAACAATTTAAAAGACCTCTGTACCTCTTTAACAAAATTTATAAAAAAATTTGACCATGGTAAACATTTGTTTTAAGAGAACATGTATTTTTGAAAAAGCTTTTTAAAACTCATGACCCTGATTTGTAAATAATTAAAATAAAACCCAATACTATTTTTTACCTAAAATAGAACTAGATTTTAACTAAAGACTGTACTAAATTTCTTTCAATTTTGGACACTTTAAAAATCTAGTCTATTAAAATTTTTAATTAACATTTTGTTTACTCTAATATAAAAAAAATACTATTGGCCCAAGAATAGAGTCTTGTGGAACTCCGAGTTTCATAATTAAATCAATTGCTCAGATTGTGATGTAATATATATTGGTCAAACCGAATAAAATTTAATATTTTTTTAAAAACAATTCTACCTAAACGATTTGAAACTACCAGGTTAAAATAATACATTAAAACATAATACAATTATTTTTTTTACTTGACTATTTATTTTGAAAAAAAAAAAATTATCCAAAGGACGTTTTGCTGAAGGTTGTTTTATTCAACTATATAATGATAAATCCATAAATTTTCAAATATTTTCATTTAGAATCGTGTTAAGAAAAATTAACCAACATATATTCTCTTATTTTGTAAGTGTTTCTTAATTTTGAACACTTAAAAATCGAGACTATTATTAAATCAATTGCTCAAATTGTAATTTAATATATATTGGTCAAAACGAAAAAAAATTAATAATTTTTCAAAAACAGTTCCAACACACCTAAAGGATTTGAAAATATATTAGCACTTTAAAACACAATATAGATTTTTTTTACCTTATTATTTACCTTGAAGAAAATTTATTCAAAGGACGCTTTGCTGAAGGTTGTTTTATTTAACTATATAATGATAAATCCATAAATTTTCAAATATTTGTTAAGAAACATATATTCTCTTATTTCATTTCTGTTTTTAATATGAGGACAAACAATTTGTACGTGTTTTTAATTTTAAAAACACTTTTGTCAATTAAATTATGCAGTTCCATTGAATGAAGGTTAGGATTATATCCGAAACGTCGCATAGATTTTAAAATAGATTAAAAAAATGTTTTTATTGGTATAAATGAATAAATGAATATACTTCAATATATAAATGTTTCGAGATACGATTCGCCAATGAAGCGACTTGCTTTGTCATACGAGCAAAATTCGAGATACGAGCTCTGAGCGAGTAAGAGTTTTTTTTTTTAGAAAAATATTAAACGAAATGAACTCATGAAATATATTATTGAAAATATATTATAGACTTTTTTACCATTTTGAAGAAAATTCATCCAAAGGTCGTTTTGCTGAAGGTTGTTTTATTCACCTACATAAAAAACAGTGACATTGCATATCTTTGCGATACAAACAATTTGGTTTTTTTTATTATATTTTAAAGATTGTTAGATTATAAATATAAATATATATATATATGTATATGTATATATATATATGTATATATATATACTAGCATGCCCGGCCACGCTTTGCTGTGGCTTGGTTTTTCATAAATATTAATTAATTTATTTGTTAAAATCTTAGGAACATTTGTACTCATTAATTTCCTTGCAAATTGGAAAAATCTCATTTTTGACACGGACAGATTTAGATTGATTTTGCGTTTTTTCGAATTTATATAAAATATATATTTTTATCTTAAATTGAGATTTATATAATCCTTAAGGGTCTTAATGAGGAACTTGATAGTAAATTAAATTTAAAATCGGTTCCGTAGTTTAGGATTATATTCGGGACAAACATCGTGACACGTGGTTTATAATTTTAGGTTCTTGTAGGATTTTGATATATTTGAACTATTTTTTGAAATCTTAGAAAATAGATAAAAAATAAAAATTGGAGTGTAAATAAATTGTTTAGTCCAGAAACATTGTCTTTTACCATTCCATTATCAATCGCGACATTAAATGTTCTAAGGTCGGAGTTAAATCTGAGAAATGTGATTCATTTATTTATTAGACTGAATTGATGACATCGTCGTCGTCATCATCATAAAATAGCTTTTGATAAGTAACAGGAAATGAAGAGAATTGTTGCAAGTTATCTCTCTCTCTCGATAATACTTTTATTTTTGTACAAAAACATTTCTAATAAAATATGTTCAATTTACATTAATTATTTATTTTTAAATTAAAAATACAATAGTGTAATCAATTTATAACATTTATTTATGAGAGGCACTTGACACTGACACACCTTGATCAAAGATTATGGTATCAAGTTCAAAATTCTAATTGTAGATTAGATTTGGAATTTGTATTTGTAGTGAAAGTATTTTTTGCAAAATTAGACTTGAAAATATTTTACCTAATACACAGTAATATGAAATAAATTAATTATATAACTTGGAGTTCCACAAGGCTCTATACTTGGTCCATTTATTTTTATTTAAATTAGAGTAAACAAAATGGTAATTCAAATAATCACGTTTTTGGTCTTTTCATAGACCTCTAATGTTCTACATATATATTAGGGTGGTCCTTAATATGGACCTTTACGAATTTCTTTGCTCCCAAGGGCTCAAATGTTACCAAATTATTATTAGATTATGGTATCAAGTACAAAATTGTAATTGTAGATTAGATTTGGAATTTGTATTTAGTGAAAGTATTTTTTTTGCAGAAATTCGACTTGGCTATGTTTTTCTTAATACACAGTAATATGAAATAAATTAATCATAGAACTTAGGGTTCCACAAGGCTCTATTCTTGGTCCATTTATTTTTATTTAAATTAGAGTAAACAAAATGTTAATTCAGATAGTCAAGTTTTTGATCTTTTCATAGGCCTCTAATGTTCTACATATATATTAAGGTGGTCCTTAATATGGATTTTTTTGAATTTCTTTGCTCGCAAGGGCTCAAATGCTTCCAAAGTGATACAAAAAAATTCTTTAAAAGTTTTAGCTCTTAATATTAACATTTAGATAGTCCGCAATTCAATTAAAAGTTTAGCATATTTATTATTAAGTAAATTTTTGCGCCATCTGTGATAGCATTTGTGAATTTAAATATTACGACACTTAGAAATATTTATAAATCACTTAACCTTTAATTAAATCTATAACAAAGTATTTATTCAAGATTAATTTTACATCAAAATATTTATTTAATTGGTGATTTTGGTGACTCAAATTATCAGTAATAAATTGCCATCAAAGTTACAACTCTGCTATCACAGATGACGCAAGTATTTACTTAGGGATATACGTTAATAATAAATATACGAAATTTTTACTTGAATTGCGGACTGTCTAAACGTTAAAAGTAAGAGCTTAAATTTTTAGAGAATGTTTTTGTATTAATTTGGAAGCATTTGAGCGCTTGGGAGCAAAGAATTTCGAAAATATCCATATTGAGGACCATGCTAATACATATATAACAACTATCAACATTTCTCAATTGAACTATTTTAATGAAGATTTGAATAATGAACACAGATGTACTCTATTTATAATTAGGTAAAAACAGTAAAAATTTATAATTAAGTAAAAGATAAGATAAGATTCACAATATATCGAGATATTTTGAATTAAGATAAAAAGCAAAAGTAAAACAAAAACCGAAAAATCTATTTCAATTCTTTGTTAAATTTCACACGAACGAAATCTCGAGTACATAAGATAAGATACTTCTTTCTAAATAAAAATAGCGTAAAAAATTTTGACAAAATCGGTCCAGCTGTTTTTGGAGTTTATCCCAAACAATCATACACACTGACAAAAATTTAAAAGAAATGTTAATTTGTAAAGGACTATTTTAATATCACAAACAGACACTTTAATTTTATTTTTATGTGTAGCTTTATTTTGAAAATCATTTGAGAAAGTCATGAAATATAGAGCTTGGAGTTCCACAAGGCATTGTTCTTGGTCCAATATTATTTTTATTTATTGTATTTATTAATAATTTAATAAAAAAAATTGAGGAGGTCATGCTAAATTTCTGGAACTATTTGTTTATATCATTTTTAATCTTGGATGACAAATGTTAACACGTTAATTGCCACGATAATATTGAAAAAAAATTCAGTTTTACATATATAGCAAACATAGCCCTATATTAACCTTTTTAGACCAAATCTTGTATGTCAGTTATAGAACTTGTTAGCGTCAGACACATATGGCTGACAAAATTTTAAAAAAATGTTAATTTGAAAACGACTATTTCAATATTACGAACAGACATTTCAATTTTTTTATATGTATAGCTTTAATTTAAAAATCTCTTAGAAGAGTCATGAAATATAGAGCTTGGTGTTCCACAAGGCATGATTCTTGGACCAATACTATTTTTATTTATTGTATTTATTAATGATTTAATAAAAATCTTTTGAGAAAGTTATGCTGAGTTTCTGGAAATATTTGTTGATATTATTTTTAATTTTGGACGACAAATGTTAAACTTAACACTTTAATTGCCAAGATAATATGAGAAAATTCAAAGGTCACAGATATATTTAGACAAGACTTGTATCACATGTCAGGCATGGAACTTAGAACTTTTTAGCGTCAGACACATTTGACTGACGTGGTTAAAATGTTACTAAATTTAAAACACCGGATATTTTCTTATATACAGTCTTTGACAATCACCCAATACAGATATTGGTTATCTCATTGTCATATTTACTTTACATAAAAATAGTACTTGAAAAATTATTAAGTGTTAATGAAAACTGTGAATTGAGGTCATATGCACAAAGTTGACAATTTGTATACACCACTCTAATGTTTTGTACAAATTAAAAAATTAAAAACGAACGGTTTGTGCATACAAAATTATATTGATTTTGGTAATTAGTCCCTTATGCAGTTCAGTAACTGTTGGATAGAAAGAATTTTTTGGAAATTGTAAATAATGTAATGTAATAATAATAACTAGAAAACAGGTAAAGTTTGGATAATAAAATTAATACTATTTTAAAGTAGAGGGCAAAAAGGTGGTGGTAGCCAGTCTTTATCAGTTTTTATTGCCTTAAGTCAGGCGGTACGACATGAATTAGACACATTGACTGACAATTTATCGAAACGATATTAAATTAAAGTAAACGGCAAAAAGCGTGTTTTAATAAAATTATTTTGAGAATGTCATAAAATATAGAGCTTGGAGTTCCACAAGGCACTCTTCTTGTACCAATATTATTTTTATTCATTACATTTATTAATGATTTAATTTAAAAAAAATGAGGATGTAAAATCAAGGAAAATCAAGGAACCGTCTTAATCGCCTTAAATTGGGCGCATTGACAATTTGTCTAAAGTATTTTTTTAGTTTTTTTTTAGTTCTGAGCACTGTTGTTTAGTTTACTATACCTTAATTTTTTTCAGCATGCGAACGAAGATGTGGAAAAAATGATCTTGGGAAACAAAAGTGATATGGACGATAAAAGGGTAGTGTCGAGGGAACGTGGAGAGGCGGTAAGTAAATTTTATTTTATATTAAAAAAAAAAAAATTATATACAAATTTTAGTAATAATCTATCATCATAATGTCCTTCCTATGGGGTAAAAATGGAAAATTAATCAGAATTAAAATAATTGGCAACTAATTACCAATTATATAATTTTTGGACTATATATTTATATTCATGGTATCTTTAAGGGATTAAATTAGGGACTTGAGAGCAAATCAAATTTAGAATCGGTTCAGTAGTTTAGGGGTCCATTTGGGACAAACATCGTGACATGTACTTTATATTAAAATAATTCTTGTTCTTGTGGGAATTGTTGTAAATCTCATTTTATAGCTAGTGAATAGTCGATTGATATGAATTATGTACATACATACTTTACCTAAAAAAAACTTTATTAAATTATGTAAAGATCATCTCAACACCATAATGGTGCACTAAAACGGGGGCACACACAAATTTCAAGAATAATTTCATCTTTTACCTAACTCCATGGGTTATAAAACAGTTGATTTATAAACACATGCTTCATTTTCAAACAAAAATATTTTTTTAGCAAATCATGTAAAGATGGTTTCTACATCATTGTGTTGTGCACTAAAACGTGGGCACTCACAAATTTTTAAGGATAATTTAATCTTTTACCTAACTTTGCGTTGCAGATAAGTTTCAATTATGAATTATGATTTTTTTTAGTAAAACATGTAAAGGTCTTTTCTACACAATCACGTGGTGCACTAAAACGTGGGCACTCACAAACTTCAAGAGCTATCCCATCTTCAAACATTAAAAATTGATAAAAAAAATGGAGCTACCATTACGCAATTCTTTATAATATATAAATTTTCCTTAGAAAAAAATGTTTTTCTGTATAAATTTACTTTTCAAAGGTTTCTGAACATTTTTGCATATCTTAAAAAAATGTATGTGTGTGTGTGTTTGTGTGTATATATGTATGTGCGGATACAATCTTTTGTCAACGTTTACGGACGCACTGATCAACCGATTTGAAGGATTCAAAAAACATTCGATCCCCATTGATAGGGAGATGTGCTGATTAGTTTTTGGCAAAGGCAGGTCCAGCCGTTACGGAGATACGGCGCAAAGAGTGCAGAAAATACAAATCGAGTTTTTGAGAGAACGGAGTATCTGATTTGAATGATTTAAAAAACATTCAATTTGTAATGATTGGGAGAAGAAGTGATTAGTTTCTGGAAAAAGCAGGTTTAGTCGTTTCGAAGATACAGAGTTAAATGTGCAAAAAATTGCAGTTTTTGAGTGAAATAATACGAATCCGATTTGAATGATCTAAAAAACTGTCTGCTTGTATTGACAAAACAATTGCTTTTGAGGACAAAAAATTATTACATCCTTTTTTATTTTTCATAAAATATTTTTGTAATTTTGGATTAAAAATTAAAAAAATACCAAGACTAAGCACAGTCTAAGCGCCACACTGGTACAAATGTTTACCCAAGTGCGTTTAGACTGTTTATGTATTGGAGCACGTGTCCAATTTTGTGAGAAAACTATTGAAAAATGTGAAAATGCCGCCAAGCTTAGCACAGAATTATTTGCAAATGCGTTTAGACTGTGACTGTAAGGGAGCACTTTTTCAATTTTTTGTAAATTAGGCAACTTTTTTTTTTGAAATTGAATTGGAAATGAAATGACGATTGTTAATGTAATAATTGATTTATGATTTACATTTGATTTGCTCAGATATAACAATAAGATAGCAAAATAATTAAGGTTACAACAGTATTTGTAATAATATATTTGAAAACGTTTAAAATTTCTCGAATATTTCATTACGGTACAGGGAAGTTCCAGCAATTTGCCTTAAGGAACAATGCCATACACCACTAGTTAGTTTTTTAATATTCCGTAATCATCCTCATTATTATTGTTATGTAATAAAATAAAAAATATTTGTAATAAAACTCTGTCTTTGTAAAAAAATATTAATATACCACCTTTTGCAAGAATAGATAAAACAAATAAATCCTCACCTAATAATATTAAATTAAATCAACTGGCACATTTAATATTAATCTCAAATAAATTAATAAGTACAGATATTTATTAAAACAAGAACAAAATTGATGGTAGACATATTATATACATCATAAGAAATATAAAATACTTTAAAATTCCTCGAATATTTCATTACGGTACGGAAAGTTCCAGCAATTTGCCTTAAGGCACGATGCCATACACCACTAGTTAAATTAAGAAGTGCTTTAATTTATTTACTACAAATCACTAATCTATCATTTATCCTGCAGATAGCACGAGAGCACGGCATAAGATTCATGGAAACATCTGCAAAAGCCAATATAAATATCGAAAAAGCCTTCAACGATCTGGCAGAAGCAATCCTGGACAAAACGGCAGGAAAGGATCCATCGGAGCACCCTGACAGGGTCATGGTGGAACGCAGGGACAACAGGGGCTCGAGGAATGGATGTTGTTCATAAAATCAATAAACAATCAAGTAATCTTCGATATAAGTGAATAATGAATTGATAAATTGATATCGTCAAACACAATAGTAATTAATCATTGATAACCAAATTTTGAATATATATATATATATATATATATATATATATGTATATATATATATATATATATATATATATATATATATATATGTATATATATGTATATATGTATATATATCTATCTATATCTATCTCTATATATATATATGTCTATCTCTCTCTCTATCTGTCTATATCTCTATATGTCTCTCTATCTATATCTATCTCTCTATCTATATATATATCTATCTCTGTTAACCCGCACAACTTTTGGAGCAATAAGTAAGAAACAAATTGTTTATGCTTAAATGTAGCTTAATTAATTGTCAAGAACTTTTTATACTTAAAAAATAATGGGAGTGAAATCATCTAGCTCAGTATGATTATTTTTTTTTTAATACAATTTGTTAGGTAGTATGTTATGGCCTGTTAAAACAAAAATAAGTTAAATTTAAAACGTTAATTTATTTCCCCTTTGTAACTAATAAAAAATTTACTAAAATCGTTTACTAACAATTAAATTTTTATGGGTCTGAATAATAACAACCTTTTTTTTATATTTCATTTTTATTTGCTAGTTTTTTTTATGAATAATTTTTAATAAGTACATTTATAAATATTATACAAGTGAAAACAAATTATGTTTGTATATATGTATATATATGTATGTATGTTTATATGTTTTTGCAATTTTTAATAGAACAATTGTTGCAAAATTTAATCTAAAGTCGTTTTGTATGATAATTTTTTTTAATAAATCTTTTGTAAAAGTAAATCAAATTTAAATTACTAGATTTTATTTGAAATAGTAAAAATTATGGAGATTTTTTTTTTTAAATAAAATTTACGAATTTTAATACTTTTAATTTGTTTCAAATGACAATTCGTTAGCCCACTGTACTATATATAGCACAGCAAATTTATGCAAACTCGTATGTATTAAATTATATTATTAATTTACATTTTTTTAGTTATAATAATTCAAAAAAATCTTTATTACTCGCATTTTATTCGTCGCATATTTTCTTTTATTTTTTTAAATGATTATGATAAATATAAAAACTAATATTTTTTATTTTTGATTAAGTTAACATTCTTATTTTATTAATTAAAATGAATAAATATTTATTAACACTTTTTACGACTCAATTATCAAATATTTCCTTTTTTTTTAAATAAAATTTTCGAATTTTAATACTTTTAATTTGTTTCAAATGACAATTCGTTAGCCCACTGTACTATATATAGCACAGCAAATTTATGCAAACTCATATGTATTAAATTATATTATTAATTTACATTTTTTTAGTTATAACAGTTCAAAAAAATCTTTATTACTCGCATTTTATTCGTCGCATATTTTCTTTTATTTTTTTAAATGATTATGATAAATATAAACACTAATAACATTTATTTTTGATTAAGTTAACATTTTTAGTTATTAATTAAAATAAAAAGTATTTATTAAAACTTTCGTATGTTTTTCTTTTGTATTATATTATTTCAAAATTCGTAAAAAATATTTTTTTTAATTAATTTTTAATAAAAATAACTTTACTTATTTGAGAATGAAAATTGAGAAATAAATCGAATATTTATTAAAACTTTTTCCGACTCAAGTCTTAAAATTTTTTTTCTGTGTTATATTATTTTAAAATTCGTAAAAATTTTTTTTAAATTATTTTTTATTAATAAATAAATTTACTTATTTTGAAGAATAAAAATGGAGAAATAAAGCAAATATTTATTAAAACTTTTTCATGACTTAAAATATTTTTTTCTCTCTCAATTTTAAAAGAAATTTTAGATATGATATTAAGGATATAGTTAAAATGATTACTTGCATAAGCTATATATAGTACGAGTTACAAAAGTTTATTAAAAAAAATATGCAAAATTGTCAAAACTATAATAATTATCAAAATTATAATAATTGCCTAAGTTTACTAGTAATTTACTTACTGGTTATTTATAATTATTAAATAAATGAAGGCTAGGATGTTAGCCGAAACGTACGGATATCAAATTGAACTTATAAAAATTGATTTAATTAACTTTTGAACATTGAATTTTAGCCAAATAGTCGAAATAACGGTAAATGTTGATTTATTTATTTTGTATGTTTTGATACTGTATGTGTGTCATCACTCAGCAAAAGAAAAATACAAAAATAAAATCGATGTTTCGTGTTTTCGTTTGTTTTTTTTTTGGTTTCGATACGGAACAATGTTATATTTTTTATGAAATTGATGACTGGAGACACATACAGTGTCGAAACGTACAAAATGAATAAAACAATTTTACTGTTTTTTTTAATAAAGGCTAAGATGTTAGCCGAAACGTATGGATATCAAATTGAACTTATAAAAATTGATTTAATTAACTTTTGAAGATTGAATTTCAGCCAGATAGTCGAAATAACAGTAAATGTTTATTTATTTATTTTGTACGTTTCACACAAAAATAAAACCAGAGGACTAAAATAAAATAAATGTTTCGTGTTTTTGGTTGTTTTTTTTGGTTTTGATTTGGAACAATGTTATATTTTTTATGAAATTGATGTGTGACGACACACATACAGTGTCGAAACGTACAAAATGAATAAAACAACATTTACTGTTTTTTTTTGACTATTTGGCTGAGAATATATATATATATATATATATATTTGATTGATTCTTTTCCGAACAGTATATCCAATAATAAAAAACAATTTGTTTTTTGAAGATGTGTAATAACGACGTTTCGGAACTAGATACGTTCCATCATCAGGTTTATTCTGTCAAAGACCATATTTTTTTATAAACTATTCACTAATATTAATTAATGATGGTTATTACAGATCATTTAGAAAAATTATAAAGGAATGGATTATGTACCAGGGTGAAGAGTAAAAAAAATTAACTAAAAAAGGTTTTATATAAAATTGGGAAGCAAAATTTTATATATATTACAAGTAAATAATTTTTGCTTCTCAATTCTTTCAAACTTCTTCAGAAAACAAATTGCTTTTTTATTATTGGATTTACTGTTCGGAAAAGAAACAATCAAAATATTGAAAAAAGCCAGGATTGATCTATTGAATATATATATATATATATATATATATATATATATATATAATATGTGAATATTATTTTAGTTGTTTTTAACAGGAATAACATTTTTCATACCGACAAAAAAAATTTGCTTAAAAATGCAACTCAATACTTAATTTCATATCTTAAAAATATTGTAAAATATCTTGAAGTATTTCTCCATAGAGAAATTGTAAGACTGCTTTTTTAATTCGCAAAAACACAAGCTTTTTTTTTTAAATATAATCTTATACATATATATATTTATTTAAGGTGGTCCTTAATATGGACATTTTCGAATTTCTTTGCTCCCAAGGGCTCAAATGATAAAAGAAAATTGTCTAAAAGTTTTAGCTCTTAATATTAACATTTAGATAGTCCGCAAATCAATTAAAAGTTCCATATATATATATATATATATATATTATTAACATATAACCCTAAATAAACACTTGCACCATCTGTGATTGCAGACTTGTAACTTTAATGGCAATTTATTACTTTGAGTGACAAAATCATCAATTAAATAAATATTTTGTTTAACGTGGATTTAATTAGAGGTTAAGTGTTCTATAAATATTTTTAAGTGTCGTAATATTCGAGTTCACAAATGCTATCACAGATGGCGCAAGAATTTACTTAATAATAAATAAACGAAACATTTAATTGAATCGCGGACTACCTAAATGTTAATATTACGACCTAAAACTTTCATAGAATTTTCTTTTATCAATTTTTTATCATTTGAGCCCTTGGGAGCAAACAAATTCGAAAATCCATATCAAGGACCACCCTAATATATACAAAAAACCATAACATGCTACATAAGCTTAATATTTTCTACCATCATCGAACCTAAATATATGTAAATGTTTAATTTTGTATATTTTCTTCTCTATATATATACATATATGTATTTATTAATTTTTTTATATATGTTCAAAAATGTCGAGCACTTTTTCTCAAATAATTTTTAATATCTGTCTTAATACTAATATTAATATTAAATAATAATAATAAATGATTATTGTGAACGAGTGGTGACTTACCAGTGATAGGGAAAAATATTATGTAGATAAATTAGTTATTGTTTTTTTGCTTTTATATATATATATACATACACATACATACATATACTATACATATATATATATATATATATATATATATATATATATATATATGTATATATGTATATGTATATTGCATAAATGATTGCTTCCTGAGAAACAAATTATAAAAAATATTTGGGTAAAGGCAATGGTAACAAAATTATGTATATATATGCACAGGGTGTCCCAGAACTCAACGTCAAGCCCAATGAAACAAAAATAGTAAAAATTCAAATATCTCACGTTGTTTGCAGGTTATGGGCCCTTAAATGCAACCTACTGGAGCTTTGATTGGAATTTTGACCAATTTTCGGCTTTTGTGGTTGATTTTTATTATTTTTGTTCATTTAAACTTTGCAACCGTAACCGTAGATAAGATTTTTAAGACGTTAGGCCAAAATTTGGCACATTTGTCACCAATTTTTCAAGATTTAACACTTTTTGTTGAACCGTGACTTTGGAATTTTTAAAATCGGTCGACTTTGAGAGCCCCTGGTGTTAAAAAAATGTACTAAAGTGTGTTTGCAAGTTACGTCAAAAGATGGTGCGTTTTATTTGGATTGCAAAATTGTAAAATATTTGATGAGTTTATTATTGAAAATTTTGAGTAAAAAAATAAAAACCGAAAAATGACATAATTTTTGCCAAGTGCATTTTAGTCACAATTTTAAGTTTTCATTTTTTACTCGAAATTTTCAATAACAAACTTATCAAGTATTTTACCATTTTACAATCCTGTTTAAATGCGCCATCTTTTGATGCAACTCGCCAACACACTTTAGTACATTTTTCTGACACCAGAGGCTCTGAAAGTCGACGGATTTTGAAAATTTCGAAGTCATAGTTCAACAAAACGAGTTAAATCTAAAAAACTTGCTGACAAATTTGCCAAAATTTTGGACTAAGGTCTTACAAAGGTTTTTTTACAATTCACCATTTTACAATCCTGGTTAAATGCGCCATCTTTTGATGCAACTTGCCAACACACTTTAGTACATTTTTTTTACACCAGGGGCTCTCAAAGTCGTCCGATTTTGAAAATTTCGAAGTCACGGTTTAACAAAAAGTATTAAATCTTGAAAACTTGGTGACAAATGTTACATAATTTTGGACTAAGGTTTTAGAAATGTTATTCACGGTTGCGGTTGCAAAGTTTGAATGCACAAAATTAAAAAAAAATAACAACAAAAGCCGAAACTTGGTCATAATTTCACGAAATGAAAATGATATTATTTTACATTTTACATACAAACAAAGCAAGGATGAATCTTATGATAACCTATGTATCATCCATCAAACGTAAGATAATTTTTATTCCCATTGACGTTGAGTTCTGGGATACCCCTGTACATATATGTATCTTATTACCACTTCGATTTTATTTAATTTAATTTAATTAGTTTAAAAACTTGTGAGATTTTACGAAAGAGAATTACGAAATTTCTTCAATCAGCGTTTCGCTTTCGTTGTAATAGAGAAAAATTACTGTTATAGATTTAATAATAATTAAAAACGCATAAAATAACGAAAAAAAATCATTTATGTTAGATATGATATGATTTTATAAATTTAATTATTAAATTTATAAATTGATTGTATATACGATAAACAAAACAAAACAAAAAAAAAATTGATCCCAGAATTTATGTATGTTATATTATATAAGACACAGAAAATGTTTAATGATTTATCATACCAAAAATATTCATATCAACGAGATAATTAATTATAATCGATTTATGTGCTTTTCGGGGGGGGGGGTAAATACAGTGGTACCTCGACTTACGAGCGAACAAAATTCGAGATACGAGTTTTGAGCCAATAAAACTTCTCGAAAAGTGTTTGTAGGCGCCCGGCGCAATGTTTTTTCAAAGGCGGCGGCATGTTCGAGCCTCACAAATGATACATCTAGCTTTTGTCGGTTGTAACAACGATTTTTTTTATTATAGAAATATTTTTGACTATTTTTTTTTTCAATTTGATTAATTTTACAATAATAGTTTTGTCATGGCAACGCTATTTTATGCTTGTTTATATAATAGAACGACCTAAAAATTGATCCCAGAATGTATGTATATAAGTCACAGAAAATGTTTAATGATTTATCATACCAAAAATATTCATATCAAGGAGATAATTAATTATAATCGATTTATGTGCTTTTTTGGGGAAAAAACAGTGGTACCTCGACTTACGAGCGAACAAAATTCGAGATACGAGTTTTGAGACAAAAAAACTGTTTGTAAGCGCCCGGCGCAATGTTTTTTTCAAAGGCGGCGGCATGTTCGAGCATCGTAAATGATACATGTAGCTTTTGTCAGTTGTAACAACGATTTTTTTTATTATAAAAATATTTTGGACTAATTTTTTTCATTTTTGATTATTTTCACAATAATAGTTTTGTCATGGCAACGCTATTTTATGCTTGAAAAAAGAGATATCTTTTTTGTGTTCATTAAGACACGACATAAATAAGGAAATTTTT
>NW_020539726.1:39502541-39531253 GCF_003426905.1 Ctenocephalides felis | reverse complement strand
TTATATATTGTTAAAAAGATAATAGAATTGCCTACAAATCCGTATATAACGTTTAAAAACTTTTCGAACAAAATTTAGCATAAAAAACCTGTAATTCCATCGACCCGTATAGAAATCATATCATCGAGAGCGAATGACCCTCACTTGACCTTGTCGTAACCATTTTCCGTTGCATTTGTACAAATTTACACCCATGTAAAGAAGTTTTACTTCAAACACATTTTTCCAACCTTCACCATATTGACCAAAATATTTCTTTCAGATATATAACAGGCGTCCAGCAAAACAACCAGAAATCTTCTAATGACGAGTGTCAAAGCAACAAGCACAAAAACACGAACGATCTCAGCAGCCTTTTCTATCCGAGTCCCAAGAATCCAAAACAGGATCTGGATTATCCCACGATTGACAGTTTGAAGAACATTTTCCATACGAGTGCAAGGGATAAATATTTGAGCCAGAGCAGATATATTGCTGGCGACTCCAATTCGCCACAATATAAAATTAATTTGAACAATCAGCAGAGGAATCGGCTGCAGCCTTTGAATAATGGTAATAATAGACAAATGTTATGGCAAGGCCATGTTATGAAGAACTTTCCATACTAAATATTGACAAAAGACACCGAAAACCTAACCCAGAAAACGCACAAATGTCAAAACAACGATGTTAGATAACAAGGTCTTTCTGACTCAGCTTCATAACATACGCGTGACGTTGCAGTTTATGTATGAAACGTCACATCACTCCTCTTTTTTCAATCTGCAACTTTATTGAAGAACTTTTACTGTGATAATAAGCAAATATATGACATTTTAACAGTATTCAGTAGCATAATGTATGGAAATTGAAGCGTAACATGGCCTTGCCATAACATTTTTAATGATGGCACACACTTAGAGTCGAAACGTACCCAAAAAAATGTAGTAGCCTAGTTTATCCATCAGGCTGGTAAGGGATAAATAATAGTAAGCATAAAGTTTTTTATGCAGGCCTCATTTTATTAAAAAAAAAAAACTATTTTAAGTTTTAAACAAAATGATGATGGCACACATTTGGAGTCGAAACATATCGATCTGGTAACAATTACTGCCTTTGAATAATGGTAATAACAGACAAATGTTATGGCAAGGCCATGTTATGAAGAACTTTCCATATTAAATATTAACAAAAGACACCGAAAACCTAACCCAGAAAACGCACAAATGTCAAAACAACGATGTTAGATAACAGGGTCTTTCTGACTCAGCTTCATAACATACGCGTAACGTTGCAGTTTATGTATAAAACGACACATCACTCCCCTTTTTTCAATCTGCAACTTTATTGAAGAACTTTCACTGTGATAATAAGCATTTTAACAGTATTCAGTATGATTAAGTAGCATAATGTATGGAAATTGAAGCGTAACATGGCCTTGCCATAACATTTTTAATGATGGCACACACTTAGAGTCGAAACGTACCCAAAAAACATCTTGTAACAACTACTTTTTTTCATCAGCTGAGGAAGGATAAATAATAGTAAGCAAAAAAAAATTATGCAGGCCTCATTTTATTATTTAAAAGAAATCTATGTTATGATGATGGCACACATTTGGAATCGAAACGTATCGACCTGGTAACAATTACTGCCTTTGAATAATGGTAATAACAGACAAATGTTATGGCAAGGCCATGTTATGAAGAACTTTCCATACTAAATATTGACAAAAGACACCGAAAACCTAACTCAGAAAACGTACAAATGTCAAAACAACGATGTTAGATAACAGGGTCTTTCTGACTCAGCTTCATAACATACGCGTAACGTTGCAGTTTATGTGTGAAACGTCACATCACTCCTCTTTTTTCAATCTGCAACTTTATTGAAGAACTTTTACAGTGATAATAAGCAAATGCATGACATTTCAACAGTATTCAGTATGATTCAGTAGCATAATGTATGGAAATTGAAGCGTAACATGGCCTTGCCATAACATTTTTAATGATGGCACTCACTTAGAGTCAAAACGTATCAAAAAACATCTAGTTTAGTCTAGTTTATCCATCAGCTGGTGAGGGATAAACAATAGTAAGAAAGGTTTTTTATGCAGGTATTTTAAAAAAAATCATAATTTACATGGACTCTCCTTATTTTTTCCTTTTTGTGTTTTTGGTATGTAAGTTCATAAATATTATAAAATATTTTTTCGGTACGTTTCGACCCTAAATGTGTGTCATCACTCAACAATAAATGAATCCAAGAAAACACATACATGAAAATGACTTTTTTAGTTATTCTTTCCTTATTTTTTCCTTTTTTCATTAATTTTTTTTTTTGCAATTTTGATATATATGTCGCTCATAATTATCACGAGAATTGAGTGGGCACGTTTCGACCCTAAATGTGTGCCATCATTCAGCATTTTCAAACAAAATGACTTGATTTACTTATTTTTTTTCTTGTGCATATGTCTAATGAGCATTTTTTTTATTTTTTTTACTAGATCTCCGAAACCGCTAGACCTGCCTTCCAAAAAAATTTGATCAATTCTTCATCTTGTCAATACAAGTGAAATGTTTTTTGAATCATTCAAATCGGATACTTGGTTCTCTCAAAAAATCAATTACCATTTTTGGCACTTTTTGCCTTGTATCTCCGAAACGGCTAGACCTGCCTTTGCCAAAAACTAATCAGCACCTCTCCTTATCAATGGGAATCGAATGGTATATGAATCATTCTAATCGGTTGATCCGTGTTCCCGAAATCGTCGACGAAAAATTGTATCCGCACACACACACACGTACATACATTTTTTCTAAGGTATACCAAAATGTTCAGAAACCTTTGAAACGTAAAGATATATAAAAAATTTCATTTTCGATTTTTTTGCGATTACTAGAACTTACCCTACGGGAAGTTAAAAAAAACTCTGTACATATTTACTCATTCAGTACGTTTCGACTCTAAATGTGTGTCATCAAGAAACAAAAAAAGTTGTAGTAATCGCAAAAAAATCGAAAAGAAAAATTTTCACGTTTCAGAAGTTTCTGAACATTTTGGCATATCTTAGAAAAAATTGATGTATGTGTATGTGAATGTGTTTATGGGTGTGTGTGCGGATACAAATTTTCGTCGACGATTTCGGGCGCACGGATCAACTGATTTGAATGATTCAAAAAACATTCGATTCGTATTGATAAAGAGACGTGGTGATTAGTTTTTGGCAAAGGCAGGTCCAGCCGTTTAGGAGATACGGTGCAAAAATGCAGGAAAATATGCAATTTCATGTTCATGTAATGTGCGGATACAATCTTTCGTCGACGTTTTCGGGCGCACGGATCAACCGATTTGAATGATTTAAAAAAAAAATCGATTCGTATTGATAAGGAGACGTGCCGATTAGTTTTTCACAAAGGCAGGTCCGGCCGTTTAAGAGATACGGACCAAAAAGTGCTAGTTAAAATAATATATATTTAAAAATGTGATCATGTGAATATAATCTTATAGACATTATTTTTTTTATTTTTTTTCAGATAAATTACCAATTGGAAATCAATATTTTACAACATCGAATAATCAGCCAAATGGACGAATTGATTGGGCAGCAAAATATTTAAAATAATAATAATAATAAATATAATATAATATAATAAATATGTATAATGTATGTATCATTCATGTAAATATTGTAAAGCCGAAAACTGTGATAGATTTTTTAAAAAACCTTATATTATAATATTATTCATTGTTCAATAATAATAATAAACTTATTCATAAATATAACAATAATAGATGTTTGAATTATAAAACCAAATTTTTTTGGGTAAATTCCACAAACAATATTTTTTATTATTTATTTAATCAACGATCCAAATTCTCCTATTAATTATTATTACATGAGCGCTAAATAAACGTGACTATAAATTAATTAAATTAGTTTACAGATGTAAAACAAATATTTAACTTACGAGGTTATGTACAGTTGTAGTAAATTTTTACACTTTATTCCAACTGATTTTTATGCACTAACACAACTCGAAATTATATTAATTAAACAAAATTGTATTAATTAAATTATATATAATGTTTATTCATAATATAAAGGTTTAATTCATTTTCAAAATGATTTTTATTGTGCATTGAAGGAATTGACACATGTGGTAATGACTTTTGACAGTACGCACAATGGCGGCATTTAGTAGGAGGTCGTTGATTATGTAAAGGATGAATGGATAGGGATACACGATGTACGATATTAAATTTCAGTATTAATTTTCAAAGATTTCAACTAAATAGTTAATTTAAAATATTAGCAACAAATAATAGTTAGAGTAATTTAATTTTTTAATCAAATTTTATATTTCAAAGACTTTCCTAATATACAAATTTGGAACTAAATATGAATAGACTTGAAGTTGACGTCACGAGGTAAAATTTTTGGCCTATCCATGGCCTATTATTGTCTCTAAAATACAATCGAGAAATGTGTTTTTATTAAATAATTAGTATATATATAGAGTATTTACTAAAAGCGCAGTGGATTAATCCAAACTTTAATTATTTTTTATAATTAAAACACTTTTCGTAGAAGTATAATATTTTAATATATTTAATAAAACCTGGTACTCTATTGCCATACCAAAAATCATTTGAATCATCACAAAGAAACTGCTTGGCCAATCCTTGTACAAAACAATTCCTAAATGATGTCTTTAGAACAGTTTTCGAATGATCAAAATTGGTTCAGAAATTTTTGGCTAAAAAGAGGACGCAAAATTTAGAACTTTTCGGATAATTCTACAGAAACGGCTTAGCCAGTAATGAAAAAAAACTAACCAGTACTGGTGCTTAGAGAATTTCATCGAATGGTTTTTAAATTTTTAAAATCGGTTCAGCTGTTTTTTAGAAAAAGTCGATGAAAGATCTAATTTTGACAAATGCGAAAAAAAGATACTAATTTTAGCAAACTTTGACAAATTTTTAAAATTAAACTACTTGTCGTAGGGCCGAATTTAATTACAAATATTATGTGCATCAAAATTTTGTGGTACATTTTTTTGCACATTTTGAGATAACTATAAAATTATCTAAGTTATCTTAAAACCATATTAGATACATTTAAAGGTAACTACAATTTGCTCTAATATTGCATTAAAATCAAATAAAATTTTATTATTAAAAATTCATACTAAATATAAACAAGTGTTTAATTAATCTGCTTCAATGTGTAGTACATTATTTTAGACTTTTGTAGATAACTCTAAAATTGCCTAAGTTATCTTAAAACCATATTAAATACATTTAAAGATAACTAAATTATCTATAATTTGCTCTAATATTGTATTAGTGTCGAATGAAATTTTAATACTAAAAATTGATTCTAATCATAAACAAGTATATAATTAATATGAATCAAAGTGTGAAACGTAATATTTCAGCATGATCTAGAAGACTATGGCATCTATCATAAAAAAATAATAAAAATCGTCGAAAATATCAAAAACTAATCGGTATCATTTCCAATTAATATCTTTCGAACAGTTTCTGATTTTTTAAAATCGATTCGGTAGTATGAGCTTAAATGTAAACGAAAAGTTTAACACTTTTTTGCAGATTACAAAGAAATGGCTCGGCCGATCTTAGCACAAAACTGAGAAACGAAAGTCCTCATCGAGATACATCGAAGGGCTTTTGAATTTTTAAAATCGGTTCAGGCGTTTTTGATAAACCGTTGATCAAATGTCTAATTTTGACAAATGCCAAGAAAACGATACTAATTTTTGCAAACTTTGACGAATTTTTAGAGTTAAACGACTTGTCTTACAATTAGAACCGTAATATTTTTGTATGATCTATAAGAAAAAATTTACGGCAAAAATCTGTTCACACACACATAGTTTTTCCTTAAATTTGGTCTCATTCGATTCAGAATGCTTTGAAACGTCGAGAAACCTAAACTTCTCTTTCAGAAAGTTAAAAAATATCAATTTTCTCGTTTTAAATTTAAATCATTTAACGACCAATTGCGTCAAAACAATCAAAATGACGTCACCCGCCATTGACGAATCAGAACTTACGGAAGTCAGACGCAACCATCTTCAGTCATATCGTAGAATTACCATAGACATTACACATATAAAATTTATAATAATTACTCACTAAAGAAGTTTTACTTTATAAACAATCAAAAACACGTTACTTATAACCAATTACAATACACTTCAATACAAAATTTAATAAATAAAACAATATTTTATCATTTTATCATCATCCATATCCCCTTTGCATAGTCAACGCCCGTCTCCAATTCTCAATTAATCTATGATAATTACTTACTAGTAGCGCTTAAAGAAGTTTTACTTCAAAAACACTTCACTCTAACCACTTACAACATACTTAAATACAAAATTTCCAAAATAAAACAATATTTTACCATTTTATCATCATCCATATCCCCTTCGCATAATCAACGCCCGTCTAGTTCCCAATTCCGACGCGCCACTTATCTATGGCGCCACCATTCCTAGCTGACGTCAGACGTAACGAAGGCAAGTCAAGTCAGTCAGTTGTGCGAATAAAATAAAGTGATCTAGTACAATAAAAATAATAATAAAGTGTTATTAAAACTAACAATTCTGAAAATAATAATATAATAATATTTATTAATAACATACCTGTTTGTTTTTTAAAAAAAATGGCGAAGAAAACATACGATTTACTGTTTAAATTATTGTTAATCGGTGACTCTGGTGTTGGAAAAACGTGTATACTTTTCAGATTCTCCGACGACGCCTTTACAACCACTTTTATATCCACAATAGGTAAGATAATAATAAAAATAGTAATAGAAATAATAGTAATTGATATACTAAGTATATATTTATTCCTATGGTTATATAATTTTTACTTTTTTCTGTTTTTGGGTTACTTATTTTTAGACATGTCAAAACGACTTTAATTGATATGACTAATACAATTTTGACCTTCTTAGAATTCAATTTCCAAAGTACAAAAATGTCTTAAAGTTTTTTCTTATATTTTTATTATATATATAATGTATGTCTTATTCCAATACATGATAACCTTGAATTTTGCTTTTTTGCTTTTTGCAATGTCGACAAGTGTTATCTGTTTTGTTAGAATAACAATAATAAATATTTTCCATAAGCAAAGGATTGTTTGTAAATAATAAATTGAAGATGATGATAAAGGACTTTTGTAAAGAAAGTATTTGTAGACTTTTATGGGTTTTGAGTTATTGATTTTGAGAAGAAATGAAAGATGGTAATAAAAAGTTTATAGGTTACCTAGCCTTTGTTGACAGGACATGAAATTACATATAAAAAAGTAAAAAGTGCATTGATAACAGGTAATGATGGATTAGTAGAAACTTATAATGTAATATGTAGATATTCATGACCTTTGAATTAGTGGTTTTGCAAAAAAAAAGGTCAAAGTTGTAATTTTTTTATAGATTACCTAGCACTTCTTAACGAGAATGGTTACCTAGCATTCCTTGACAGGACTTAAAATTACATTAAAAGAACTAGAATTTGCATTAATTAGACTTAATGAAGGATTCGAAGAAACTCTTTTTAGATATTCATAAAGTTTGAATTGGTGATTTTTGAAAAAAAAAGTACAAAATAGTAATTGTTTATAGGTTACTTAGTGCTTATTGACTAGAGTTTACCTAGCCTTCCTTGACACGACACAAAATTACATATAAAATAGTAATAATTACGTTTATAAAGGATAATACTGGATTTGAAGAAACTCTTTTCAGATACTTATAAAGTTTGATGTAGTGATTTTGAAAAAAAGTACAAGAATGTAATGAATTGTTTATGAGTTACCTAGCACTTATTGACGAAAGATTACCTAGCCTTCCTTGACAGGACTTAAAATTAAGTTTAAAAAGTAATAAATACATTAAAAACAGATAATGAAGGACTAGAAGGAACTATCCTAAAAATTCTTTATTGACTAGAGAGGTTACCTAGTATTCCTTATTAATATTCCTATAAATATTAATATACTGAAACAATGAAATAAAAATTAATCTTAGAATCTATACAATTACAATTTAATGAGCAAGATGGTAATAAATCGTTATAAGGTTACCTATCCTTCGTTGACATGATATAAAATTGCTATTGAAAATGATAATAATTACATTAATTACAGTTAAAAAGGGATTAGAAAATACTATTCTTAGATATTTATGGCTTTGAATCAGTGGTTTTTAGAAAAAAGTGCAAGAAGGTGACAAATTTAGGTAGATATGTTACCTAGCCTTTGTTGACCGGATATAATATTATATTAAAATTTGTAATTTTGACTTAATATAATAAATAATTAGAGTTTTACTATAAGTCTCATATCACTAAACTGAAAATTCATTTTCAAATAAATAAAATTAAAAATATTACAATTTAATGAGCCAGATGGTGATAAATCGATAAGGGTTACCTAGCCTTTCCTGACACGATATAAAATTGTTATTGAAAATGATAATTATTATATTAATAGTAGATAATAAAGGATTAGAAGAAACTATTTTTAGGCATGAATTAGTTATTTTGATTAAAAAAATGCAAGATAATAAAAAATCTAACCTAATAGATTACCTAGCACTTCTTAATGAGAAAGGTTACCTAGCATTCCTTGACATGACTTAAAATTATTTATTTATTTATTTATTCAACGCCCAAGGCAATAATACAATATAATTACATTTTAAAGTGTACAAATTATAAACTAAAGATAATATGAGAAAATTTGAGTATTAAGAGTTCATAGATAGATTTGTATATATACATAACACTTAATATATATAAACTGCAAATATATAACATTAAATAAAAGCTAATAAAATTAAACATTAAATAAACTATAAATCACTACTTAAGACAGTCTTTTAGCGATAATTTTTCTGGCTTGATTTTTTATATTTGTCATATGAAATTACATTTAAAAAAAGTTGAATTTGCAGTAATAAATTGTTTATAGGTTACTTAGCACTTGTTGACGAGAGAAGTTACCTAGCTTTCCTTGACACAACATGAAATTCCTCTAGAAAAAGACAATAATTACATTAATAGTAGATAATTAAGGATTAGAAGAAACTATTTTGAGATATTCATGATTTTTGAATTAATGATTTAATGAAAAAAGTATAAGATAGTAATAAATTGTTTATAAGTTATCTATAACTTCTTAACGAGAGAGGTTACCTAGCTTTCCTTGACACGACATCAAATTACATTTAAAAACAGATAATAATTACATTTATAACAGATTATACTGGATTTGAAGAACTTAATTACTATGAATATGTAATTCATGTCTTTTGAATTAGTGATTTTAGAAAAAATCAAGTACAAAATAGTAATTGTTAATAGGTTACATAGTTGCCTAGTACTTCTTGACGAAAGGTTACCTACCTTTTTTTGACAAGACATAAATTTACAATTAAATTGGTTTCTAAATGAAATTATAACAAAATATATACTATATATTGTAAGTGGTAAATAACTAAACTGAAAATTCATTTTTTAATCGAAGAAATTACAATTATTGCAATATAATGAGCAAAATGGTACTAAATCGTTAACAAGTTACCTACCTAGTCTTTATTGACAGGGCATAAAATTACATTTATATTCATATCTAATTACATTTATAATATAATATTATTATATTAAAACAATAAAATGAAAATTCATCTTCTAATCAATGATATTACAATTATTACAATTTGATGAGCAATCGTGGAGAGCTTTATTGACAGGATATAAAAATACATTGAAATATGTGTCTTGCTCAAATTATAATAAAAAATACATTTTTAAAATTCCAGTACCTTATATTAAAATCTTTGCAAGCACTTTTAGTCCCTGTTGTTATATTTGTTTTTATAATTATAGAGTTATTCTAAATTGTTAAGAAGTTACCTAGCTTTCCTTGACAGGGTGTAAAATTTTATTCAAATTTGTGACTAGCTCAAATAAAAATAAATATATTGCATGAATTGCAGTATCTTATATTAAGATCTTTGTGAACACTTTTAGTCCCAATTTTACATTATTCGTAATAATTATAGAGTTATTCTAAATCGATAGAAAGTTACCTAGCATTCCTTGACAAGATATAAGATTACATGTAAATTCATGTCTAATTGTAATTATTACATGCTTATATTTATAATTAGATTTATACTATAAATGGCATGTCACTAAACTGAAAATTCATCTTCAAATCAATAAAATTACAATTATTACAATATAATGAATAAGATTGTGATAAATCGTTAAGGATGTACCTAGCATTCCTTGACAAGACATATAATTACATTTAAATTTGTGCCTAGCTCAAATTGTAATTTAAAATATCTTGCTTATATTATAGTATATATTAAAATCTTTGTGAGCATTTTAAGTCTCAATTTTTATATTAATTATAAAAATATAGAGGTATTCTAAATTATTAATCGATTACCTAGTTTTCCTTGACAAGATGTAAAATTATGTGTAAATTTGTGTTTAGCTCAAATTATAATTTAATATATATATATATATATATATATATATATAAATAAATATTAAAATTTTGGCAAGTATTTTAAGCCCATTTTATAATTTTTACATGAATTATTACAATTTACACAGTTAATCGATAAGTGTTAAATGTTTTGTTAAAACAACAATAAATATTTTCCACGATAAAGAATTGTTTGTGAATTTTAAAATAAAGACTCAAGATAATCAAAATACTCACGTGAAGAATCTATTTTTAGACTATTTATGGCTGTTGCATTATTGATTTTGAGAAAAAATGCAAGATGGTAATAAATTGTTTAGAGGTTACCTAGCTTTCCTTGACAAGACATAAAATTACATTTTAAGTTAAAATTAATTTAGTTTCTCCTAAATCATTACTAATTGAAATGAGTATTAACCATAATAATAAATTTATCACAAAAATACTTTCAAGAGTAACATTTGCCTATTTATTTATCTATTTTTTTTTTTATGTGTTTTTTAACCAATGTTTATAAATTTGTTCTTTTTATTTTTCCAGGTATAGATTTTAAAATAAAAACTGTAGAATTACGAGGGAAAAAAATCAAATTACAAATATGGGACACAGCGGGCCAAGAAAGATTTCACACAATCACCACATCGTATTACAGAGGAGCAATGGGCATTATGCTGGTCTACGATATAACAAATGAGAAAAGTTTTGAAAACATAGTCAAATGGTTACGCAATATAGATGAAGTAAGTGATAAAAGATCTAATTTATTATTATATATATTATATATATATATATATATATATATATATATGTACATGTATATATATTAGGATGGTCCTTAATATGAACATTGTCGAATTTCTTCGCTCCCAAGGGCTCAAAGGCTTCCAAATTAATGCAAAAAAATTCTCTAAAAAAAAATTCTCTAAAAAGGATTAGCTCTCAATATTAACATTTAAATAGACCACAATTCAATTAAAAGTTTCGTATATTTATTATTAACATATGTCAGTAAGTAAATGCTTGCGCCATCTGTGATAGCATTTGCGAACTCAAATATTTAGACACTTATAAACCACTTAACCTGTAATTAAATCCATGTGGACTGTTTAACGAAATATGTATTCATCATGGCATCAACATTAATTTTGCAGCAAAATATTTATTTAATTGGCGATGTAGACACTCAAATTGTCAGTAATGAATAGCCATCAAAGTTACAAGTCTGCTATCACAGATGGCGCCAAAGATTTACTTAATGATATAATGATATATCGAACACAAATATATTTTCAAAAGTCCTAAACAATTTAAAATTAGTAAGAAAAATTATTCCAAAGAGGATTTGCGGAAGGTTGTTTCATTAAACTACATAAGGATAGAGAAATTATTAAATTTTAATTTTATTTTTAATATTGAGATACACAAATTGTAAGTGCATTTTACTTTTTGTTTATTATTTATACTATTTAATTTTCTGTTTATTCATATTTATTATTGTAAATAGTTCAGGTACACTTAATGAAGAAAGGCTAGGACTATAGCTAAAACGTCGTATGGATTTTAAAATGATTTTTTTTATAGATCTTATGCCCGTTAAATAAACTCTGTTTAAAAATAAATAACGATATTAGAATATGCGTTGCTGTATCAAGTTTTTTTATAATTTTTTTCTCATAAGTTTATTTTATTCAACTACACAGTGACATTGCGTCTCCTTGCTGTCTTTTTTTTTTTTTTTCAAAGCTTATTAGGTATAAAAATATATGCCAAACTATTAATCAAATTAGAATTATAAATATTTCAATTTTTGAAACTAACAGATTTTATAGAATAATTTTGAATTGTTTTTTTTTATCAAATTTTACTATTTTCACCTACATATATTTGATCACAATTTGAACAATTGATTTGATAAACCAGATTCCTAAGGCGTTCGATATTGAAAGAAGTTTCTGTACTGTAAAAATAAAATAAAATACTCTAAATTCAGATTTATGCTATCTTTTAAGGACCAATTTGCGGACTTTTGGGCAAATCAAATTTAAAATCGGTTCAGTAATTTAGCATCCCATGCGGGACAAACATCGTGACAAGTAGTTTTCATACGTTTTTTAATTTAATTCCTGGCAATAAATTTTAAATTTTATGATTTAATACAAAATTTCATAATCACGTTCAGAATGACTGAGAATTGGGCGAAATCTATTTTTTCACCCCTAAAATTCTTTTATTCATATTTTGACCAGTTTCTATAATTTTATTATATTTTTTTATAATTTGTAATAAAAAAAAAACACAACAAGCTCTAAATTTTTACTCTCCTATCACAAATCCCTATTTTGTAATAGTCATTTTAGTAATAAAATAATTTTTTATCCCCCCTTTTCAATAAAATCATGTTTTTCGACATATATATGTATACTAGTATGCCCAGCCACGGTTTGCTGTGGCTAATTTCTTAAAAAAATTGTACAAAAATAATATTATGGTTAAAATAAAATTAAATACATTAAAAATGCTAATTATTTTTTTTTATTTTTAATCAATTTGTGTTTTTCGCCATATATATATATATGTATACTAGCACGCCCGGCCACGCTTTGCTGGGGCTAATTTCTTAAAAAAATGTATTAAAATATTCTATATTTTGATATAAAAAAAACGCAAGACATTTAATAATAATAATTATTTCTTTAAAACTCACTAATTCAATCAATTCATGTTTTTCACAGTATATATGTATACTAGCATGACCGGCCACGCTTTGCTGTGGCTATTTTTTTATTATTTACGTCATAGATGGAATCGCAAAAGAAATTGTATGAGAATATTCTATATTATGATTTAAAAAAACGGAAGATATTCTATAATAATGATTAATTTTTTGCATACTTTCACAATTTCACTCATCATGTAATAATTGTATTTAAAGAACTTCATATAATTAAAATTAACATACATTCATTGACTGCTTGTATTTTTACTATTTCGCTGGCGATACAGTTTCGTTCTTTGAACATCTGTAATACCTGTCTTGATTAAAATATTTTCCATTTTAATAACTTCAAAGATTTATAGAAACTACGAGTAATATAGAAATAATTTCTAATCAATAAACTTACGTTTAGTACACGGCACAAATATTTTATTTATTTAATTGGGAAACTGGGTAAAATATTCTTCTGATCCAGGATTTTTTTATTAAATCAAGATTTGTACTACGATGTAATCTTTAAAATGTTTATTTTAACCTTGTTGATATCAGTACGCATATCATAGTAACGTTTCCGTTGCATTCTCACTTCAAAGAAACTGCAAGACATTCAATAATAATAATTACATTTTTATATAATTTTTGAAATATTTGTATTTGTATTAGAAATAATCCTTTTTGGACACACATTTAGCTAGATTTGATTTTTTTCAAAATTATCAATATTGAATTTGATAATTTTGCCTTCGGTTGCGTATCTTTTCCTTTTGTTTTATTAATATTGAATAAAACCCTTTCTGAACGTGTTAGCGAAAAACTAAAAAAATTAATTTAAATATTTTTTTGATACTAAAAACACCACTCTAAAGTGGAATGAAGACGAACGCACATGTTGCGTTCGGCGCATGGATATTGAAAACGGTCGCACGCAACATATGCGTGCGCAGCAGTAAATGAAATCTTATATTTATTTTTAGAATGTTATGAAAATTAAACTTTTGAAAGTGCAAATGAAGTCAAGTGCATTATTTTTAATTCCTAGAATTATTTTTATAAGTATTTTTACCTACATATATTCAACCTGAACAATTGATTTCATAAACCAGATTCTTACCGCGTTTAATATTGAAAGAAGTTTCTGTACTGTAAAAATTAAAAAAAAACTTTCAATTAAGATTTATCCTTTAAGGACTAAATTATGGACTTATGATTATTGTTTTTTTTTTATCAAATTTTACTATTTTCACCTACATATGTTTGATCACAATCTAACAATTGATTGTAAAAATAAAATAAAGAACTTTAAATTAATATTTATATTATCCTTTAAGGACTAAGTTATTAAGTTTTGGGCAAATCAAATTTAAAATCGGTTCAGTAATTTAGCATCCCATTCGGGACAAACATAGTTACAAGTAGTTTTCATAAAAGTTTTTGAATTTAATTCTTTGCAATAAATTCTAAATTATATATTATTATCCGAAATTTCATAATTACATTCAGAATGACTGAGAATTGGATAAAATCCATATTTCATACCTCTAAGTGTATATGTATACTAGCATGCCCGGCCACGCTTTGCTGTGGCTAATTTCTTTAAAAAAATGTATAAAAATATTCTAGATTAAATGAAAATTAAATGCATTAAAAATATTAATTAAATTTATATTTATATTAATTAAATTACATTTTCAATCAATTCGCTAGTCACGCTTTGCCGTGGCTAATTTCTTAAAAAAATGTATATAAAAATTTTCTATATTAAGATTTGAAAAAAACCTTAAAGACATTTAATAATAATGATTAATTTTTTTATATTTTCTATCAATTCACGCTTTTCACTGTATATATGCGTACTAGCATGCATACTTTCATAATTTCACTCATCATGTAATAATTGTATTTGAAGAACTTCATATAATTAAAATTAACATACATTCATTGGTTGCTTGTATTTTTATTGTTTCGCTGGCGATACAGTCTCGTTCTTTGAACAGGTATAAAATCTGTCTTGTCTAAAATATTTTACATTTTAATAAGTTCAAAGATTTATAGAAACTACGAATAATATAGAAATAATTTCTAATCAATAAACTTACGTTTCGTACACGGCACAAATGTTTTATTTATTTTATCGGAAAACTGGGTAAAATATTCTTCTGATTCAGGAATTTTTTTTATTAAATCAAGATTTGTACTACGATGTAACCTTAAAATGTTTATTTTTAACCTTGTTGATATCAGTACGCATATCATAGTAACGTTTCCATTCTCACAGATTTACACCCTAGTCTCGCCTAAAGAAGTTTTGCTTCAAAAAAACTGAAAGACATTCAATAAAAGTGATTAAATTTTTTATATTATGTTTGAAATATTTTGTTTGTATTTGTTTTATATAGCTGGATTTTTTTTAATTATTAATTTTGATATATTTTGAATTTGATATATTAGAATGTTTTTCTTTAACACATTCACTGCTAGCCTTCGGTTGCTTATCTTTCAGAAATCAAAAAAATGTACTAAATTAGAAGACATAAATCTGTTTCTGTTTTCAATGATTACAGTACAAAAAAGTTCAATTCCATTATTTTATTTCACTAAAAACACTACTCTAAAGTGCAATGAAGACGAACGCACATGTTGCGTTCGGCGCATGGATATTGAAAACGGTCGCACGCAACATATGCGTGCGCAGCAGTAAATGAAATCTTATATTTATTTTTAGAATGTTATGAAAATTAAACTTTTGAAAGTGCAAATGAAGTCAAGTGCATTATTTTTAATTCCTAGAATTATTTTTATAAGTGACTTGTCCTTTATACTTTTACCATTGCAATTTATTTAATTCCATTATCAATCGCGACATTAAATGTTCTAAGGTCGGAGTTAAATCTGAGAAATGTGATTCATTTATTTATTAGACTGAATTGATGACATCGTCGTCGTTGTCATCATAAAATAGCTTTTGATAAGTAACAGGAAATGAAGAGAATTGTTGTAAGTTATCTCTCTCTCGATAATACTTTTAATTTTGTACAAAAACATTTCTAATAAAATATGTTCAATTTACATTAATTATTTATTTTGAAATTATAAATACAATCGTGTAATGAATTGATAACATTTATTTATGAGAGGCACTTGACACTGACACACCTAGATCAAAGATTATGGTATCAAGTTCAAAATTGTAATTGTAGATTAGATTTGGAATTTGTATTTGTAGTGAAAGTATTTTTGCAAAGTTCGACTTTGCAATGTTTTACCTAATACACAGTAATATGAAATAAATTAATTATAGGACTTGGGGTTCCACAAGGCTTTATTCTTGGTCGATTTATTTTTATTTATATTAGAGTAAACAAAATGTTGATTCAGATAATCAAGTTTTTGGTCTTTTTATAAGCATCCAATATTCTACATATATATTAGGGTGGTCCTTAATATGGACATTTTTGAATTTCTTTTCTCCAAAGTGTTCAAGTGCTTCTAAATTAATGAAAAAAAATTCTCTAAAAGTCTTAGCTCTTAATATTAACATTTAGATAGTCCGCAATTCAATTAAAAGTTTAGTATATTTATTATTAAGTAAATTCTTGCGCCATCTGTGATAGCATTTGTGAATTTAAATATTACAACACTTAGAAATATTTATAAATCACTTAACCTTTAATTAAATCCATAACAAAATATTTATTCAAGATTAATTTTGCATCAAAATATTTATCTAATTGATGATACTGACACTCAAATTATCAGTAATAAATTGCCATCAAAGTTACAAGTCTGCTATCACAGATGGCGCAAGTATTTACTTAATAATAAATATACGAAACTTTTAATTGAATTGCGTACTATCTAAATGCTAATATTAAGAGCTGAAACTTTTACAGAATATTTATTTATTAGTTTGGAAGTATTTGTGCCCTTGGGAGCAAAGAAATTCAAAAATGTCCATACTAAGGACCACCCTAATACATATGTAACAACTATCGACATGTCTCAATTGATGCAAATGCAAATGTACACAATTTATAATTAGATTAAAAAGATAGTACAAATGAGACATTTTAATTTTTATAATAAATTAGATAAGATTTATAAGATATCAAAATATTATAAATTAAGATAAAAAGCAAAAGTAAAACAAAAAAAAAAACTAATTAAATTCTTCGATAATTTCCACACGAACGTAGTCTCGAGTAAGTAAGACAAGATACTTTTTTTTCATAAAAATAACCTAAAAATATATTCATCAAAATCGGTCCAGCCGTTTCGGAGTTTAGCCCAAAAAAACATACAAACAAAAATTTAGAAAAATGTCAATTTGAAAACGACAAACAGACCACTACAGTTTTATTTATATGTATAGATTTAATAAAAATCTTTTGCGAAAGTCATAAAATATGGAGCTTGGAGTTCCACAAGGCACGATTCTTGGACCAATATTATTTTTATTTATTGTATTCATTGATGATTTAATTAAAAAAGAGGAATTTCTGTAAAAATTTATGCTAAATTTCTGGAACTATTAATTTTAATTTTGGGCGACAAATGTTAACATGTTAATTACCACAATATTTAAAAAAAATCAGAATATTAACTTTTTTTGACCAAATCTCATGTATCATGAAACTTAGAACTTTTTAGCGTCAGACAAATATGATTGACATTTTTTTTAAATGTTTATTTGAAAACGACTATTTCAATATTACAAACATACACTCCCAATTTTATTTATATATATATATATATATATATATATATATCTATATCTATATATATAGCTTTAATAAAAATATTTTGAGAAAGTTAGGAAATATAAGGCTTGGAGTTCCACAAGGCACTATTCTTGGACCAATACTAAGTTTATTAGTAATTCAATTGAGCACTACTATTTTGATTCAATAAAAATTTGAAAAAGTCATGCTAAATTTCCGGAACTATTTATTTATATTATCTCGTATGTCAGTCATAGAACTTAGACACATTTTTAGCGTCAGACACATATGACTGACACGGCAATTAACGCGTTAAACAGTTATCAAATTTAAAATATATCCATTTCTTCGTTTATAGATATTGGTTATCTCATCGTCATATTTACTTTACATAAAAATACTACTCGAAAAAAATTATTAAGTGTTAATGAAAACTGTGAATTGAGGTCATATGCACAAAGTTGACAATTTGTATACACCACTGATGTTTCTAATGATTTGTGCAAATTAGAAAATTAAAAACGAACGGTTTGTGCATACAAAATTGTATTGATTTTGGTAATTAGTCCTTTATGCAGTTCGAAAAGTGTTCGATAGCAAGAATTTTTGGGAAATGGTAAATAATACAATCTCAAATAGTACAAACTCAAAAATAAGTACAGCATTGTATTTATATTAATACTATTTTAAAGTAGAGGGTAAAAAAGTAGAGAGTAACCGGTCTTTATTGCTTTAAATCTGGCAGCACGATATAAATTGGACACATTGACAATAATCGAAATAAATAAAATAAATAAATAAAATAAATAAATAAAAACGATATTATTTTGAAGTAAATGGCAAAAAGAGTGTTTTAATAAAATTATTTTGAAAAAGTCAGGAAATATAGAGCTTGGAATTCCACAAGGCACTATTCTTGTACCAATATTATTTTGATTAATTGCATTTATTAATAATTTAATTTAAAAAAAAAAAGAGGAAATCATGCATGATGGAAATCAAGGGTGTTACCGGTCTTTATCACCTTAAATTGAGCGCGAAAGTATTTTTTTCGTTTTGAGCACTGTTGTTTAGTTTGCCATACCTTAACTATTTTATTTTTTTCAGCATGCGAACGAAGATGTGGAAAAAATGATCTTGGGAAACAAAAGTGATATGGACGATAAAAGGGTAGTGTCGAGGGAACGTGGAGAGGCGGTAAGTAAAAATTTATTTATATTTTAAATATATTTTAAATATATATATATATATATATATATACAAATTTTAGTAGTATATCAATCTACCATCATAATGTCCTATAGCAACCCGGTATAATTATACAAATATCACAGATAAAAATGGAAAATAATTTGAACTAAAATAATTGGCAACTCATTACCAATTATATAATTTTTGGACTGTAAATTGAGATTTATATTATCCTTAAGAGTCTAAATTAGGGACTTCAGAACAAATCAAATTTAAAATCGGTTCAGTAGTTTAAGAGTCCATTCGGTACAAACATTGTGACGCGTACTATATATTAAATAATTAAATTAATTCTTATTTTTGTGGCAAAAAATTGCAAATTGTGTACACACATATTTCACTTTCAAAAAAAAATCTTTAACAAAGTATGTAAAGGTGGTTTCTACATCATCGTGCTGTGCACTAAAACAGGGACACACACAAATTTCAAGGATAATCGTATCTTTTATTTAACTTCATGGCTTACAAACCGTTGATTTAAACACATTCTTCACTTTCAACCAAAAAAATCTTCTGCAAAGTATGTAAAGATGGTTTCAACACCATAGAAGTGCACTAAAACGGGGGCACCCACATAATTCCAAGGATAATCTAACTTGGCGTTGTATATAAGTTTAAAATTAAGATTTTTTTTAGCAAAGCATGTAAAGATTGTTTCAACATAATTGCCTTGTGCACTAAAACGTGGGCACACACAAATTTCAAGAGAGATTCCAACTACAAACATCAAAAATTAAAAAAAAAATGGAGATACTTTTATGCAATTCTTTGAAATATAAAAAATTACCATGGACAAATTCAAATTGTTTGCATATCTTTACGTTTCAAAGGTTTCTAAACATTTTGGCATACCTTACAAGAAAAAATTGATGTTTATGTGTAATTATGTATTTATGTATCTTTCGTTGGCGATTTCGAGAGCACGGATCAACCGATTAGAATGATTCAAAAAGCATTCGATTCGTATTAACAAGGAGACATGCTGATTAGTTTTTGGCAAAGGTAGGTCCAGCCGTTTGGGAGATACGGGGTAAAAAGTGCCAAAACCGGTAAACCAGTTTTTAAGAGAACGGAGCGTCAGATTTTATTGATTTAAAAAACATTTTACTTGTAGTAACGGAATGAAAATTTTTGTAAATTTTTGGAAAGGCAGGTCCAGCGGTTGTGGACTCTCAATAAAAATAACTTAAGAAAATGTCATTTGGCGGTCAAAAATGTTCATCAGACATATGCACATCAAATTATCAGATATTTTATAGAGATTTTAAATTTGTGTTACACATTTTGTGTAAATCTTTTTGGGTTCCGTACCAAGATTTTTAATTTCAAAGTTTTTCTTTTATATCGTTCGAACAAATGTCCTCTACATCTTCGACAGTATGGAATAACCGATTTGTATGATTAAAAAATCATTCGGTTCGTATTCGATCGCAAGGCGTTTTTGCAAAAGGCAATTTTGCCGTGTCGGAGGTATGGAGCGCAAAGGGTGTAAAAACGGTTATGCAGTTTTTGAGAGAACGGATTATCCGATTAGATTAATTCAAAAATCATTTTGCTTGAGTAGGCGGTATGCAGAAAATGCATTTACTAAAAATTTAGTAATTTTGAAAATTTTAGAAAAACAAATCTAAATTTTCAAAAAAATTTAGTTTAAAAAAATTCAAATTTAAGAAAAAATTGATTTGTTATAAAAATTTGAGAATATTTCGAAAATTTTAAAAAACCTAATATTTTCAAAAATTTCTAAATTCTCAACATATTTAAAAAAAAACGTTTTTTTAAAATTCCAAACAATTTTAAACTTCGAAAAAAAATCAATATTTTTAAAGATCTAAAGAAAAATTGATTTTTTACAAAAATTTGAGAATATTTTGAAAATTAAAAAAAAAAAATCGAATATTTTCAAAAATTTCTAAATTCTCTAAATATTTAAAAAAAAAAACGTTTTTATTTTAAATTTCAAAAAATTTAAACTTCGAAAAAATTTCAAAATTTTGGAAAATTTCTAAATTATCAAAAAAATCTAATTTAAAAAAAAATTGGACTCTCTTACAAACTTACACATAAGTTGTTTATAAAATACGCTCATCGCCCAATTTAAAAAGCACTTATACAGTACGTATTTATAATAAATAATCTATTACAATTATTGAGGGGAAGTTCCAGCAATTTGCCTTAAGGCACGATGCCACACACCACTAGTTCTACTTCTTACTAATCTATCATTTATCCTGCAGATAGCACGAGAGCACGGTATAAGATTCATGGAAACATCTGCCAAAGCAAATATAAATATCGAAAAAGCCTTCAACGATCTGGCAGAAGCAATCCTGGACAAAACGGCTGGAAAGGATCCATCGGAGCACCCTGACAGGGTCATGGTGGAACGCAGGGACAACCGGGGCTCGAGGAATGGATGTTGTTCATAAAATCAATAAACAATCAAGTAATCTTCGATATAAGTGAATAATGAATTGATAAATTGATATCGTCAAACACAATAGTAATTAATCAATGATAACCAAATTTTGAATATATATATATATATATATATATATATATATATATATATATATATATATTGGGTTGTCAAATATCTCCCTTCCGCTTTTTTGCTCTTGGCCCAATACAAAAAGACGGAAGGGAGATATTTGACAACACACATATATATATATATATATATATATATATATATATATATATATGTTAACCCGCACAACTTTTGGAGCAATAAGTACGAAACAAAATGTTTATGCTTAAATGTAGCTTAATTAATTGTCAAGAACTTTTTATACTTAAAAAATAATGGGAGTGAAATCATCTAGCTCAGTATAATTATTTTTTTTACACTCATAGTATGTTATGGCCTGTTAAAACAAAAATAAGATAAATTTAAAACGTTAATTTATTTCCCTTGTAACTAATAAAGAATTTACTACAATCGTTTACTAACAATTAGATTTTTTTGGGTCTGAATTACGATGTGAACAACCTTTTTTTTATATTATTTTTATTTGCTATTTTTTTTTATGAATAATTTTTAATAAGTACATTTATAAATATTATACAAGTAAAAACAAATTATGTTTGTATATATGTATATATATGTATGTATGTTTATATGTTTTTGCAATTTTTAATAGAACAATTGTTGGAAAATTTAATCTAAAGTCTTTTATATATTACATAATTTTTTTAATAAATATTTTGTATGAATAAATCTAATTTTAATTACTAGATTTTTTTTAAACTAATTTTTGGAAGTGAATATTACATAGGATTTATATATTAGGTTGTCAAATATCTTCCTTCCGCTTTTTTGCTAGTGGTTTATAATACAAAAAGGCGGAAGGGAGATATTTGACAACTTGATATGTGTTTTTTTTTTAAATACAAATTGAATTTTAAAAATACTGTGAAATAACAATTTGTTGGCCCGGTGTACTGTATATAGAACAGCAATTTCAAACAATTATTCATATGTAAATTACATTATAGTTATTTAAATTAATTATTTGATAAATTAATAATTAATTTACATGGTTTTATTCATAACAGATAAAAATTACAAAAAAAATAGATAATTTCTTTTTTAATTCTAATGGGGTAATTTTGCCATAAAATAGCGTTGTCATAGCAACGTGAAAACTGTGAAAACGTCTACATATTTTGCCGTGCGATCAGGCGTATTTTACTTTTTTTTTTGTTACAATTTATTTTTGTTAATCAAGACTTTAATGTCTTATTTACAAAATTGATATGAGCAAAAAAAATACAAAAAAAAAGACAAAAAATGCAATACATTGATATTTTACATATGGACAAGCAATGCAGTTATCATAAGATTATTCCTTGCTAGTTTATATGTAAAATACGCCTGATCGCACGGCAAATGGATAGACATTTTCACAGTTCTCACGTTGCCATGACAACGCTATGTTATGAAGCATAATCTATTTATAATGAATATAAAGTTTTTTTTCGTAAATTTAAATGAAATTTTAGTTAAAATAATTATTTTTGCATGTTCTATATAAAGTATACTATTTATAAATTTATATTTATAAATATTTGCTACGTCTTGAACATATTGTATATATTCTTATTCAGGTGTAAAACAAACAAACAATATTTTTGTATATTTATACTTTTTTATTATTAAAATAATTATTGGAAATTTAAATAGTATGATTTTAAAATTTTGATTCTTTTAATAAACTTGGACGAAAACATCTCACAAACTTTTGTACCTTATTTATCAAATGAAGATTTATGTTTACACAAAGATATAACTAAAAAAAAAGTCTTTAAAGAAAGAATCAGTTTACAATTTTTAGTTTTCAAATATACATATTCATATTTATATAAATTATAATTAATAGTGAGTGATTTCAAAATAATTATAATGACTGAATAAAATGTAAATACTTCAACATTTTTAATTTATTTACTTCAAAGGCAAATTTGTAACACTTTTAAATTTTAAATAATTATAAAGCGAATTAATGAAAAAAATGTTTTTTTTTTTAAAGTTCCTGAAGAAGGAGACATGCAATATATCCGAAACGTAGAAATATTTATAAAAAAAACAAATTTTTTGCAAAAAAGGAGGCCGAAAAATGTTCAAAATGCCTTCAAAAAAAAACTTCACCTGTTTATGATAAATGTTTAATTGAAAATTATTTATTTGTACGTTTCGTCACTTGATATGTGTCATCATTAAGCAATTTTAAAAAAAAATACATAAACCTATAAAATAATAATTGTTGGATTTTTTACTTTGCAATTTTATAATAAAATAAAGAAAGTTATAAATTTAGTAAAAACATTTTTTATGAAAATAAATGATTACTATATTTATAATTGTATATATTTATATATATATATATATATATATATTTATTTATTTATTTATTTATATAAACTTTAAATTTTTTGTTCAATGTGGAAACTTTTTTTTTCTTTTAAGCTATGAAAAATAGTTTTTAGACTGTTTTTAATGTGTTAAATGATGACATGCATGCAGTGTTGAAACGTACATAATAAACTGTTAATTATTTATTGCTTATATATATATATATATATATATATATATATATATATATATTATTTTGTTTAACGGGCATAACATATTTTATACTGACATAAATTTTGCTTAAAATGCATCTCAATACTTAATTTTGTATCTAGAAAATTCTAAAATATTCTGAAGTACTTCTCATAGAGAAATTGTAAGACTGCTTTTTTAATTCAAACCAAACAAGCTTTTTTTTTTAAATATCTCTCATAAAAATATAATCTTATACATATATGCATAATAAGGTGGTCCTTGATATGGACATTTTCGAAATTCTTTGCTTCCAAGAGCTCAAATGTTTCCAAATTGATAAAAGAAAATTCTCTGAAAGTTTTAGCTCTTAATATTAACATTTAGACAGTCCGCAATTCAAATAATAAATATCCAAAACTTTTAATTCAATCGCGCACTATCTAAACGTTAATATTAAGAGCTAAAACTTTCAGAGAATTTTCTTTTATCAATTTTTTATCATTTGAGCCTTCGGGAGCAAAGAAATTCGTAAATCCATATCAAGGACCACCCTAATATATATAAAAAACCATAACATGCTACATAAGCCTAATATTTTCTACCATGAACCTAAATATATGTAAATGTTTAATTTTGTATATTTTCTTCTCTATATATATACATATATGTATTTATTAATTTTTTTATATATGTTCAAAAATGTCGAGCACTTTTTCTCAAATAATTTTTAATATCTGTCTTAATACTAATATTAATATTAAATAATAATAATAAATGATTATTGTGAACGAGTGGTGACTTACCAGTGATAGGGAAAAATATTATGTAGATAAATTAGTTATTGTTTTTTTGCTTTTATATATATACATACACATACATACATATACTATACATACATATATATATATATATATATGTATATTTATATATATATATATATATATATATATGTATATATATGTATGTATATTTATATGTATATGTATTTTGCAGAAATGATTGCTTCCTAAGAAACAAATTACAAAAGATTTTTGGGTAAAGGCAATGGTAACAGATATATGTGTATATGTACAGGGTATCCCAGAACTCAACGTCAAGCTAAATAAAACAAAAATAGAAAAAATTAGAATATCTCACGTTGTTTGCAGGTTATGCAGGCCCTTAATCGGTTTTTATTTTTTTGCTCAAAATTTTCAATAATAAAGTCATCAAGTATTTTACAATTTTACAATCCTGATTAAATGCTCTATCTTTCGATGCAACTTGCCAACACACTTTAGTACATTTTTTTCACACCAGGGGCTCTAAAAGTCGACCGATTGTAAAAATTTCGAAGTCGGGTTTCAACAAAACGTGTTAAATCTTGAAAACTTGGTGACAAATTTGCCATTATTTTGGTATAAGGTCTTACAAATGTTATTCTACAATTGACCATTTTAGAATCCTGGTTAAATGCGCCAGCTTTTGATGCAACTTGCAAACACACTTTAGTACGTTTTTTTTACATCAGGGGCTCTCAAAGTCGACCGATTTTGAAAATTTCGAAGTCATAGTTCAACAAAAAGTGTTAAATCTTGAAAACTTGGTGACAAATTTGCCAAAATTTTGGACTAAGGTCTTAGAAATGTTATTCACGGTTACGGTTGCAAAGTTTAAATGCACAAAAATAAAAAAAAATTAACCACAAGAGCCGAAATTTGGTCATAATTTCACGAAATGAAAATGATATTATTTTACATTTTACATACAAACAAAGCAAGGAAGAATCTTATGATAACATATGCATTATTCATCAAACAATGTAAGATAATTTTTATCCCTTGAGTTCTGGGATACCTCTGTATATATATGTATCTTATTACCATTTATCTCTTCGATTTTATTTAAGATTAGTTTAAAAACTTGTGAGATTTTACGAATCAGCATTTCGCTTTCGTTGTAATAGAGAAAAATTACTGTTATAGATTTAATAATAATTAAAAACGCATAAAATAACGAAAAAAAAAAATCATTTATGTTAGATATGATATGATTTTATAAATTTAATTAAATTTATAAATTGATTGTATATACGATAAACAAAACAAAACAAAACAAAAAAAATTAATCCCAGAATTTATGTATGTTATATTATATAAGACACAGAAAATGTTTAATGATTTATCATACCAAAAATATTCATATCAAGGAGATAATTGTAATCGATTTATGTGCTTTTTGAGGAAAAATACAAAGGTACCTCGACTTACGAGCGAACAAAATTTGAAATACGAGCCAATAAAGCTTGGCGCAATGTTTTTTCAAAAGCGGCGGCATGTTCGAGTCTCGTAAATGATACATCTAGCTTTTTTACAACGATTTTTTTATTATAGACATATTTTGGACTATTTTTTTTTAATTTGATTATTTTCAAAATAATAGTTTTGTCATGGCAACGCTATTTTATGCTTGTTTATATAATAGAACGACCTAAAAATTGATCCCAGAATTTATGTATGTTATATTATATAAGACACAGAAAATGTTTAATGATTTATCATACCAAAAATATTCATATCAAGGAGATAATTAATTATAATCGATTTATGTGCTTTTTTGTGGAAAATACAATGGTACCTCGACTTACGAGCGAACAAAATTCGAAATACGAGTTTTGAGCCAATAAAACTTGGCGCAATGTTTTTTCAAAGGCGGCGGCATGTTCGAGCCTCGTAAATGATACATCTAGCTTTTTTACAACGATTTTTTTTATTATAGAAATATTTTGGACTATTTTTTTCAATTTTGATTATTTTCACAATAATAGTTTTGTCATGGCAACGCTATTTTATGCTTGTTTATATAATAGAACGACCTAAAAATTGATCCCAGAATTTATGTATATAAGTCACAGAAAATGTTTAATGATTTATCATACCAAAAATATTCATATCAAGGAGATAATTATAATCGATTTATGTGCTTTTTGCGGGGAAAATTCAGTTGTACCTCGACTTACGAGCGATCAAAATTCGAAATACGAGCCAATAAAGCTTGGCGCAATGTTTTTTCAAAGGCGGCGGCATGTTCGAGCCTCACAAATGATGTATCTAGCTTTTGTCAGTTGTAACAATGATTTTTTTTTATTGTAGAAATATTTTGGACTATTTTTTTTTAAATTTGATTATTTTCACAATAATAGTTTTGTCATGGCAACGCTGTTTTGTGCTTGTTTATATAATAGAACGACCTAAAAAAATATCTGTTTTTTTGTGTTCATTAAGACACAACATAAATAAGGAAATTTTTGGAAAGAAATAAATATTCAGTTTAAGGACGAGATAATATTTTGACACTTGTTTATACAATAGAACGAATTAAAGAGACGGATTTTAAACAATTAAGCTTTGTAATTTAAACAATTGCATTTTAATGTCTTTATGCACTTCAATATATGGAAAAATCTGACTAAATTTATTTAAAACGTATGTCGGGGTTGTATAGATAAAATTTCGACACGTGTTTTTACAATAGAACGATCTAAAGAGACATTTCTTGAACGATTAAGTATTACAAAGAAATAATTGCATTTGTATGTACTTTAATATATATTTATATGGAAAAATTTGCTTAAATTCATTTAACTCGTATGTCGGGGTACCACTGTAGAAATAATATTTATATATATATATATATATATATATATATATATATATATATATTATATATTTGTCGACTAAAATTGAATTTTTCCACAATCGTTTCTGTTCCTAGAGAATAATATAAACTAATCTCAAAATTCAAATAAATTTTTCGACTTTCATACTCTACTACTATTATGTATGTTAATTGGATAAATGTTGTAAAGAAATTTATTATAGTTGCTTTTACAATAAATATTGAAAACTTTTGAAATCCGATAAAGTTATTTTTAACAAATAACAACAAAATGCTTCGTTTGTAAGTTATTATATAATGCTCTGTGATTGTGCAGTAAAATATTATAATATAAATATAGAAATTTCTTAAAGTGGGAATTTTAATCTGTAAAATAGAATATAAACATTTCATATATATATATATATATATATATATATATATAACATTTTTTTGGCCAATAAGTCGAATAAAAATACAAATAATAAAATAATTTCTTTATTGTCTTCAGACTAGTTTCGACACTATGTTTGTGTCATCTTCAGCAAGTTCTTTAGTTAGAACTTTCCGAATTCGTTTTTTCGATTATAAAAATATTTCAATTTTTTATTAAATAAATCAAATAAATTTGAGCATTTTTTGTTTCTTCAGAAAATATTTATATAGTAGTAAGAAATTCTCAAAAAAAATGTTACTACTAGATTTAATAAAATATTTTCTGAAGAAACAAAAAAATGCTCAAATTTATTTGATTTAAATTTAATAAAAAATTTAAATATTTTTATAATCGAAAAAAAGAATTTAGAAAGTTCTA
>NW_020539726.1:39487720-39501541 GCF_003426905.1 Ctenocephalides felis | reverse complement strand
AAAAACAATAATGTAATTGAAGTCATACTTCACATATGACATGATCGGTTTGTCATTGTAATTAACATTTAGGACTTGAACCTTTATTAGAGAAATGAAGTGATTGATGATTAATAAATTCTTTAATATTCGTTCACACAGTGCATCATGTTAAATAAACAAGATAAACAGTGGTGTATGGCATCGTGCCTTAAGGCAAATTGCTGAAACTTCCCGTACCGTAATGAAATATTCGAGGAATTTTAAACGTTTTCAAATATATTATTACAAATACTGTAACTTTAATTATTTTTGCCATCTTGTTATATCTGAGTGAGCAAATCAAATGCAAATCATAAATCAATTTATCTCCAGAACATTAACAATCGTCATTTCATTTCGAATTAAATTTCAAAAAAATAAAAAAAATAGTTGTCCAATTTGCACAAAATTGAAAAAGTGCTCCCGTACAGTCACAGTCTAAACGCATTTGCTAATAATTCTGTGCGACATTTTCACTTATACTGTGCTTAACTGGCGGCATTTTCACATTTTTCAATAGTTTTCACAAAATTGGAATAGTGCTCCAGTACATAAACAGTCTAAACGCACTTGGGTAAACATTTGTACCGGAGTGGCGCTTAGACTGTGCTTAGATCATTTTTTGAATAATCAATCCATTATTAGTAGACAAAAATATTTTATGGAAAATAAAAAAAGATGTAATAATTTTTTAGCGAATTCTAATTTTGTTCTCCAAATTTTGACATTTTTTCAAAAAAAAAAAAAAATAAAGAAATATTTTAACAAACAAAATCTGTTTTCTTTATGGGAAAAGGAACTCTACTGACAAGCAAATTCTGTTATTTTTTCTAAATAAAAAGAACTCTACTGACAAGCAAATTCTGACATTTTTTTCCACAAAAAATAATTTTAATGAGCAAATTCTAGCAATTTTTAGAAAAAAGAACTCTACTGACGAGCAAATTATGATATTTTTCTAATAAAAAGAACTCTACTGACGAGCAAATTCTAACATTTTTATTTACCAAAAAAAAGAACTCTACTGACGAGCAAATTCTAGCAATTTTTAGGAAAAAAAGAACTCTACTGACGAGCAAATTCTGTTAGTTTTTTTAAAAAAGAACTCTACCGACGAGCAAATTTTGATAATTTTTCTAAATTAAAAGAACTCTACTGACGAGCAAATTTTGATGATTTTTTAAAATAAAAAGAACTGTACTGACAAGCAAATTCTAATATTTTTTTTTAAATAAAAAGAACTCTGCTGACGATCAAATTCTGATTTTTTGTTTTCCCAAAAAAAAAATTTTTTAACAGGCAAATTCTTACATTTTTAGGAAAGAAAGGACTCTTCTGATGAGCAAATTATATTTTTTTAAAAAAAAGAACTTTACTGACGATTAAATTCTTATGTTTAAAAAAAAGAACTTTTTTGAAGAGCAAATTCTGTCCATTTTTAGGAAAAAAGAACTCTACTGGCGATCATTTCCAATATTTAAAATAGAAGAACTCTACCGACATCTAAAAGAAAAAAACTCTACTGACAAGCAATTTTTTTTACAATACAAAGAACTCTACTGACGAGCAAATTCCAACATTTTTCCCAAAAAAAAAACGAAATTTTCTAATAACCAATTCTAAAACTTTTAGGAAAAAAAATTCTACTGACGAGCAAAATAAAAAACAATTTTCAACATTTAACAAGAGAAAAATATCGTATAAAATGAAAGGACTCTGCTGACGAGCAAACTTAATAACAACTTTTTGAAAAAAGCTTACAAAATGCCATTTGAGAAAACAGAATTCTAACGAGCAAATTTAGTACAATCAAGAAAAGGACTCTACTGACGAACAAAGTAGAATTAAAGGAAAAGGGACTCTACTGACTAACAAAGTAGAATTACAGGAAAAGGGACTTCAATTGGTATAAATTTTTGATAAACCTAATTTTATTAAATTAAATTGTATTTTAACATAACTGTTCGATTGACAATTGTCTTTCCCTAAGTCATTAATAGAATCAAAACTAACGATTTTCTCATTTTGAAACTTTAAATTTCAAAAATTGCCAATGTAATAAAATTATTCAAATTCAAGTTATACAAATTATGACTTACTGCAGCTTCGTATTCCTTCTCAAGGGTGCTGTTCATTTTCTTCTGATGTCTTTCGTTTTCTTTGATACGGCTCTGCCAGTACTGGTCGTTGCTTCGGATTTGTTCCTCTTTTTCTTTCATCAATTGGAAAGAACTGACTCCCGGGTAAGAGTAGTATATCGGGGCTTGGGAAGGGTCTACATTCTGCGGTTGGACAGATTTAGACACTATTTGGGGAGCCTGTTGCTGTTCTTGTAGGGCTTCATTTTGTTGAGCTAAAGGAATAATAGTAATAGAAATTGTACTTCATGTTTATAATAGAATATATAAAATAGTGAAAGTGATTAAAACTTGTTCCTGCCAGTAGGTAATAACAACAATTATTAAAAGTACTATTGGAGCACCACAAAGTATTATTGCAATTACTTAAGTGTTTCCTTAAAGTTTTTCTTCAGACTTCAAACTTGTCAAAAAGTTAGGTTATGTTTCATCCAGAGTTGCATAACCACATATCTCGTCAAAAACTTGTGCAATAACTTTAGCAATACATAAACCAACAGGAACTACTAAAATTATCTATTATCACCTTTTAATTTCCCTTTCAATCGTTCTACAACCTCTTCCGAAACTTTAATAACAAGAGTCGGGTCGTCATTTTCAACTGTCAAAGTTCTGGCGTTACTTTGCTGAGCACCCATCACAAAACAATAGTTTTTACTGAATTCTGAAAATAGCTATATATGCTTATTTAATTATTATTTTAATAAAACATTCCTCATCACCGAAACAAAATAATTATTTATTAAAATTGCAAACTGTCCGAAATGACAGCTCGCACGGGCAACCAACTTCAGAGTGTAGTTTTGTTAGGGTGCGAGCGCATCGTGCATTTTGAGTTGACATAATAGAAATATAAAAGGTGAACGAAAAGCTTTAAAGGGCACAACTAGTGTGAAATTTTGAAAAAAATCGATTTTTAGTAGATTACACTTTTAAAAATAACATATTAAAATTTCAAATCGATATCTCAAATAGTTTTTGAGTTACAGTCATTTAAAAAGTATATATATAGTATATAGTACAACGATCATTTTATTTTTAAACGCGTTTTTCTCGAAACAGCATTTTCCGAATTTGCTGCAGTTATTACTCAAAAACGAATGATCCGATCACTATCAAATTTTTTTTACATGTTCTGTATATAGTTCTCCGTAAAATGAACTATCGATTTTTTGATCGAAATTTGGCAGTCCAAAAACGACCAAAATTTTGGGTAAAATTCGACTATTTTTTAAAACGCCGTTGTTTTGTCTATTTTTGATTTTTTTTTTCTTTGTCGTAGTTCATTTTACAGACAATATTATCTAGTTTAACGAGATTTTTTTTTTTTATTTCATCCACGTAGAGACCGGAATCACTGGAGCAGTTAAGGGTCTCGTTTTTGTCGCGTCGTTGGAGATCGACGATAACTTGAAAAATAGTTAATTTTTTTCTTCAAAAATTTTACTATTTTTTCTTAAAACATGTATAACCATATTTCTAAAATTTTGAAATGATTGATAAAGTAGTTTTTTCAATATAAATTTCCAAAAATCACCTTTTTTTAGGCGGTTACACTAGTTGTGCCCCTTAAGCCAAATTGCTGAAATTTCCTGTATTGTTATAAAATGTTCAAGGACTATTAAATGTCTCCAAATAGACTATTATTAATATTGTAATATTGTAACATTGTCTGATATTTATAAGAATTAAATAAACTGAATTGCAAAGTTGAAATTATTTATTTAAAGTATATAAGTGAGCTTTAGAATTTTAGCCAGAATTAAAATTAAGACAGTTTTCTGAATCATTCAAATCGTATGCTTAGTTCTCTTAAAAACTGCTATTTTTTGCACATTTAGCTTTGTATCTTCGAAATGGCTGGCAAAATAACTATTAAATGCAGAGTTAATAAAGAATAAGATATCTCGTAAATGAATTTTAATCCTGGAAATTCAGTTTTCTCAATATTTTATAATTTGTTTAATGTATAATTTGTTCTTTTTTAGATTTTTTTGTTTGGAAAGTATTATACTTTTTAACATGTTAACATCTTAAATTTTTGCATTATTTATCATTCCTAATTTGCTATTCCATAATCAATACTCCTAAATCTTTCGTCTTCTTAGTTTCTATTTTTTTATTACTTTTTTTTAATAGTCATTAAATAATTGAAATAATATCTATTATTTCTGATTACGGTTTGCTTATGAATAAATAAATACATTATTATTAGTCAGTTTTTGTGAATTTCTCACTCTATTGTAAACAAAGATAAGTAAACATGATTGTAAATGTCCTACACCATTTTTGTGTAGATTTTATACATTGTCGGTCGTTAAGTAATTAATATAACTTATTTCTTATAAATTTGTCATTCCATTGTAAATACTTTCTCTTAGTTACTTATTACTGGGCCTGCCTTTGCCGAAAACTAATCACCACTTCCCCCCGTCATTACAAATTTAATGTTTTTTGAATCATTTAAATCGGATGCTCCGTTCTCTCAAAAACTCGATTTCTATTTTCTGCACTCCTTGCTCCGTATCTCCGTAACGGCTGGACCTGCCTTTGCCAAAAACTAATCAGCATATCTCCCTATCAACAGGAATAGAATGATTTTTGAATCATTCAAATCGGGTGATTCGTTCTCTCAAAAACTTGATTTGTATTTTCTGTACTCTTTGCTCCGTATCTCCGTAACCGCTGGACCTGCCTTTGCAAAAACTAAACAGCACATCTCCCTATCAATAGGAATCGAATGCTTTTTGAACCATTCAAATCGGTTGATCCATGCGAACGAAAACGTGGACGAAAAATTTTATCCATACATACATACACACACTCACACAAAGCGAAAATACGCCTGATCGCATGCAACTATATACATTGTCACAGTTCTTGGTAAATGAAAATTAAGTTTGAAGTGTACATGATGATATTTTATTAAACCAAGATAAGTACATATTCAAGTGAAACAACCACAATTTCAATGCTTACGAAGCTAATTGACATTGTACTTTATAATTTCTAATATAAAAAATAATATAACAATTTTCACATCAGCTTATATGTAATTTAAACGTAACTATATTGTTTAACAAATAACAGTTGTATTACTCTAATTGATAATACTAGCATGGTACTATTAATAGAAGAATTAATGTAGTTGATATTTAAAATAACAAAAACGAGGTAATAAATGATACATTGACTTTTAAAAATGGCATTATTAAAAAAAAGTCCTGATCTTTGGTTAAAAAATGATAAAAAAATTAATATAGTTTATTAAATAAAATAACAAGATGTCTTAACAATTTTAAGTAACAACTAACACGTTTATAACTAGATCAACTACCTTGAAAGCAAAATCTAACGCTAATTAATAAATTAACAAGGCAATTCTGCCGTAAGGGAGTCCATAACATAGTGTAAATGTTAAAATGTTTATCTAGTTGCCGTGCGGTCAGGCGTATTTTACATAAAAACAAGTCCGGAGGCATGTTCGAGGATTCTGTTATCATAACATTCTTCCTTGCTTGTTTATATGTAAAATACGCCTGATTGCACGGCAAATAGATCGACATTTTCACAAATTTAACTCCGTTATGGCAGAATTGCCCCATAAGTCGACCTCACATTGAAAAAAAATGTGTGTGAGATCAATTTTAATAATAAATAGTACCTAATTAAGCACTTAAAAGTACAGCCGCTGGCCGAAATAAATAAATAAATAAATAATCATAATACTGACAAGTCTATATATAACTAACGCCTTTCCTAGCGACTTGCTAAATTAAATACAAAAGGTATCCCAGAACTCAACGGAAAAAACACTATTTCGCTTTTGGATGTTATGAGGTTTCAAGTGTAACCTGGAGTTTTGGTGAAATTATAACCAAGTTTAGGGTTTTGAGGTTATTTTTTTTTATTTTTGTTGGTTTAAACTTTGCAACCGTAACCATGAATAACATTTCCAAGACCTTAGGCCAAAATAATGGCACATTTGTCACCAAATTTTTAAAAAGTAACACTTTTTGTTGAACCATGACTTCCAAAATTATCAAAGCCGGCTGACTTTGAGAGCCTCTGGTGTGAAAAAAATGTACTAAAGTGTTTTGGCAAATATGGCGCATTTAACCAGGATTCTAAAATGGTTAATTGTAAAATAACATTTGTAAGCCCTTTGTCCAAAATAATGGCACATTTCCAACAAGTTTTTAAGATTTAACACTTTTTGTTGAACTATGACTCCAAAATTATCAAAATCGGCGGACTTTGAGAGCCCCTGGTGTAAACAAAATGTACTAAAGTGTGTTGGCAAGTTGCACCAAAATTTGGCGCATTTAACCAGGATTCTAAAATGCTCAAATGTAAAATAGCATTTGTAAGACCTTAAACCAAATTAATGGCACATTTGCACCAAGTTTTTAAGATTTAACACTTTTTGTTGAACTATGATTTCGAAATTTTCAAAATCGGTCGACTTTGAGAGCCCCTGGTGTTAAAAAAATGTACTAAACTGTGTTGGCAAGTTGCATCAAAAGATGGCGCAATTTTATCAGGATTGCAAAATTGTAAAATACTTGGTAAGTTTATTATTGAACATTTCGTGTAAAAAAATAAAAACCGAAAAATCGACAGAAATCATTTGAACTGAATGTGAGTAAAATGCACTGGGCAAAAACCGTGGCATTTTTTTAAATAAAAAGAACTCTACTGACGAGCAAATTCTGATAATTATTTTTAATACAAAAAGAACTCCACTGACGAGGAAATTGCAATATTTTTTTTAATAAAAAGAACTCTATTGACGAGTGAATTCTAACGTTTTTAAAATAAAAATGAACGAGCAATTTTCAACATTTTTAGGGACTCTACTGACGAGCAAATTCTGACATTTTTATAAAACAAAAGAAACTCTACTGACAAACAAATTTTGACATTTTTAGAAAAAAAAACTATTGACGAGCAAATATAGTTATTAAAAAAAATCTAGATGTGAACAAAATCTTATATTTTCTTATATTTTTTTTAAATAAAAAGAACTCTACTGACGAGCATTTTTTTGGTTTTTATTTTTTTACCCAAAATTTTCAATAATGAATTTATCAAGTATTTTACAATTTTACAACCTTGATTAAATACGCTGACTTTTAAGAATAAAACTAATGACACAATTGCTCAAATTTTTAAAGATTTGAGACTTTTTGTTGTACCATGACTTCGAAATTTTCAAAATCGGTCGACTGAGAGGCTCTGGTGTGAAAAAAATGTACTAAAGTCTTTTGGCAAGTTGCATCAAAAGATGGCGCATTTAATCAGGATTGTAAAATTGTAAAATATTTGATAAGTTTATTATTGAAAATTTTGAGTAAAAAAAATAAAAACTTTAAAAATGACAGTTTTTGCGTGGCGCATTTTAGTAAATTTTTTTATTTTTATTTTTTTACTCAAAATTTTCAAAAACAAACTTATCAAATATTATACAATTTTACAATCCTGATTAAATGCGCCATCTTTTGACGCAACTTGCCTACAAACTTTAGTACAATTTTTTTACACCAGGGGCTCTCAAAGTCGACCGATTTTGAAAATTTCGAAGTCACAGGTTCGACAAAAAGTGTTAAATCTTGAAAACTTGGTGACAAATTCGCCAAAATTTTGGCCTAAGGTCCTAAAAATGTTATTCACGGTTACGGTTGCAAAGTTTAAATAGACAAAAGTAATAAAAATTAAGTAAAATAATCGAAATTTGGTTAAAATTCCACTAAAGCTCTAAGTTGCACTTAAGGGCCCATAACCTGCAAACAACGTGAGACACATTTTGTTTCTAAATTTTTAATAATAATAAAATTTGTAACAATTTTTCCCGTTGAGTTCTGGGTCACCCCGTTATCCCTTAAACACAACCTGTTTAAATTTTAATTTTTTATTAATTAAAACAACAAAATGAGGTAGAAATGAGAATTTTTACCAACAAAAAGTTTTAATTTAATTTTGAAAATTTCGAAGTCGTGGTTCGACAAAAAGTGTAAAATCTTGAAAACTTGGCCATAAATGTGTCATTATTTTGGCCTAAGGTCCTAGAAATGTTATTCACGGTTACGGCTGCAAAGTTTAAATAAACAGAAATTAAAAAAATTAACTACAAAAGTCGAAACTTGGTTAAAATTTCGCTGAATCTCTAAGTTGCACTTAAGGGGGTTGTTCTTTTTTTATTTTTCTTTGTTTCGGTTTTGAGATTTTTTGATATTATGAAAGCTAAAAACCTTAAAATTATTTAAAAAAAAAATCATCTCAATATCTAATTTTTTGACGAAGTTATAGATATATTTATCTCTATATGTATGATCCTCTGAAAGCGTTTTTTTATCGTTCCGCGAGCTATTGTATGCCAGCTGCTCTCTTTTTCATTATAATACCTCATGCACATGACCGTTTTAATGTGTCAGCATCTTTGAACACCATGGTGTATTTCGTACATTAAATTAAATGGTGTATTTAGTACATTATATAAAAAACTTTAAATACGTTTTTCTCAAATTGACTTCTTTCAATGCGGTGCCACAAATTAAAAAAAAACTACAAGTCGGATCATTTTTTGCAAAAGAGATCGATTTTGCAATGTGCACTTTGGCGCCACCTGGTTAACAAATGACGGCGACAAAAAAAAATATAAAATTTCTTAATATTCTATGATTTTGTAATTTTTGTTTAAAAAAAAACCGCATGTCTCTATGATAAATACATTTCGAGAAAAACAAAAACAAATATCTTGCATTTTTAACAAAAAAAAAAGAACAACCGTCTTAAGGGCCCATAACCTGCAAACAACGCGAGACATTTTTACTAAGTTTAAATAATAATAATATAATTTAGTATTATTTTTTCCCGTTGAGTTCTGGGTCACCCCATCATCCCTTAAACACAACCTGTTAAAATTTCAATTTTTATTAATTAAAACAACAAAATGAGGTAGAAATGAGAATTTTTTCCGACAAAAAGTTTTAATTTAATTTTGAAAATTTCGAAGTCGTGGTTCAACAAAAAATGTTAAATCTTGAAAACTTGGCGACAAATTTGCCAAAATTTTGGCCTAAGGTCTTAAAAATGTTATTCACGGTTACGGTTGCAAAGTTTGAATAGACAAAAGTAATAAAAATTAACTAAAATAATCGAAATTTGGTTGAAATTTCACTAAAGCTCTAAGTTGCACTTAAGGGCCCATAACCTACAAACAACGCGAAACATTTTTTGTTCTAAATTTTTAATAATAATAAAATTCGTAATAATTTTTCCCGTTGAGTTCTGGGTCACACCGTTATCCCTTAAACACAACCTGTTTAAATTTCAATTTTTATCAATTAAAACAACAAAATGAGGTAGAAACGAGAATTTTTTCCAAAAAAAAAACAATTTAATTTACTTCAATCTAAATTTTTCGACTCGAAGACTTTGGTTCAACTACAGAGCTGTTATTTGCAATATGTACATAATAAAACCTGATAACAAACCGGCCAAAGGAACAGTAACAATCCAGGCGAATACTATATTTCGGAACAAGGACCAGTCGACTCCTTTCTCGGCGCTCGCCCAGCCTACGAAGACAACAGAACCGACTTTGCAATGCGTCGTACTGATTGGTAGGCCGAGTTTACTTGCGAGGAGGACTGTGCAGGCTGAACCGATTTCTATGGTGAAACCCCTGAGAAAGAAATGACAGTTAGTAGTAATTGTAATAAAAAAGAACTCTACTGACGAGCAAATTCTGATATTTTTAGAAAAAAAAGAACTCTACTGACGAACAATCTGTTATTTTTTAACACAAAATAAACTCTACTGACGAACAAATACTAATATTTTTTCTATAACAATACTGACTACTGACGAGTAAATTCTGACTTTTAAACAAAAAGGAATTACTTGTTTACTAGCAAACAACTTCTGATAGTTTTTTAAATAAAAAGGAACTTTACTGACAAGCAAATTCTACTGAAAAGAAAATTCTGGCATTTTTAGAAAAAAGAAACTCTACTGGCGAGCAAATTCTGACATTTAAAAAAACAGGTAGTTATATTGACTGGATTAATTTAACATTTTTAGGAAAAACGGAACTTTCATTTTTTTCAAACAAATGAAACTCTACTAACAAGCAAATTCTGATATTTTTTTATATTAAAAAGAACTCTACTGACAAGCAAATTTTGACATTTTTGAAAAAAGGCAACTCTACTGATGAGCATGTTTTAACATTTTTAGGGAAAAGCGAAATCTACTGATGAGCAAATTTAAATTTTTTTTCCAAAAACAATTTTTTAACGGGTAAACTCTGTCCTTTTTAGGGAAAAAAGAAACTCTACTGACGAGCAATTTTTGTTATTTTTCAATACAAAAAGAACTCTACTGACGCGCAAATTGTTACATTTAAAAAAAAAACAGGTAGTTATATTGACCGACTTAATTTAACATTTTTAGGAAAAAAGAAACTGTCATTTTTTTCAAAGAAATGAAACTCTACTACTGATGAGCAAAGTCGAATATTTAAAAAAGAACTCTACTGACAAGCAAATTCTACTGATGAGGAAACTAGAATATTTTTAGAAAAAATGGAATTCTACTGACAAGCAAATTTTGATATTTTTGTAAAATAGAACTCTACTGACGAGAAAATTTTGTCATTTTTTAAAATAAAAATGAACTCTACTGACGAGCAAAATCTAATATTTTTTTAAAACAAAAAAAATCTCTACTGACGAGCAAATTTCAACACTTTTAGGGAAAAGGGACTCTACTGACTAGCAAATTCCGACATTTTTGGATAGAAGGGAATCTGTTAATGAGTAAAATTTAACTTTTTTGCAAGAAAAGTAACTCTACTGATAAGTTAAACTAACATTTCTAAAAAATAAAATACTGTTGACGTTGTGCAAATTTAGTACAATATGTAAAATAATAAAAAAGGGACTCTACTGACGAGCAAATTCTAGTTTCTTTTTTTGAATAAAATTTTTTTAAACAAGCAAACTGTCCTTCGTAAGTAAAAAAAATGATGAGCAAATTCTCATATTTTTTTAAAACAAAAAGAACTCTACTGACTATCAATTTTTAAAACAAAAAGAACTCTTCTGACCAGCAAATTCCGATGTTTTTTTTTAATAGAAAGAAATTCTACTGACGAGCAAATTATATCGATTTTAGAAAGAAGAAGAAACTTAACTGACTGAACAAACTCCGATATTAAAAAAAGAACTTTACTGACAAGCAAATTCTGATATTTTTTAAAATTCTAATGTTTTTTTTCCAACTTTTTTCCCTACGAGCAAATTCTGACATATTTAGGGGCTAAAGAAATTACAAATGAGCAAAACCGATATTTTTTTAAAATATAAAAAAATATACTGATAAGCCGATTTCGACATTCTTCAAAACAAAACGAACGCTACTGACGAGCAAATTTTATCAGCTCTAGAAAAAAATTAACTTTATTGATGAACAAATTCTATATCTTTTCCAAAAAAAAGAAATCTTTTGATGAGCAAACTCCGTCCTTTTTAGGGTAAAAAGGAACTCTACTGGCGAACAATTTATGTCATTCTTCAAACGAGACGAGCAAATACTTAAAATTTTATTTAGATAAAATATAAAAAAATACTAAAATATATTAATAAAATGAATTGTTAAAATTAATTATTACTTACGTTGATGGAGTGATCGATGTCAAGTCTTCTCCAATAGTTTGGATAACTCTTCTACCCCATATCCAAAGACCGGTTACCATTCCGAAACCACCAAACAATAAGATACCAAGTGGTGTCTCGGATTTTTGTAAAACGTTACCATCAGCAAAAATCAACCACATTGCAATTATTGGGCCAATTGCATTGCTGTAAAAGATAATTAAGTATTATTAATTAAAAAATGAAAAAAGAGAGTGTAGTAAAGTTCTCATGGGATTGAAGTATACCAGTAGAATTTTAAAAAAAAAAAAAGGAAAAAAGATAAATTCTGATATATTTAAGTAATCGAAAAGAACTCTAATGATGAGCAAATCATAATATTTTTAGGAAAATGTAAGGAATTACATAACATTTTTAGGAAATTGTAAGAAATTACATAACATTTTTAAGATATTGTAACTTTATTCAAAATTTACAGACAAGCAAATTGAAAATTTTTACAAAAAAAAAACACAGACTAGCAAATTCCCATGTTTTCTTTTTAGAAAAAAGTAGCTTTTTTAAGGTGTAAATACAAATAAAATAAGTACTTTACTGATTAACAAATTCTGACATTTTATAAAACAGGAACTCTTCTAATAAGAAAATTGTAACATTTTTAAGGAAAAAAAACTACTGAACAGCAAAATCTAACATTTCTAGATGAAGAAGAAACTACTGACGAGTAAATTCCTAGATATTCAGAAAAAAGGAACTCTACTGACGAGTAAATACTGACTTTTTACAAAAAGGAAAACTCTACCGACATTTTTTTTTAATTTTTATTCTACTGGCAAACAAATTCTGATATTTGTGAAAAACAAAGAAACTACTAACAAACAAAACTTAACATTTTTTTTAAAAAAAAGAACTCTACTGACGAACAAATAGTGACTTTTTAATCAAAGGGTAACTCTACCGACATTTTTTTCTAAATACTACTCTACTGACAAACAAATTCTGATATTTGTTAAGAACAAAGAAACTAGTAAAAAGCAAAATTAACATTTTTTCCAAAAAAAGAACTCTACTGACGAGCAAATTCTGATATTTTTTAAAATAAATAAGAACTGACGAGAAAAATCCTACATTTTTGGAAAAAAAAACTACTAGAGAGCAAATTCTAACATTTTTAGGGAAAAAAGAAACTACTGACGAGTAAATTCCTTGATTTTCAGAAAAAAAGTAACTCTGCTGACGAGCAAAATCTGATATTTAAAAGAAAACACTCTACTGACAAGCAAGTTCTGATATATTTAAAAATAAATAAGAACTGACGAGAAAAATCCTACATTTTTAGAAAAAAGGAACTTTACTGACGAATAAAATCTGATTTTTTTTAAAAAAAAGAACTCTACTGACCGACATTTTTTTCTAAATATTACTCTACTGACAAACAAATTCTGATATTTATTAAGAACAAAGAAACTAGTAAAAAGCAAAACTAACATTTTTTCCAAAAAAAGAACTCTACTGACGAGCAAATTCTGATATTTTTTAAAATAAATAAGAACTGACGGGAAAAATCCTACATTTTTGGAAAAAAAAATACTGAAGTGCAAATTCTAACATTTCTAGAAAAAAAAGAAACTACTGACGAGTAAATTCCTAGATTTTCAGAAAAAAAGGAACTCTACTGACGAGCAAAATCTGATATTCAAAAGAAAACACTCTACTGACAAGCAAATTCTGATATTTTTTAAAATAAATAAGAACTGACGAGAAAAATCCTAAATTTTTGGAAAAAAACTACTGAAAACCAAATTCTAACATTTTTAGGGAAAAAGGAACTACTGACGAGTAAATTCCTAGATTTTCAAAAAAAAAAGAAACTCTACTGACGAGCAAAATCTGATATTTAAAAGAAAACACTACTGACAAGCAAATTCTGATATATTTAAAAATAAATAAGAACTGACAGAAAAATCCTACATTTTTGGAAAAAAAATACTGAAGTGCAAATT
>NW_020539726.1:39453359-39486720 GCF_003426905.1 Ctenocephalides felis | reverse complement strand
TTTACATTTTTAGAAAAAAAAATAACGCTATTGACGAGCTTTTTTTTAACATTTTTAGAAAAAAGGAACTCTACTGACGAGGAAATATAAGTATTAAAAAAGAAACTACTGACAAGCAAAGTTCGATATTTTAAAATAAAAATATACAGATGAACAAATTCTGATTTTTTAAAGGAAAATCAAGTCTACTAACGAGCAAATTTTGTTATTTTTTAACACAAAAAGAATTTTACTAACGAACAAATTCTGATATTTTTTAAAATATAAAATATATATATACTGGCGAGAAAATTAGAAAATTTTTAAAGAAAAAAGAAACTACTGTCAAATTTTAGTATTTTTTTTTAAATATTTTGTGTAAAAAGAAACTCTACTGACGAGCAAGTTGTAACATTTTTAGAGCAAAAGGACTGACAAATTCCGATATTTTTAAAACAACTGATGAGTAAAATTGACATTTTTTTAGGCAAAAAGAACTCTACTGACGAGCAAATTCTGATATTTTTTTAAATATAAAAAGGACTGTACTGACTAGCAAATTCAGAATTTTTTTTCAAACAAAAAGGAACTCTACTGAGGATCAAATGACATTTTTTGAACTAAAAAAAAATTTAAACCAAAAAAAATTCTAATGACAAGCTTAATATTTTTAAATCAAAAAGAAATCTTGAGCAATTTTTGACTTTTTCAAATAAAAAGAACTCTACTGACGAGCAAATTCTGATATTTTAGAAAAAAAGGAACTCTACTGACGAGCAAATTCTGATATTTTAGAAAAAAAGGAACTCTACTGGCGAGCAAATTGTAACATTTAAAAAAACAGGTAGTTATACTGACTGGTTTAATTTAATATTTTTAGGAAAAAAGGAATTTTGACATTTTTTTAAAAAAAATGAAACTCGACTAACAAGCAAATTCTGATATTTTTTTATATTAAAAAGAACTCTACTGACGAGCAAATTCGAATATTTTTAGAAAGAAAGAACTCTACTGACCAAACAAATTGATTTTTTTTTTTCAAAAGAAATCAACTCACAAGCAAATTATAACGTTTTTAGAAAGAAGAAACTTTACTGACGAACAAAGTCTGATAATTTAAAAATAAACTCTACTGACAAGCAAATTCTACTGACGAGAAAATTCTGACATTTTTAGAAAAAAGAAACTCTACTAGCGAGCAAATTATGACATTTAAAAAAAAAACAGATAGTTATATTGATTGGCTTAGTTAAATATTTTTAGGAAAAATGAACTGTATTGACATGTAATAAGCTATATTAACATTTTTAGGAAAGAAGGACTCTACTGACGAGCAAATATAAATATTAAAAAGGAACTCTACTGACTAGAAATATCGATCATTTTTAGAAAAAGGAACTCTACTGACGAGCAATTATTATTTAAAAAAATCTACAGATGAGCAAATTATGATATTTTTTTTTAATACAAGCAATTTTTAACATTTTTAGGGAAAAGGGACTCTACTGACGAACGAATGTTTTTAGGAAGAAGGAACTCTACTGACGAGCAAACTGTCATTTTAAAAAAAAACTGAAATGTTACTGTACTGAAGAACTCTACTGATAAGCAAATTCTACTTTTTATAAAAATGACCATGCTGACAAGAAAATCGGATCTTTTTGAGAAAGAAACTACTAACAAACAAATTCTAACATTTTTCCCCAAAACAAAAGAACTCTACTGACTAGCAAATATCGATATTTTTTTTAAAAATACACTGATGAGTAAGTAAATTGACATTTTTTAAGCAAAAAGAACTCTGACAAACGATTTGACATTTTTTCAAAATAAAAAGAAACTCTACTGACGAGCAACTTTTAAAACAAAAAGAACTGTACTGATGAGCAAATAATAACATTTTTAGGAAAAAAGAAATCTTGAGTAAATTTCAACTTTTTGCAAGTTTTTTAAATACAAAAATGAAATACTGATGTGTAAATTCAGTACAATATGTAAAATACTGGCAAACAATGTTTGACATTTTTTATAATAAAAAGAACTCTACTGACGAGGAATTTTTTTGACATTTATTAATACAAAAATGAACTCTACTGACGAACATATTCTAACATTGTTAGAGAAAAATACTGACGAACAAGTTCTATCATTTTTAGGGAAAAAACTTTACTGACGAGTAAATTCTGACATTTTTCAAAATAAAAAGGACTCTACTGACGAGCAAATTCCGATTTTTTTTTTTTTAAACACTGATGAGTAAACTGATATTTTTAAAACAAAAAGGAACTGTACTGCCAAGTAAATTCCTATATTTTTAAATAAAAAAAATTATACTGGCGAGCAATTTTTTAACAATTTTAGGGGAAATTGAACTCTATTGACGAGGTAAATCTGATATTTTTTTTAAACAAAAAGAACTCTACTGACGAGCAACTTCTGGCATTTTTAGAAAGAAAGAACTCAAGTGACAATTTTTGACATTTTAAGAAAAAAATAACGCTATTGACGAGCTTATTTTAACATTTTTAGAAAAAAGGAACTCTACTGATGAGCAATTATAAGTATTAAAAATGAAACTCTACTGACAAGCAAAGTTTGATATTTTCAAAATAAAAATATACAGATGAACAAATTCTGTGTCTTTTTCTAAAGAAAAATCAAGTATACTAATGAGTAATTTGTCATTTGTTAAACAAAATGGACTCTACTGACGAGCAAATTCTAATATTTTTTTAAATATTAAATATACATCCACTAGCAAGAAAATTTAAAAATTTGTAAAAGGAACTCTGCTGACGAGCAATATCTGATATTTTTAGAAAAAAAAGAAGCAACTGACGAGCAAATTCCGATACTTCTCTCAAAAAAAGAACTCTACCGCCAAACAAATTCTAATATTTTTTAAATATAAAAATAAATTTACTGGCGAGAAAACTAGAACATTTTTTATAATAAAAAGAACTCTACTGACAAGCGAATTAAATTTGACACAAAAAGAACTCTACTGACAAGCTAAATCCTGACGGTTTTTTAAAATAAAAAGAACTCTACTGACGAGCAAATTCTAATAATTTTAGAGCAACGGTACTCTACTGGCAAATGCCAAATTCCGTTATTCTTTTTAATAAATAAGAATACTCTCCAGACAAGTAAATTTTAGCATTTTTTAAAAATGAAATGAACTTTACTGACGCGCGATTTCTCACGTTTTTCCCCGAATTTTTTTTTTCTACAAGTAAACTTTGACATATTTTGTGTAAAAAGAAACTCTACTGATGAGCAAATTCTATTCTCAGAAATTTGCTTATAAGCAACAAAACAAAAACAAAATTTTCACTGATGAGAAATTCAAACAAAAAATAACTTGAATAACAACTAAATTCTGACAATATTAGAAAAAAAACTATATTACTTTTAAAATGAAAATATCTACTGATGAACAAACTTAGATTTATCTATAAATATTCAAACATATTAAAATTTAATAATAAAATGCACAATTTTGAATAAGAATTATTGACAGTCCTCAAAACGGGTAATTTTACCCGCCCCCGCTTATATAGCGTTAATAGTGATTTGAATGAGAAAAAAAAAGTTTTAAAATTAATTATTACTTACGTTGATGGAGTGATTGATGTTAAGTCTTCTCCAATAGTTTGGATAACTCTTCTACCCCATATCCAAAGACCGGTTACCATACCGAAACCACCAAACAATAAGATACCAAGTGGAGTCTCTGATTTTTGTAAGACGTTACCATCAGCAAAAATCAACCACATTGCAATTATTGGGCCAATTGCATTGCTGTAAAAGATAATTGAGTATTAATAATTGAAAAATAAAAAAAAAGAGTTAGGTTATAACAGTAGAATTTTCAAAAAAAAGAAAAAAAAGAGAAAACTAGTTGGTTTGGTATTTAGCCTTGAGGCAAGTTACATGAACTTCCCGAAATGTGTAAATAATCGACTTAATCAAAAAAAAATGTGTAAATAATATACTTCATTAATCCTACTTTAAAAAAAAACGATAATAATTTTAGCAAACTTTGACGAATTTTTAAAATTAAACTACTTGTTGTAAGGCCGTAATATTACAGTAAGTTCTATAAGACCATGATGTATATCGCCAAAAAAAGTTCCATGAAAAACGGCTTAATTTTTTTTTAACAGTTAATTACAAGAAAACGGCTCGGTAGATTTTCACCTAAAATTAATCAGCATCATTCCCAACTAATATCTTTCGAACAGTTTTTGATTTTTTAAAATCGGTTCGGTAGGATGAGCTTAAATATGTACGAAAAGTTTTTTCGAATTACAAAGAAACGGCTTGTCAGATCGTTGCACAAAACTGACAAACGATAGTCCTCACCGAAATACATCAAATGGCTTTTAAATTTCTAAAATCGGTTCAGGCGTTTTTGAGAAAACGTCGATCAAAAGTCTAATTTTGACAAATGCCAAAAAGACCATACTGATTTTTGCAAACTTTGACGAATTTTTAAAGCTGAACCAGTTGTCGTAGGGCCGTAATATTTTAGTATGATCTAGAAGACTATGGTATCTATCGTCAAAAAAATAATCATAAAAATCGTCGAAATTTTTTTTTTAAAAACTTTATTACAAGAAAACGGCCCGGCCGATCTCTACCAAAAACTAATCAGCACGATTCCCAACCAATATCTTTCGAACGGTTTTTGAATTTTCAAAATCGATTCAGAATTGCGGGCTAAAACGTAGACGAAAAATTTTTCACTTTTCTGCCATTTATAAAGAAACGGCTTGGCCGATCGTCGCACAAAACTGACAAACAATAGTCCTCGTCGAGATACATCGAATGGCTTTTAAATTTTTGAAATCGGTCCAGCCGTTTTCGAGAAAACGTCGATTTACGGCAAAAAATCTGTTGGTGCACACGCACACACACACACACACACACACACACACACACACACACACACATACTTTTTCCAAATTTGGTCTCATTCGATTCAGAATGGCTTGAAACGTCGAGAAAATAAAATTAGCGAATCGGATTTTTTGATGAAAACATAAACTTCTCCTTCGGGAAGTTAAAAAATATCTGACAAGTTCTGACATTTCTGGGAGAACGAAAGGAACTCTAATGATGAAAAAATCATAACATTTTTAGGAAAATGTAAGGAATTACATAACATTTTTAGGAAATTGTAACTTTTTTCAAAATTTACTGAAAAGCTTCTCAAACATTTTTAGAAAAAAATCTGGAACGAGTAAATTCTGATATAATTTTTTTGAGAGAAGAAAGTAACTTCACTGATGAGGAAATTTAAATAAAACGAAGTCCTTTACTGATTAACAAATTTTGAGATTTTTGTTTAAGGGATTTTACTGACGAGAAAATTCTAATATTTTTAGAAAAAAGAAACTACTGACGAGTATTTTCCTTGATTTTCAGAAAAAAAAGAACTCTACTGACGAGCAAATACTGACTTTTTAATCAAAGGGTAACTCTACCGAATTTTTTTTTTTTTAATATTACTCTACTGACAAACAAATTCTGATATTTGTGAAAAAAACTTAAACTACTAACAAACAAAACTTAACATTTTTTTTAAAAAAAGAACTCTACTGACGAGCAAATACTGCCTTGTTAATCAAAGGGTAACTCTAACGATTTTTTTTTTTTTTAAATATTACTCTACTGACAAACAAATTCTGATATTTGTTAAGAACAAAGAAATTAGTAAAAAGCAAAACTAACATTTTTTCCAAAAAAAGAACTCTACTGACGAGCAAATTCTGATATTTTTTAAAATAAATAAGAACTGACGAGAAAAATCCTACATTTTTGGAAAAAAACTACTGAAAACCAAATTCTAACATTTTTAGGGAAAAAATGAACTACTGACGAGTAAATTCCTAGATTTTCAGAAAAAAAGAAACTCTACTGACGAGCAAAATCTGACATTTAAAAGAAAACACTACTGACAAGCAAATTCTGATATATTTAAAAATAAATAAGAACTGACGAGAAAAATCCTACATTTTTGGAAAAAAAATACTGAAGTGCAAATTCTAACATTTCTAGAAAAAAAAAGAAACTACTGACGAGTAAATTCCTAGATTTTTAGAAAAATAGAACTCTACTGACGAGCAAAATCTGATATTTAAAAGAAAACACTACTGACAAGCAAATTCTGATATTTTTTGAAATAAGAACTGACGAGAAAAATCCTACATTTTTAGAAAAAAGGAACTCTGATGAATGAAATCTGATTTTTTTTTTAAAAAAAGAACTCTACTGACAAAGAAATTTTGATATTTTTAAGAACAAAAAGCAACTCTACTGGGCGAGCAAATTCTAACATTTTTGAAAAAAAGGAACACTACTGACAAGCAAATATTGATATTTTTAGAATAAAAAAAGGTCTGTACTGAATTAAAAAAGGAACTCTACTGACGAGCAAATTCAGATATTTTTAATAAAAAAGGAATTCTACTGATGAGCAAATTCTGACATTCTCAGAAAGTAAGGACTCTACTGACGAGCATATTGTAAAATTTTGAGGAAATGAAAAAAAACTTTACTGACAGCAATCTTGGCATTTTTTCCAAACAAAAATCTGATCCTGACATTTATAGAAGAAACTAACTCTACTTACTAGCAAATTTTAACTTATTTGTAAAAAAGAAACTCTACTGACAAGCAAATTCCAGCATTTTTAGAGAAAAAAGGAACTCTACTAGCGAGCAAATAATATTTTTAGAATATCAAAGGAACTCTACTGGCGAGCAAATTCCAACATTTTTAGAATATCAAAGGAACTCTACTGACGAGCAAATTCCAACATTTTTAGAGAAAAAATGAACTCTGCTAACGAGCAAATTATGATATTTTTAGAGAAAAAATGAACTCTACTAACGAGCAAATTATGATATTTTTAGAAACTAAAAAGAACTCTACTGGCGAGCAAACGTAAGTATTAATAAAAACTACTGACGAGCAAATTCAGACATTTTTAGAAAAGGATTTTGACTGAGGAGCAAATATAAATATTAAAAAAACTGAATCTACTGGTGAAGATAATCGAACTTTTTTTTTAAATTGAACTCTAGTGATGAGAAAATTCGATCTTTTTGAGAAAAAAAGAGCTCTAGCATCAAGCAAATTTTGATCTTATTGAAGAATCAAAGAAATGAATAACAAACAAAATCTACAATATATAAAAAAGGGACTCTACTAATAAACAAAATAGAATTAAATGAAAAATGAGTGATTTTCAGTAGGCATTAGAGTTTCGAAGCGGCTGCATGATAATATTAGTAAAAAAAAAACAATATATATTATATAATATTGAGGAGCAAATATAAATATTATAAAAACTAAATTCTACTGGTGAAGATAATCGAACATTTTTTTTTTTAAATTGAACTGTAGTGACGAGTAAATTCGATTTTTTGGGAAAAAAGAGCGTTACTATCGAGCAAATTTTGATCTTATTGAACAATCAAAGAAATTAATAACAAACAAAATCTACAATATATAAAAAAGGGACTCTACTGACAAACAAAATAGAATTAAATGAAAAACGAGTATTTTCAGTAGACATTAGAGTTTCGAAGCGGCTGCATGATAATATCAGTAAAAAAAAAACAATGTATATTATATAATATATATTATTTTTTATAATATTTTTTAAATTAATAATAGACGTTTCAATTTTATTAGGGGTATTTGGTTGACAATTGTCATTCAGTTTGTTCGCGCCTATATATGAACAAAAAATCATCAATCGAAAAATCATACAAAAAATCAAACCAAAATCAAATCAATCAATACGTAATCAAAAACATATTAAAACTATTGTAAATACTATTATAACTTATATAACTAAAATAAATATATACAGTTATCAATAAAGTATTTTACAATTGGTCCTTCATAAGGCAATCAATCAAAACAACATTCAAAAAAACACAGTTATTAATTGAATTAAAAATATCGATTTTCCCGTTTTAAACTTTAAACGACCAATCGCGTCAACTCTATCCAATCATCGTCCGCATCGACCAATCACGAAACAGAATTCACAAAAGACACGCGTAACCAACTTCAGTCCTATCATAACTGTCATATCGTAGACTCAAACCCACTATTCGCTGGTAAAGTTCTCCTCATAGATATAAAAGTATGGTTCTACTTCAAAACATATATTTATTTATCTTTTATTACCTGACATCGTTTCCTCCATGTGCAAAACTTCCAAAAACAGCAGTAAGCACTTGCAAAAACGAAAACAACCTCGACACAGCCCTATCTTCATGTGGAGTCATGACTCGAACCTGGTTCTTATGTTTCAACAAGGGTGCAGTTCCTGACAGTTGTGAATTTAATGTCGCTGCACTGTCCATGGATCTCATGTCTTTACTGGTCGCTGACATATTGTTAACCATTAAGGATTGTGGGGCTATTAAAAGGTTTCCTGTTAGTTTATCGGATTCCACTTTGGTGTCCAAAGGTTCAGTGGTTAGACCATTGTCGAATTTGACTGCAATTCCGTTTTGGGACTTCTCGTTTTGTTTGAGGTTTTTAGCTAAAAAGAATGGATACTGTGTTAACCGTGGAACAGTAAAAACTAGTGGTGTATGGCATCGTGCCTTAAGGCAAATTGCTGGAACTTCCCGTACGGTAATGAAATATTCGAGAAAATTTATACATATTGCAAATATATTTTTGCTATTTATTATATCTGAGCAAATCAAATGTAAATCATAAATCATAAATCAATTTATCTCCAGAACATTAACAATCATTATTTCATTTCGAATTCAATTTCAAAAAAAAAAAATAGTTGCCTAATTTACAAAAAATCGAAAAAGTGCTCCCATATAGTCACAGTCTAAACGTCTTTGCAAATAATTCTGTGCGAAATTTTCACTTATACTGTGCTTAGCTTGGCGGCATTTTCACATTTTTCAATAGTTTTTCCACAAAATTGGAAAAGTTCTCCAATACATAAATAGTCCAAACGCACTCGGGTAAACATTTTTACCAGAGTGGCGCTGAGACTGTGCTTAGCCTGGGTCATTTTTTCAATTTTCTGAATCCAAAATCACAAAACAAAAATATTCTATGGAAAATAAATAAAGGTGTAATAGTTTTTTAGCGAATTGTAATTTTGTTCTCCAAAACAAAGAACTCTACTGACGAGCGTATTTTAGTATTTTTTAAAATAAAAGGAACTCTACTGATGAGAAAATTCTGGCAACTTTTTCTAAATAAGAAAGAACTCTACTGACGAGCAAATTTTGATATTTTTTCTAAATAAAAAGAATTCTACTGACGAGCAAATTCTAATATTTTTTTTAAATAAAAAGAATTCTACTGACGAGCAAATTTTAATATTGTTTTAAAATGAAAGAATTCTAGTGACGAGCAAATTTTGATATTTTTTTAAATAAAAAAGAACTCTACTGACGAGCAAATTCTGATATTTTTTCAAATCAATCAATCAATCATCAATTCAAATCCAAAATTACAAAAATATTTTTTGAAAAAAAAAATTAGAAACAAGCAATTTTGTTGAAATAAGCCGAAAGTTCTTTGAATTATTTAAATCGAACGCTTAGATCTCTCAAAGACTGCCATTTTTTTTAACATTTAGCTCTGTATCTCCGAAACCGCTAGGCCTGTCTTTGCCAAAAACTAATAGCCACTTTTCCCCGTCATTACGAACTGAATGTTTTTTGGATCATACAAATCGGATGATCCGTTCTCTCAAAAACTCGATTTGTATTTTCTGCACTCTTTGCTCCGTATCTCCGTAACGGTTGGACCTGCCTTTGCCAAAAACTAATCAGCATGTCTCCCTATTAATAAGAATCGAATGTTTTTCAAACCATTCAAATCGGATAATCCGTGCGCCCGAAAACGTGGACGGAAAAATGCGATTTTTTTTGTTTCAACAAAATAATTGCTTTTGGAAAAAAAATTTGTTTCTCATTCTTTTTCAAAAAATATTTTTGTAATTTTGCCCAGGCTAAGCACAGTCTAAGCACCACTCTGGTACAAATGTTTACCCGAGTGCGTTTAGACTGTTTATGTAATGGAGCACTTTTCCAATTTTGTGAGACTATGAAAAATGTGAAAATGCCGCCAAGCTAAGCACAGTATAAGTGAAAGTGTCGAACAGAATCATTTGCAAATGCGTTTAGACTGTGACTATACGGGAGCACTTTTTCAATTTTGTGTAAATTAGGTAACAATTTTTTTTTTTTTTTTGAAGTTGAATTCGAAATGAAATGACGATTGTTAATGTTTCAGGAGATGAATTGATTTGTTTATGATTTACATTTGACTTCAGCTCAGATATGACAAGATAGCAAAAATAATGAAAGTTACAGTATTTGTAATAATATATTTGAAAACGTTTAAAATTTCTCAAATATTTCATTACCGTACGGGAAGTTTCAGCAATTTGCCTTAAGGCACGATGCCATACACCACTAGTTTTTTAAAAGTTTAAAAAGAAATTTCTTTACCTCCATTATCATCTATGTAGTTCAAACTGGTGATGGTCAAATCCATATCGTCCAGGCTGGCAAAAATATTCTTAACCTTCGGCGAGACTTTATTTCCAATTTCAACATCGGTTTGTTTGCTTCCATCCTTTTTGCTCAGTTGCAACATTTCGTGAGATTCTATAATTTCTGGTACCAAAATATTATTGTCATTTATTGCCAATTTTTTCTCTGTGGTCGGGCTATTATTTAATGAAGGCTCAGCTGGGAAAAAAATAAAAGAATTAGAACTTCTCTTAAATTATTATTTTTATAATTATTTTTGTTTATCACTTACCACTTGAATCCCCTACGGTAAACATCACAGAATCTTCAGCAATTTTACGTTTTTGCCAAGGTAAAATAAATATTTGTGCTAAAATGCCGGTCGTTAGACCAAAAGCCAGAGCTAAACAAACTGATATCCATACGGCAATGTTGTCCAGATGGAGTACTAAAAAATATAATTTTATTATATAATAAATGCATAATGAAAGATTTTGTTTTAACATTCTTTCTTGCTTGTTTATATGTAAAATACGCCTGAATGCACGGCAAACATTTTCACAAGCCAAGAAAGGAGCATTAGACAACGCTATGGCAGAATTGAATATAAACTGTTTTAATTTAATTTAAACGGATTTAAATTTATTTATTCATTTAATTTGTGTAAAATTATTTTTTTATGTAAATTTTAAAAATATATTTAAATTATTTAAAAGAGTTGAATTGGTAATAAATATGCAACAAAATTGAGTTGGCATCTACAATGTTATAACAACAATTCATTTTATTTAAAAGTTTAATATTAAAGTGTATATAACAGTTTTTACTAGATTTTAATAAATTTTATCTAGTTTTTACTAATGTAAATAAATTATAATGTTCTAGAAGAAAATTAAAGGTTATTTGAAGAAAAGTGAAAAAATCCCCGAAATTCCTAAAAATGTCCTAAAAAAAACTATTGCAAATTATAGAAATACTGAAGTTCTCGTTTCAACTACGAATTTTGCAAAATTTTAATATCAAAGTGTATATAACAGTTTTTACTAGATTTTAGTAAATTTAATCTAGTTTTTACTAATGTAAATAAATCATGTCTTAGGAGAAAATTAAAAGTTATCTGAAAAAATGTAAAAAAATGTCCTTAACTCAAGTACGAGTATGGATTGCTAATTATAAGAATACTAAAGTCTGCATTTCAATTACAAATTATTCACAAATTTAATATCCAAGTGTATATAACAATTTTTGCAAAATTTTAGTAAATTTTATCTAGTTTTTACTAATGTAAAAAAATTATGATGTTCTAGAAGAAAATTGAAAGTTATTTGAAGAAGTGTAAAAATGTCTTTAAATTCATACATGAAGTGCTAATTATAAAAAGAATACTAAAGTCTGCATTTCAAATACGAATTTTGAAAAAAATTTATCTCTAGGTGTATATTACAGTTTTTACTAAAATTTTGTAGATTTTATCTAGTTTTTAATAATGTAAATAAATCATTATGTCTTAGAAGAAAATTAAAAGTTATTTGAAGAAATGTACAAAATGTCCTAAATTCATATATGTAATGCAAATTCTGGGAAATGCTAAAGTCCGAGTTTCAACTACAAATTATTCAAAATATTAATATCAAAGTGTATATAACAGTTTTTACTAAAATTTAGTAAATTTTATCCAGTTTTTACTAATGTAGAAAAATTATTATGTCTTAGAAGAAAAAAAAAAATTCTACTGAGAGCAAATTCCAACATTTTTCCCGAAAAAAAGGATTTAATAAGCAATTTTAACATTTTTAGGGGAAAAAAACTCTACTGACGAGCAAATTTTTAATATTTTTCCCAAAAAAAAAGGATTTAATAGGCAATTTTAACATTTTTAGGAAAAAAAACTCTGACGAGCAAATTTTTAATATTTTTCCCAAAAAAAGGATTTAATAAGCAATTTTAACATTTTTAGGAAAAAAATCTCTACTGACGAGCAAATTCTTAATATTTTTCCCGAAAAAAAGGATTTAATAAGCAATTTTAACATTTTTAGGGAAAAAAAACTGTACTGACGAGCAAATTCTTAATATTTTTCAAAAAAAAATTCTGACTAGCAAATTCTGACTATTGAGAAGTGTAAAAAAAATGTTCTAAATTCGTATATGTAATGCAAATTCTGGGAAATACTAAAGTCTGAGTTTCGACTACAAATTATTCAAAATTTCAATATCTAAGTGTATATAACAATTTTTATTAGGTTTTAGTAAATTTGATCTACTAATGTGAACAAATTTAAGTGTTCGGAATGAAAATTTTGAATCGTTTTAAAAAATATATAAAATGTCCTTGCTAGTCAATAGAGTACTTTTTCTTTTTCTATTCTATGTCTTATTTAAGTTTGCTAGTCAGTAGAGTCCTTTTTTTAATTCTGTCATATATTTCAGTCTGTTTTTATTTCAGCTCGCTAAACAAAAAGGTAATCTTTTAATTTTGTCTCTTATACCACCTTGATAGTGAGTAAAGTCCATTTTTTATTTTATGTTTTTTTCATATCAGTTTGCTAAATAGAAGTCATTTTAAAAATTTGTTTTGTATTTTAATTTGATTGTCAGTAGAGTCCTTTTTTATTTCATGTTTTTTTTTATTTCAATTTGCTAGTCAGTAGAGTTCTATTTCTATTTCATATCTATTATATATCTAATTAGAATACTAAAGTCTGCATTTCAACTACGTATTATTCAAAATTTTAATATCAAAGTGGATGTAACTGTTTTTACTAGATTTCAGCAAATTTTATCTAATTTTTACTAATGCAAGTAAATTATGATGTTTTAGAAGAAAATTAAAAGTTATTTGAAGAAATGTAAATAATATCCTTATTTCACATATGTAATGCAAATTCTGGAAAATACTAAGGATTGAATTTCGACTACAAATTATATAAAATTTTTATATCAAAGTGTATATAACAGTTTTTACTAGATTTTAGTAAATTTTATCTAGTTTTTACTAATGTAAATAAATCATTGTCCCTTAGAAGAAAATTAAAGGTTATTTGAAGAAAAGTAAAAAAATGTTCTAAAAAAGCTATTGCAAATTATAGAAATACTGAAGTTCCCGTTTCAACTACGAATTATGCAAAATTTTTATATCAAAGTATATATAACAGTTTTTACTAGAATTTAGTAAATTTTATCTAGTTTTTACTAATACAAAATAGTTATAATGTTCTAAAAGAAAATTAGAAGTTATCCGAAGAAAAAATGTAGTAAATTCATATATGAAATGCTAAAATTCATATAGAATAGTAAAGTCTGCATTTCAACTACGAATTATTCAAAAATTCTACACCAAAGTGTATGTAACAGTTTTTACTATATTTTAGTAAATCTTATCTAGTTTTTACTAATGTAGAAAAATTATAATGTCTTAGAAAAAAAACTCTACTGACGAGCAAATTCCAACATTTTTCCCGAAAAAAAGGATTTAATAAGCAATTTTAACATTTTAAGGAAAAAAAACTACTGACGAGCAAGTTCTTAATATTTTTCCCGAAAAAAAGGATTTGATAAGCAATTTTAATATTTTTAGGAAAATAAAAACTCTACTGACGAGCAAATTTTTAATATTTTTCCCAAAAAAAAGGATTTAATAAGCAATTTTAACATTTTTAGGGAAAAAAAACTCTACTGACGAGCAAATTCTTAATATTTTTCCCGAAAAAAAAGATTTAATAAGCAATTTTAACATTTTTAGGAAAAAAAACTCTACTCACGAGCAAATTCTTAATATTTTCCAAAAAAAAAACTGGCTGGCAAATTCTGACTATTGAGAAGTGTAAAAAAAATGTTCTAAATTCGTATATGAATTGCTAGTTATAAGAATACTAAAAGTCCGCATTTCAACTACAAATTATACAAAATAATAATATCCGAGTGTATATAATATTTTTTACTAGATTTTAGTAAATTTTATCTACTTTTTACTGATATATAATAATTAAAGTGGCCGGAGCAAAATTTCAAAGGCGTTTAAAAAATGTAAAACAATATTCAAAATTGATATCACAAATTGCTAAATATATATAGTACAAAAAATAAATGTCCCAACAAGTTGTACTTGAAATTTAATTATGTAAAAAGTTTATCTATAACAATTTTATTCGAATTTAGTATATTTTTAAGTTAATTTTGCCATAACAAAGCCCATAACACAGCGTTGTCATGGGAAACGGACGAAAATTGTGAAAAGTAGTACATATATTTGCCGTGCGATCAGGCGTATTTTACATAAAAACAAGTCCGGTGGCATGTTCGAAGATTCTGTTATCATAACATTCTTTCTTGCTTGTATATATGTAAAATACGCCTGATCGCACGGCAAAAAGACTTCTTAGATCTATTATTTATCTATTTCTACTTACATTTAGGTCCATCGTGAACAATGCTGAATACGTTAATAAATACTGTAACTCCATAAAATACTGCAATACTCCTAAAACCGTTCCTCAACGGATCCTTGGCCCTTAAAATAAACGTCCTTATCAAATAATAAATGCAAACTGAAATGGCACCGGACAAAGCTGGTGAAATGAACCAGGAGGCGACTATGGATGACAGGGTGCTCCAGTGTAGGCCCCTAGTGCCTCTTGCAACCAAACTAGAAAAAATAATAATAATATATAAGTATAAATATAAGTGGAAAAAGATATTTACTTAAAGCTATTGAGTTATTTTTGTCTTCCTTATGGTAAGGAACTCTATAGACGAGCAGCATTTTTAGGAAAAAGAAAAGGAATTTCTGATCAGTAAATTGTGGCTTTTTTAAAAAAAAGGAACTCTATAGACGAGCAACATTTTTAGGAAAAAAAAAGGAATTTTTGATCAGTAAATTGTGGCTTTTTTAAAAAAAATGAAACTCTACTGACGAGCAAATTCCGGCATTTTGGGAGAAAAGGAACTCTAATAAATAGGAAATTCTGGATTGTTTTTTAAAAAAATAAGAAACTCTATTGGACAAATTTTGACTTTTTTTTTAAAAAAAGAAATAACTTCTGAAATTCTTAAAATTAAAAAAAAAGACTTCAAAATTTTTAGAAAAAAAGGAACTCTACTGATGAGCAAATTCCGACATATTAAAAAAAAAAACGTCTTCTGACAAGCAAATTCTGACTTTTTTTTAAACAGAACTCTGACTAGCAAATTTTTGCTTTTTTAAGTAAAGGTCAACTCTTTTTTTTAAAAAAAGAAAGGAAACTACTAAAAATAAGAAAGGAGCAACTCTAGCAAATTTGAAATATTTTTCTAAAAAATAAAACTTTTTCTGACGAGCAAATTCTGACTTTTTTTAAGAAAATAACTGACGAGCAAATTGTGGCATTTTTTTAGAAATATGTAACTCTACTGACTAGCAAATATTGACTTTTTTTGTAAAAAAAAGTAAGAAACTTTGCTGACGAGCATATTATGAAATTTTTAGGGAAAAAGAACTCTACTGTCAAGCAAATTCTGACATATTTTCAAAAAAAACTAGCTGTAAGTGGAATTCTGTCTTGAGGCAATTATGGCATCGTGCCTTAAGGCAAATTGCTGGAACTTCCCGTACCGTAACGAAATGTTCGTGGAATACTGAATGTTTTCAAATAGATTATTCTAAATATTGTAACATTGTCTAATATTTATAAGAATTATATAAACTGTATTGCAGAGTTGAAATTATTTGTAAAGTATATTAGAACTATAGTCAGAATTAAAAATGAAATCTGAAATATTTTCGATATAAAAAACTAAAAAAAAAAAAAAAAAAAAAAAAAAAAAAAAAAAAAAAAAAAAAAATGGAACAAAATTTTTGTTTCCAAAATCAATTATTTTGTTAAGACAAGCAGAAACTTCTTTGAATCAATTGAATCGGACGCTTAGTTCTCTCAAAAACTGCCATTTTTTGTACATTTAGCTCTGTATCTCCGAAATGGCTGGGCCTGCCTTTGCGAAAAACTAAGAACCCCTTCTCCCAATCATTACTAATTGAATGTTTTTTAGATCATTCAAATCGGATGCTCCGTTCACTCAAAAACTCGATTTCTATTTTCTGCACTCTTTGCTCCGTATTTCCGAAACGGCTGGACCTGCCTTCCCCAAAAACTAATCAGCTCTTTTCCCTATCAATAGGAATCGAATGTTTTTTAAACCATTCAAATCGGTTGATCCGTACGCCCGAAAACGTTGTCGAAAATTTGTATCCATACATACATACACACACACACACACATACACACACACACACACACACATCCATTTTTTCTGAGGTATGCCAAAACGTTCAGAAACCTTCAAAACGTCGAGAAATGTAAAAATTTTCAATTCCGATTTTCGGCCCATTACAATAACTTACCCTACGGGAAGTTAAAAATATATGAATATCTACTGACAAGCAAATTCTGACCTTTTAAAAAAAAAGGTAACTACTGATGAGCAAATTCTGGCATTTTTAGAGAGAAAAGGAACTCCACTGACGAGCAAATTCCGAAATTTTTTTAAAAGAGGTGCAACTTTACAGACAAGCAAATTCTGACCTTTTTTTTAAAAAAAAAGGAACTACTGACAAGCAAATTCTGTGATTTTTTTTTAAATAAAAGGTACTACATTTTTTTAAAAGAAAAGTAACTTTACTGTCTAGCAAATTCAAACTTAATTTCCCAAAAACTTAAAATGTCTTGTGATTATCAAATCCTGTCATTTTTTTAAAGAAAAATGAAGTCTACTGACCACCAAATTCTGACATTTTTTGGTAAAAAGGTACTTTGCTGACAAGCAAATTATGTCATTTTTTAGGGTAAAAAGAAACTCTACTGACGAACAAATTCTGTAATTTTTTTTAAATGACGAGCAAATTCTGACTTTTTTAAATAAAAGGCACATTTTTTTAAAAAAAGCAAATTTTCTGTCTAGCAAATTCTGACATAATTTTCCAAAAAATAGACGAGTCCTTAAATTTTTTTCAAAAGGGAACTCTACTGGCGAGCAAATTCTGACTATTTTTCAAAAAATAAAAAGCACTTTTTTTTAAAAAAACGAAAAATAACTTCACTGTCTGGCAAATTCTGACACAATTTTTCAAAAAATAGAATGCTTTCGGACCAGCTAATTTTGTCATTTTTTTTAAAGGAACTTTACATTTTTAGAAAAAAAAAGAAACTATTGACAAACAATCTTTGACTTTTTTTTAAAAAAAGTAACCTCGCTGGCGAACAAACTCTAACATTTTTTTTTTTAAAAAGGAACTCTACTGACGAGCAAATTCTGTTATTTTTCTTTAAAAAAAATAAAGTCTACTGACCACCAAATAATGACATTTTATTTTAAAAAAAAGGGAACTCTACTGACGATCAAATTCCGATATATTTAAAAAAATAGAATGTTTTGTGACGAATAAATTTTGACTTTTTTTTAAAAAAGTAACCTTACTGACATACAAACTCTAACATTTTTTTGAAAAAAAAAGGAGTCTATTGATTAGCAAATTCCGACATATTTTTAAAAAAATAGAATGTCTTGTGACAAGCAAATTTTGTCATTTTTCTTTAAAAAAATTGAGTCTACTGACCACCAAATCCTGACATTTTATTTTTTAAAATAAGGGAACTCTACTGACGAGTAGAATCTATTTAGGGAAAAGAGAAACTTTACTGATGAGCAAAAATTCCGATATTTTTTTAAAACAAAGTACTCTACTGACAAATTGTGACTTTTAAAAAAAAGGAACTCTACTGAGGGAAAAGGAAACTTGACGAGTTTTTAAGAGAACTAACAATATTTTTCGAAAAAAATATTAAATGTCTTCTCTGACATTTTTAGAAAAAATTCTGTGTTATTTTATGTGTGGTTAACTGTTTTAAGTCGTTCTGGATCGGTTGGCATCGGAATTGGAAAAAAAGTATATAGGAACAACATATGGAGCAAAAACTCTGTGCGGATCAGAGACATGGACTCTGATAAAAGCCGAGAAAAACTATCAGTAAAAATTCGAAAAATGAAACATAAAGTGGACAGATAAGATAAATGAAGTGATAAGAAGCTTGGATAAAAAAAAGTCTGAGCATGATTCTGAAAGGAAAAGGAAACTAGATCGAACTCATTATGCAAAAACAGTGCCTTATATTTATGGTGTTGATAGGAAAATCAACACTATAAGTATAAGGCATCAATAAAAGTGTATAAAGGAATCATTGATTTGTGGCCTCAGGACAGACTTATTTATTATTACAATAACTTTTAGATCAATTCCAAAGTTCTTTAATATTTTTTAAAAATAGTCACGTACATAATTACTACAATATAGAGACCTATATCTTCTATAAGTGTTCTTTCAACAACCTAATTGAACTTAAGAGCTCATACAAAAACGTCCTAATGAACACTAATGAAAAAATCACACATCGTGAGTAATGACTTACGCGTTTTTCCATTAAACAAATGTACAAATAGAAAAATGAATGAACGACGAACCACTGGCGCCTAAATAAATATTGTAAATTTAAAGATAAGTGATGTAGTAAAATTTAAAAATAGAATTATATGGAATGACCTAGAGAAAAATCAATTTGTAGATTGATTAGAAGTAGGAGTGGCACGAGGGATTTATTAACCAGACATAAAATGAATTTTTTATCAAAGATTCATTTTCATAGATTGACTTGACTTCTTAATAGAGCAACTACATAGTGACGTATTTTTTAATGTTTTAGCGAAACGTGTCACAAATAGTTAATTAACAAATCTGTATACTAATATTAGTAAAAAAAATTGATATTTCTATTTTAAATAGATTATTTATCGACGATACACGATTTGAAATTCATTTGTTAATATGTTTTCTCAAAATGCAACGCAATAATAAAATATTTTTTAAAATATCAACAAAACTTGAAATGTACTAAAAATAGCAACTAATGTTTCCCAAATAGTTAATTGACAAATCTGTATACTAATTTTAGAAAATTAGCCAATATTTATATTTTAAAGAAATTATTTACATCGAAGGATCTTCGGTTCGAAATTCACTCAACTTTTTTACACGTTTTTCTCAAACTGCAACACTTTAGTAAAATATTTTTCAAAAATACTAGAAAGCTTGAAATTCACTAAAAATGACAACTACTGTTTCTCAAATAGTTTATTAACACATCTGAATACTAATTTTAGTAAATAAATCGATATTTCCATTTTAATTAATTTTTTTGAATTTACAAAATCCGTTCAGGATTTTTCTCAAATTGCAAAGAGTTTAATGAAAAATGTTGCACTACATTGCTAATTACAAAGAAACGGCTCGACTGATCGTCGTACAAATTTCATAAACACGAGTCCTTATCGAGATACATTGATTGGCTTTTAAATTTTTGAAATCGGTCCAGCCGTTTTTGAGAAACTGCGAAAAAGTACACAAAAATCGGCTCACATACACAAACTTTCAATTTTGGTGCCAAGCGATTCAGAATGACTTAAAACGTCAAGAAAACATACGATTAGCAAATCAAATTTTCAGTCAAAAGTTTGCACGGTTGAGAAAATAAAGATACATATTCGATTTTAAGATGAGATAAAGAAAAAAACATTTCTTACAATAAGTTACAGTCGTAAAGATTCTGTAGAATTACCCTTTGCACTCCATTTTCACATTTTTATAATTTTTTATAATCACGCTTTGAAATTCTCTTGGTCATGTTTTATCAAAATGCAACGCAATAGTAAAAGATTTTTGAAAAATGCAATAAAACTTGAAACTTACTAAAAAGGTTAGATAACTTTTCTATAATAGATGTTTAACAAATCTGTATACCAACTTTAGTAAAAATGGGATATTTCTATTTTAATAAATAAAAATTATCAAGGGTTATATTATAGGGGTATATATTCTCTTGGTTTTTTCATGTGTTCTCTCAAAGTGCAAAGATCTAGTAAAGTATTTTTTAAAAATACAACAAAATTTGATATTCACTAAAAATACGAACTAGTGTTTCTACAATAGTTAACTAACTAACCAACCTGTATACTAATATTAGCAAATAAATCAATGTTTTTATTTTAAATCATTTTTTCATAATCAAAAATTTTCACTCTTCGGAGTTTATTTGCTTTTTCATAGTGCATCCCCCGCTTAAAAAATATTTTTTAAAAATACAACAAATCTTGAAATTTACTAAGAAGTGGAACAACATTTTCTGAAATAGTTGGTTAACATATCTGTATACTAATTTGATTAAATATATAGATACTATCTATTTTAAATAATCAAAGATCCACGATTCGAAATTCTCTCGACTTTTTCATACGTTTTTCTCAAAGTGCAACAACGCTGATAAAATATTTTTTTAAAATACTACAAAGCTTGAAATTCACTAAAAATATGAACAAATGTTTCTAAACTAGTATATTAACAAATCTGTATACTAATTTTGGAAAATTATTTTTTATTTCTTTTTTTAAAAAATAATTTCTAGAAGATGCACGGTTCGAAATTCTCTCGACTTTTTCACACCTTTTTCTCAAAATGTAACAACACTCTAGTAAAATATTTTTTTAACAATACTACAAAACTTAAAATTGACTAAAAATGCCAACTAATGATTCTGATATAGTTAATTAACAAATCTGTATACTAATTTTAGTAAATAAATCGATATTTCTATTTTAAATAAATTATTTATCAAAGATCCACGAATCGAAATTTACTTGACTTTTCTATGTTCTCTCTAAGTGCAATTTTTTAAAGTTGCATTTAGTAAAAATATAACGAAACTTGAAATTTACTAAAAATAACAACTACTGTTTCTGTAATAGTTAATAACAAATCAGTATACTAATTTTAGAAAATAAATTGATATTTCTATTTTAAATAATTTACCCACGGTTTGAAATTCCTTCAACATTTTTCATACGTTTTTCCCAAAGTGCAATTTGCTGGTAAAATATTTTTTAAAAATACTACAAAGCTTGAAATTTACCAAAAATGCCAACTATTGCTTTTAAAATAGTTAACTAACAAATCTGTATACTAATTTATGTAAGTAAATCAATATTTCAGTAAATTGCAAAAAGTTTATAAAACAATTTTGCACATTGATTGCTAATTACAAAGAAACGGCTTAACTGATTTTCATGAAAATTTAATTTTTGAAATCGGTCCAGCAGTTTTTGAGAAAACAGTCAAGGAAAGCATGAAAAAAAAATCGGCTCACATACACAAACTTCCAATCTTGGCACCAAAATCTTCAAATTTTGGTGCCAAGGGATTCAGAATGTCTTAAAACGTCGAGAGAAAACACACAATTAACATATGGAATTTTCAGTCAAATATTTATGGACGTGTAAAAAAATATATTACTATAACTAAGTATAGAAATATGTAAATTTAAAAAGATATTTCTATGTTTTATAAAAAATGTATTAAAAATTATGATTTTAAAACTATATAAATGTCATGACATAATTGTTTCTTTCAAAAACTCATGGCCTCTTTTGATTCCCACATATATTTGAAGTAAAGCTTCTTTAAGCATACTCGATATAAAGTGAGCGTTACGAAAAGCGTGATCGGTGAAAGAAAACGGTAATTCAATAAAGATAAAAATTCGATTTTAAGATGAAATAAAGAAAAAACACTTCTTACAATAAGTTACAGTCGTAAAAATTCTGTAAAATTACCCTTTGCACTCAATTTGCACATTTATAGGGCAATTCTGCAGTAACAGGGCCCTTAACAACGTTGTCACGCCAATTTGCCGTGCAATCAGGCGTATTTTGCAAAAAAACAAGTCCGGGGGAATGTTCGATAACAGAATCTTCGATGATGCATCTTCCTTGTTTGTTTATATGTAAAATACGCCTGATCGCATGGCAAATAGATAGACATTTTCATAATTTCCAATACAAAGAATTAAAATAAACTCTGTTACGCCAGAATTACCCTATTAATATGCATTTTTGGAGTACCATTTTGCATAATTTTTAATTCTTACTAATAATTTTTTTTATTTACCTGAAACCAGCAGTGGATCCAACAATACTGTGCGTAGCAGAAATGGGTAACCTCAAAAAAGTTGCTAATAACATACAAATGGCACTGCCACCCAAACTTGCAATACAACCCAACATCAGCTCTCGTTCAGCATCCTCGTACATCGATAAATCCAAAATACCCTTCCTCATTGTATCCGACACTTTGTAACCTGGAAAAAAAAATCAACCGATTACTTATAATGAACTATAATGAATATATTAATTACTATCGATAGATTAGATAGATCTATTAATTACATCTATCCTTTCCACTTACCGATTAGAACAGATCCACTGATCTCGAAGAAAGAAGCCAAATAACAAGCCTGTCTTATCGTGAGCACCTTAGACCCAACGCTGGTTCCAAATGAATTTGCCACATCATTTGCTCCGATGCCAAAGGCCATTCCAAATGCAACCAAAAATCCAACGATGATCAGCCATAACAAACTTGGCTCGTACGGTTCAATCATTGTTCCAAATTTTTTTTTGTTTTAAGATTTTTTATGATTTATGATAAAAAAAATTTATAAAAATATAAATAAATATTTTTTGTTCTTAATATTAATATATATATGTATAGGAAAATAAATTTTGTTTTTTTTTTATTAATATTTTTTTTTTGGGTTTTGTTGAATATTAAATAATGTGGATTATTATGTTATAAATGAAGTTCAGAGTACGATTGGCTTTTGAAAAATACATAATGAAGTCTAGACATTTAAATCACGAACTACCTGGAAGAAAATTAAATGTAGTTATTTTTTTGGAATTGAATAAAATTTATAAAAAGTAATATAATTATATTTATTAATAAACTAATTTCAAATGATTTATATTTTATTTTCTTATAAATCCAGAAGATGGATAATCAAAATCCATATTTTATATATATTTTTTAACATGTTTATCAAATTTTACCAAACATTTTCATTTCAAATAAATTTGAATTTTTTAAATCAGTTTAATGAATTTTTAAACAATACTTTTATTTTTACATGAAAAAAAAAACGGCTCAGCTGATAGGCCTATTGATAATAATAATAATAAAAGTCCATTGAATGTTAATTCAAAAATAAAAAAAGGCAGTTCAAAATAAAAAAAAAATGAACAAGAGAAGTCACTTCAAAATGAAGAAAGAAATAAAAAAGGAAAGTCACTTCAAAATAAAAAAAAGAAATAGACAAAAGAAGTCATTTCAAAATGAAGTGAAGAGAAGAAAGTCACTTCAAAATGAAGAAAGAAATAAAGAGAAGTAATTTTAAAATAAAAGAAATAAAGAATAGAAGTCACTTCAAAAAAAAAAAAATTAAGAATTGAGTCACTTCAAAAACAAAAAATGAAATGAAGAAGAAAAGTTACTTCAAAAATAAAAAAATGAAATGAAGGTCACTTCAAAATAAAAAACAAGAAATGAAGAAAAGTCGCTTCAAAATAAAAAAATAAATGAAGAGAAGTCACTTAAAAATGAATGAATAGAAGAAAAAAGTCACTTCAAAAGGAATGAAGAGAAGGAAGTCACTTTAAAATTAATAAAGAAAGCAAAAAGTCACTTCAAAATGAATGAGGAGAAGAAAGTCACTTTAAAATAAAAGAAATGAAGAAGAGAAGTCACTTTAAAATAAAAAAGAGAAGAAGGTCACTTCAAAATGAAGAAAGAGAAGAAAGTCACTTAACATAAAGTGAAGAGAAGAAAGTCACTTCAAAATGAAGTGAAGAGAAGAAAGCCACTTCAAAATAATGAACGCAAAGAGCCACTTCAAAATAATAGAAAAGAAGAAAGTCACTTTAAAATGAAAAAAAAAGAAGAAAGACACTTGAAAATGAGAAGAGAAGAAAATTACTTCAAAATAATAAAACAAGAAGAAAATCACTTCAAAATGAATGAAGAGAAGAAAGACACTTCATTATTAAGTAAAGACACTTGAAAATAAAAAAAGAGAAGAAAGACACTTGAAAATAAAGGAGGAAGTTACGTTAAAATGAACGAAGTGAAAAAGACACTTGAAAAAAAAAGAAGAAAGACACTTGAAAATGAAAAAATAGAAGAAAGGCACTTGAAACTGAAAAAAGAGAAGAAAGACACTTAAAAATAAAGAAGGAAGTTACTTTGAAATGAAGAAAGACGCTTCAAAATAAATGAAAAGAAGAAAACCACTCCAAAATAAAGAAAGAGAAGAAAATCACTTTAAAATTAAAAAAATGAAGAAAGTCACTTTAAAATAAAAAAAAACCAAAAAAGTCACTTTAAAATAAAACAGTAAAAAGACACTTTAAAATAAAAAAATAAAGCAGAAAGACACTAAAATAAAAAAATAAAGCAGAAAGACACTAAAATAAAAAAAAATAAAGCAGAAAGACACTAAAATAAAGTAAGAAAAAAAAAGTAACTTCAAAATGAAAAAAAAAACAATGTTTTTTATCTAAATTTAATAAAAAAAATGAAAAAGAAACATTTTCAAAATTGCGTAAAAAAGAAAATGTAAAGAACGAAGTTGTTACTTCAGAATTGTTTTAAAAAAAGAACAAAATGATCTTACTTCAAAATTGAATAAAGAAACCGAAAAAAAGAATGTTACAATGTTACATTTTATGAAATAAAATTATTTATTACATTCATTACATCATTTCGTGAAACAAATCAAGAAATCATAATTATTAGAATATAAGAGTTTGTGGTGTAAAAAATTTTCTATGAAGTTTGTAAAAAAATATCAGCCCTAATTAAGCAATCAGTATTTGTATCAGAAGAATTTTAACTGAAATAATTTAAAAACGATTTCTTTAATGGCAAACCAAACAAACTTGTCCTAAAACTATTAAAATAAAATGGAATTTACACCGGCAGTAATTAACGTACATGATGATGTGCAAACATCAATGTTTTAATTAAAGAATTCTAGTAAACAGAATTCAAATATCTTTTTTAATGACATCGCATTTGACCTTTGAAGGAAAACCCTCAAAAGTACTTCATTACCTATTTATGTTACATTAAATTGTAACTTTTAATCACCTTAATTAACAACTTATGTATCCAATTATTTAATTAGCACAATTTTTATTATCACAATGTTTCGAACAAAATAATGATGTAAAACTAGGAATGTTTCTACAATTTCATGGTACACGTGTAGAACAAATTTATTTAAATTTTAATTAGTACATGAAAAATTATAAATAATTTTATATCGGATATTTAACTTCCCGTAGGGTAAGTTATAGTAATCGTCCAAAAATCGAAATCAAAAATTTTTACATTTCTCGACGTTTTGAAGGTTTCTGAACATTTTGGCATACTTCAGAAAAAATGGATGTGTGTGTGTGTGTGTGTGTGTGTGTGTGTGTGTGTGTGTGTTTTGTATGTCCGCTTTTTTTCGTCCACGTTTTCGGGCGCACGGATCAACCGATTTGAATGGTTTAAAAAACATTCGATTCCTATCGATAGGAGATGTGCTGATTAGTTTTTGGCAAAGGCAGGTCCAGCCGTTACGGAGATATGGAGCAAAGAGTGCAAATAATAGAAAGCGAGTTTTTGAGAGAACGGATCAACCGATTTGAATGGTTTTAAAAAACATTCGATTCCTATTGATAGGGAGATGTGCTGATTAGTTTTTGGCAAAGGTAGGCCCAGAGGTTTCGGAGATACCGAGCTAAATTTAAAAAAAATGGCTGTTTTTGAGAGAACTAAGCGTCCGATTTAAATGATTCAAAGAACTTTCTGCTTTTTTCAACAAAACAATTGATTTTGGAAAAAAAAATTTTTTGTTTCTAATTTTTTTTCAAAAATTTTTTTTTGTAATTTTGGACTAAAAATTCAAAAAATCACCCAAGCTAAGCACAGTCTAAGCGCCACTCTGGTAGAAATGTTTACGCAAGTGCGTTTAGACTGTTTGTGTACTGGAGCACTTTTCAATTTTGTGAAAATTATTGAAAAATGTGAAAATGCCGCCAAGCTGAGCACAGTAAAGTGAAAATGTCGCAAAGAATTATTTGCAAATGCGTTTAGACTGTGACTATGCGGGAGCACTTTTTCAATTTTGTGTAAATTTGGCAACTATTTTTTTTTGGAATTTGATTCGAAATGAAATGACGATTGTTAATGTTCTGGAGATGATAAATTGATTTATTTATAATTAACTTTCCATAGGGTAAGTAATCGCAAAAAAATCGAAAATGAAAATTTTTATATATCTTCACGTTTCAGAGGTTTCTGAATATGTTGGCATACCTTGGAGAAAATTGATGTATGTGTGTGTGTGGGTGTGCGTGCATGTGTGTGTGTTCGGATACAAATTATGGTCGACGATTTCGGGAACACGGATGAAGCAATTTGAATAATTCAAAAAAACATTCGATTCGTATTGATAAGGAGACGTGCTGATTAGTTTTTGTCAAAGGCAGGTCTAGCCATTCCGAAGATATGGGGCAAAAAGGGCCAAAAACGGTAACTCAGTTTTTAAGAGAACGGAGCGTCCGATTGGAATAATTCAAAAAACATTTTACTTGTATTAACAGGATGAAGATTTGATCAAATTTTCATGAAGATAGGTCTAGCGGTTTCGGAGATCTAGTAAAAAAAACTAAAAAAAATAACATTTGGCGGTCAACAATAATCATTAGACATTAGACATATGCATATCAAATTATCAGATATTTTATTGAGATTTTAACAATAAGTATAAGTTTTGTTTACATTCCTATGGGTTCCGTACCAATGTTTTTCCGTTAGACAGCGACGCGGCGCTTACGCGCTTTATATTTGTCTCTATGCAGTTAAGGCAGTACGATTGCTTTGAAAAAAAGTTCAGATCTTCCAAAATATGTCAAAATGAAGATAACATTTTTTCCAAAAAAAATTTTTACAAAAAAAATTGTTTAAAAATTTTTTAAAAAAAAATTTTTTTTTTCAAAAAAAGTAATTTTTTGTCCAATTTAAAATTTCTAAAAAATCTTATTTTTTCGAAGTAAATTTTTTCAAAAATTAATCGTTTTTAAAAAATAATAATTTTTGGCACGGGAAGTTCCAGCAATTGCCTTAAGGCACGATGCCTTAATTGCCTTAAGACAGAATTCCACTTACAGCTAGTTCAATTTTAATTAATAAAAATTAAACAGAAACAAATATATCAAAAAACAACAGTCTTCTATTTTCCAAATTAAGAAAAAAGGTATTAATAAAAAATGTATATATGTATAAGGAATTTGTGTTTTAAAAGATAATTATAAGAACACGTGTTCCTACACTTCTAAATAAATATTTATTTAATTAAGGTTTAATTAGTATTCATATAAAATGTTGTACCAGAAGCAAAATGTATATTAAATTAATTTAATACACAATTTTAATTAAGTAAAATTGAAAAAATATACCAATACGAAATTCGTCATTTTCAAGAAAATGATTCGTAAAAAACTTTTAATAAATATATAATACAATAAAACTAAAATTAAAATTATATTATTATATCAAAAATTGTTTGCATATTTATTGAAACTTTAAATTCTGAGCGCGGAAGCTAAATAGTATATGAAAAATAATCTGAAATAATTAAAAAAACAGTTATTAATTTATAATTTAATTAACAGTTAGATCTTAATATTTGTTAAAATATTATATACAAGTAGGTAGATAAATATTAATTTGTTAAACCGTTTGATAATCTCTTCAAAAAAAAGAAATTACGCAATTGACTTCTTAAAATTTTAAAGACAAGATTTAAATTCAGAATAATTTGTGAAAGTAAATATAAATTTTATCTAAAAAGTTGCAAGATTTTTTTTGAATGTTTAATAATATTTAAATAAACAGAAGAGTTAAGTAATCAAAAAATTATAAATGTAAATTATAAAAAAAACAAAGTTTACTTATATTTATACACTTATTATTAACTTTCCGTAGGATAGAATATAGTAATTGCAAAAGAAAACGAAAATGAAAATTTTTGTTTATCTTTACGTTTCAGACGTTTCTGAACATTTTGGCATACATCAGAAAAATGAATACGTGCGTGTGTGCGGATACAATTTTTCATCCACGTTTTCGGGTGCACGGATCAACCGATTTGAATGGTTAACTAGCTGTAAGTGGAATTCTGTCTTAAGGCAATTAGGGCATCGTGCCTTAAGGCAAATTGCTGGAACTTCCCGTACCAAAAATTATTATTTTTTTTTAAAACGATTAACATTTTTGAAAAAAATTACTTTGAAAAAATAAGATTTTTTGAGAAACTATAAATTGGACAAAAAAATTAGTTTTTTTGAAAAAAAAAAATTAAAAAAAAAATTTGTTTTTTTTGAAAAAAATTTTTTTTTTCTTTATTTTGACATTGTGGAAGATCTGAACTTTTTTTTCAAAGCAATCGTACTGCTTTAACTACATAGGGACAAAATATAAAGCGCGTAAGCGCCGCGTCGCTGTCTAACGCATAAGCATTGGTACGGAACCGACAGGAATGTTAACAAAATGTATACTTATTGTTAAAATCTCTATAAAATGTCTGATAATTTGATGTGTATATGTCTAATGATCATTTTTGACCGCCAAATGGCTCCTCTATATCTCCGAAACCGCTGGACCTACCTTCATGAAAGTTGTATCGATTCTTCATCTTGTCAATACAAATAAAATGCTTTTGAATTATTAAAATCGGACGCTCCGTTCTCTAAAAACTGAGTTTACCGTTTTCGGAACTTTTTGCCCCGTATCTTCGGAACGGCTTGACCTGCCTTTGCCAAAAACTAATCAGCCACGTCTCTTTATCAATACGGATCGAATGTTTTTTGAATTATTCAAATCGGTTGATCCGTGTTCCCGAAATCGTCGACGAAAATTTGTATCCGCACATACCACACGCACACACACCACCACACACACAACACACACACACACATACATCCATTTTTTCTAAGGTATGCCAAAATGTTCAGAAACCTCTGAAACGTAAAGATATATAAAAATTTTCATTTTCGATTTTTTTGCGATTACTATAACTTGCCCTACGGGAAGTTAAAAAACATTAGATTCCTATTGATAGGGAGATGTGCTGATTAGTTTTTGGCAAAGGCAGGCCCAGCCATTTCGAAGAAACGGAGCAAAGAGTGCAAAAAATACAAATCGAGTTTTTTAGAGAACGGAGTATCCGATTTGAATGATCTAAAAAGCATTCAATTAGTAATGATTGGAAAAAGTGGTTATTAGTTTTTGGCAAAGGTAGGCCCAGCGGTTTCGGAGATACATGATGTTAAAAAAAATTGCAGTTTTTGAAAGAACTAAGCGTCCGATTTGAATGATTTAAGAATCTTTCTGCTTGTATTGATAAAATAATTGCTTTTGAAAAATAAAAATTATGACATTAATTCTGGTTAAAGTTTTGCAGCTCACTTATATACTTTAGAGAAATTTCAACTTTGCAATTCATTTTATATATTTGTTATAAATATTAAACAATGTTACAATATTTATGATAATCTATTCGTTAGAGTACGGGAAGTTCCAGCAATTAGCCTTAAGGCACGATGCCATGCACTAGTTTAAAACTAAGAATGTATACGTTAATTACAGCAAAAATTTAATATTTATGCAAAAAATAGGAGTAAACTAGTTATGCAAGTTTTAGTATTTTAAATAAAATTATATTAATAACTTATTGCTATATTTTATAAAATAAAAATAATTCACAAAATTTTATTTATAAAAAAAATCATCACAACCCTAACTTAATAAATTTAAAATAATTATTACCCAAAAACATGTAAAAGTTGTGTAATTGTGTAGAATAAATATAAAAATTACATAAAAAACATGAAAATATTTCACAATCAATAAAAATTTTTGGCATTAAAATCAAGCAAAAGTTATAAATTGGAATTAAGATTAAATTCATTTAAATTCAATTTAATGAATATTTTTTATAAAACGTGCACGATTCAATTTTAATTAATTTAACGATTTTTTAGTAAAAGTTGTAACTAAAAATTCACAGACCAAACCTAATTAAACGTGTAATTATTAAAAAATAAATGCAAATTCAATATAAAAAAGTAAAATCAAAAACGTGTGAATCTTTTACAGTAAAATCACCGAAGAATCAAATAGTAATCACTAAAATTATAAATTTATCATAAATCTGTAATTTTACTTTAATTTAAAGTTCAAATTTAACAAAACTTTGCACATACTAAATTTAATTTTAATCACCGAAGAATCAAATAGTAATCACTAAAATTATAAATTTATCATAAATCTGTAATTTTACTTTAATTTGAAGTTCAAATTTAACAAAACTTTGCACATACTAAATTTAATTTTAATCAAATTTTTCAATTAAAAATTCACTATAAACCACCATATAAAAATCACCATAATATAAAATAAAAAATAACAAAAACTGTGCTAGGATAAAGTAAAATAAAATTAACTTGTGCAAAAAACAAAAATGATTTAACAAATCAGCATAACCCTAATTTAATAATTAAAATATATATAAAAATAAATTAACTTGTGCAAAAACAAAAATGTTCAACAAATCAGCACAACCCTAATTTAATAATTAAAATATATATAATAAATCAAATTATAACACCAAAGTTGTGCAAATTAAATTTGCAAATTTTATGCATTCAAAAAAACCGCGCGAACCTTTCCACACAAACTTCTCGACAAATCGATTGCATTTGAGGTTGTGCAACAGGGGTGCAAATTCGTATGAGTCATTTGCATACATGTGCACTTATATAATTAACAAAATCAATTCCTACAAAGACTACATCACTTGAACCCTTATAAAACAATACATAAAAATAAATAAAATAGAATATATATAAATAAAATCACATTTCTCACCCCGCCGGTAAATCAGACAAACGCCATTAAATACGAAACACATACATGTCAAATAAAATTTAGATTTTATGTACAGTAGTATGATTTTTGTTATAATTGCTGTGATATAATTCATACCAGAACATTTATTCTCATACAGTATGTACGAATTAAATCAAACAAATAAATAAATACAAAAATATATATATATATACATGTATCCATTATCACTCACCATTAAAAGTACGGCCGCCCTTTAATCTAATTCAGGTACTGTATTAAGTGGCGCGAATCACAGACATTAACATCATACTATCATAATTTAAATTATTATTATTATAAACCATTATTACTACAATAACTCTGACATTTTGTCGTCGAAAATTGATTTTCACAATTCGCGAACGAACCGAACAACGATTTAGTTTAAGGATCAGCTGCTGCTGCGGCTAAGAGTGCCGATAATGCCGAGACGAGGCGAAGAGAGACGATGAGAGGCGATGGCGCACGAGGGAATAGAGAGTGAAGTTGGGTGTTAGGAGGAGGGCGCACGGGTGGAAGAGTTATTGATTTGAGGAGGAATGGTTCTCAAAGGGTAAGAGGATAGAGGATTTGAAAATAAACTTTACGAAGTTAAGATTTTAAGTTATTTTTTTAAGAAATTACGAGGTTATTATTTAAGTTATTTATTTTTTTTAATTACAATACTTGAAATAATTACAACTGTTAAATAGTTAACATATAATTATAATAATTACAACTGTTAAATAGTTAACATCTAGCAATATTGATAAATAATAACATAAATTTAAATAAATAAAAGTGCAAAGGATAGAATTTACATGAAAATAATATCATAATAATATCATAATAACATGATAATAATATATAATATTTATTTAAGAATGTGACCTATAGACGATCTGTAGAAAATTAGCGTGTTATGCGAATCCGTGTTATAAGGTTGTCAAATATCTCCCTTCCGCCTTTTTGTATTATAAACCAAAAGCAAAAAAGCGGAAGGGAGATATCTGACAACCTAATATAAGGGACAAAAAACTAGTACAAAACGATAGGTTACGTTTCAAGAATTAAAAAAAAACACGCTATAATGATTTTGTAATAAATATTGTTTACATTTATTCATTTTTTAAGAAGTAATATACAATACTTGAATTATATGATTTTTAACTTCCCGTAGGGTAGTTATAGTAATGGGCCGAAAATCGAACCGAAAATTTTTGCATTTTCTCGACGTTTTCAAGGTTTCTGAATATTTTTAAAGGGCTTACCTCAAAAACTGAATGGATGTGTGTGTATGTGTGTTTGTATGTCCACATTTTTTGTCCACGTTTTTCGGGCGCCACAGATCACTGATTTGAATGATTCATTTACCATTCGATTACTATTGATAGAAAGATTGCTGATTAGTTTTTGATAAAGCCAGGTCCAGTCGTTTCGGAGATATAGAGCAAAGAGTGCAGAAATACAAATCGAGTTTTCGAGAGAACGGATCAATCGATTTGATGATCCAAAAAACATTCAGTTCGTAATGACGGGGAAGAGTGGCTATTAGTTTTTGGCAAAGGCAGACCCAGCAGTTTCGGAGATGCAGAGCTAAATGTGCAAAAAATGGCAGTTTTTTATAAAAATAAAGATATCTTTACGTTTTTAAAAGTGCATATTTTAGTTTTTGGTTAATATCTTTATATTTTGTTGTTGAAAAACTATTAAATTTGTAACTTGTATTAAAGTATATACGTTCAGGAATGTTATACTAAAATTATAATCTCAAATATATATAGTACAGCTATATAAAATTTTAAACTAATAATAATAATGTAAAAAATGAAATTTGTATTCATATTTCTGTTCTTTTGTATTTATTTTTGTAAGCGTAATATTTTCAGTTTTGTTAATATCTTCAGTATTTTGTTGAAAAAGTCTAAATTTTTTTGAATCGTATTCAAAGT
>NW_020539726.1:39432610-39452359 GCF_003426905.1 Ctenocephalides felis | reverse complement strand
GCTTTAAAAAAATTAAAAGTTATTTGAAGAAATGTAAAAAAGAATGCCCTTAACTCATATATGTAATGCAAATTCTGGAAAATACTAAAGTCTGAGTTTTGACTACAAATTATTTATAATTTTAATATCAAAGTGTATATTACAGTTTTTACTAAAATTTAGTAAATTTTATCTAGTTTTTACTAATGTAATAAAAAATAATGTCTGAAGAAAAAATTGAATGTCCTAAATTTATATACGAATTTATAATTAGTCCGCATTTCAACTACAAATTATTCAAAATTTCAATATCAAAGTGTATAAAACATTTTTTATTAGGTTTTAGTAAATTTGTTGTAGTTTTTACTAATGTGAACAAATTTAAGTGTTCGGAATGAAAATTTTGAATCATTTTAAAAAATTTAAAAAAAAATGTCTTTGCTAATAGAGTACTTTTTCTTTTTCTATTCCATGTTTTATTTAAGTTTGCTAGTCAGTAGAGTCCTTTTTTTGATTCTGTTATATATTTCAGTCTGTTTTTATTTCAGCTTGCTAAACAAAAAGGTAATCTTTTAATTTTGTCTCTTATATCAGCTTGATAGTAAGTAAAGTCCATTTTTTATTTTATGTTTTTTTCATTTCAGTTTGCTAAATAGAAGTCATTTTAAAAAATTGTTTTGTATTTGAATTTTATTGTTAGTAGAGTTCTTTTTTATTTCATGTTTTTTTTTATTTCAATTTGCTAGTCAGTAGAGTTCTATTTCAATTTCATGTCTATTATATATCTTATTAGAATACTAAAGTCTGCATTTCAACTACAAATTATTCATAATTTTAATATAAAAGTGTATATAACAGTTTTTACCAAAATTTAGTAAATTTTATCCAGTTTTTACTAATGTAAATAAATTATGATGTCCCAGAAGAAAATTACAAATTATTTGAATGAGTGTAAAAAAAAATGTCCTAACTTCATATATGTAATGCAAATTCTGAAAAATACTGAAGTCTGAGTTTCGACAACAAATTATACAAAATTTCAGTATCTAACAAGGTAACCATCAGGTTTACTCTTCTGGGATTTTAATGAAACTTCGCATGGTTGTAGGGTTGATGGTCAAACCGAACACCTTTAAATATTAGAGTCCTATGGGAAGCGGTTTAATTAAAAAAATTAAATAAAAATTGATTAAAACTGCTAAAAACGCGCTATGCGCTATGTCTACGCGCGTTGCGCTTCGTATCAATATGTCGAGATAGCCGAGTGGTTTGCGGCGCTTACTCTCAACTTTTTGTTCCAGGCCTAGGCTCACAGTCGCCAGTTCGAATCTCGCCAGAATATTTTTTTTTTAATTTATTTTTACATCTATTTGGTTAAATATTATAATAAATATTAATAATTTGTTACATGTACTACACAAATATGTGAAATTTATAATAAATAGTAGATATTTATGAAAGCATTCTGAAAATAAATACATTTGCATTGCATATTGATAAAATAAAATAAAACATTTTTTTTTATAAATGATATGTATTTAAACTAATATAATATCAAACATAAATAAATAATAATATAAAATAATATAAAACAAAAACTTCAGGGCTTACAATTTGCTAGATGATATTTATCATAAAAGCATGAAAAACATAAAAATATATTGCGGTGAGCACACTTTAAAAATGCTGCTGTGTTACATAAGAGCAAATTGTAAGCCCTGAAGTTTTTATTTTATATTATTACTTATTTATGTTTGATATTATATTAGTTTAAATACATATCATTTATAAAAAAAAATGTTTTATTTTATTTTATCAATATGCAATGCAAATGTATTTATTTTCAGAATGCTTTCATAAATATCTACTATTTATTATAAATTTCACATATTTGTGTAGTACATGTAACAAATTATTAATATTTATTATAATATTTAACCAAATAGATGTAAAAATAAATTAAAAAAAAAATATTCTGGCGAGATTCGAACTGGCGACTGTGAGCCTAGGCCTGGAACAAAAAGTTGAGAGTAAGCGCCGCAAACCACTCGGCTATCTCGACATATTGATACGAAGCGCAACGCGCGTAGACATAGCGCATAGCGCGTTTTTAGCAGTTTTAATCAATTTTTATTTAATTTTTTTAATTAAACCGCTTCCCATAGGACTCTAATATTTAAAGGTGTTCGGTTTGACTATCAACCCTACAACCATGCGAAGTTTCATCAAAATCCCAGAAGAGTAAACCTGATGGTTACCTTGTAAGTGTACATAACAGTTTTTACTAAATTCTGGTAAATTTTATCTAGTTTTTACTAATGTAATCAAATTATAATGTCTTAGAAGAGAATTAAAAGTTATTCAAAAGAAATGTAAAAAAATGTTCAAAATTCAAATCACATATTACTCAATATAGTATAGGGTCCCGCCAAATATATTTTTTTTTTACAAACTACTGAATATTTTCTAAAATTTCTTTTTTTATTTGAAAGAACAATCATTTCAGTTAATAATGAAATTAATTCAGTTAATAATGATTATAATAATTTCATTCAAAAATGAAGAAAAAAAAACCTCGGCTGACCGTTGAAAAAAAATGAAAATGAAAAATGTTAGATGGCATACCCTATACTAAAAATTAATAATCCGAAATTTATTCAAAATATAATTATGTAACTAGCAGTAAGTGGAATTCTGTCTTGAGGCAATTATGGCATCGTGCCTTAAGGCAAATTGCTGGAACTTCCCGTACGGTAACGAAATGTTCGAGGAATACTGAATGTTTTCAAATAGATTATTATAAATATTGTAACATTGTCTAATATTTATAAGAATTATATAAACTGAATTGCAGTGTTGAAATTATTTGTAAAGTATATTAGAACTATAGTCAGAATTAAAAATAAAATCTGAAATATTTTCGATATACACAAAACTAAAACAAAAAAAAAAAAAAAAGGAACAAAATTTTTTTGCCAAAATCAATTATTTTGTTAAGACAAGCAGAAAGTTCTTTGAATCATTTAAATCGGACGCTTAGTTCTCTCAAAAACTGCCATTTTTTACATATTTAGCTCCGTATCTTCGAAATGGCTGGGCCTGCCTTTGCCAAGAACTAATAAACACTTCTCCCAATCATTACTAATTGAATGTTTTTTAGATCATTCAAATCGAATACTCCGTTCTCTCAAAAATTCGATTTCTATTTTCTGCACTCTTTGCTCCTTATCTCCGAAACGGCTGGACCTGCCTTTGCCAAAAACTAATCAGCTCTTTTCCCTATCAATAGATATCGAATGTTTTTTGAACCATTCAAATCGGTTGATCCGTGCGCCCTAAAACGTGACTGGAAATTTGTATCCATACATACATACATACACACACACACACACACATCCTTTTTTTCTGAGGTATGCCAGTAAAATGTTCAGAAACCTTCAAAACGTCGAGAAATGTAAAAATTTTCAATTCCGATTTTCGGCCCATTACAATAACTTACCCTACGGGAAGTTAAAAAGTGTATACATAATAAATTTACTTGATTTTAGTATATTTTTGGGGCAATTCTGCCGTAATAGAGCTCATAACATCTATTTTATGCTTGTTTATTGGCAATGAAAATAGTGAAAATGTCTATCTATTTGCCGTGCGATCAGGCGTATTTTACATATAAACAAGCAAAGAAGAAGCATAAGATCAACGCAGATTCTGTTATAACATTCTTCCTTGCTTGTAAGTAAAATACGCCTGATCGCATAGCAAATACATAAACATTTATAGATCTATTATTTATCTATTACTACTTACATTTAGGTCCATCGTGAACAATGCTGAATACGTTAATAAATACTGTAACTCCGTAAAATACTGCAATACTCCTAAAACCGTTCCTCAAAGGATCCTTGGCTCTTAAAATAAACGTCCTTATCAAATAATAAATGCAAACTGAAATGGCACCGGACAAAGCTGGTGAAATGAACCAGGAGGCGACTATCGATGACAGGGTGCTCCAGTGTAGGCCCCTCGTGCCTCTTGCAACCAAACTGAAAAAAGTAGTAATAGTCAGTTGATATAATAGAAATATTTAAATAGTAATATCAATACAAATTTCCAAATAAATAAATACGTTCCAAAAGTAAATCATAAGTCATTTTATCATTTCTAATTCAATTTCAAAAAAAAAATCAAATATTTACACAAATTGAGAAAGTCCACCGATATAGTCACAGTCTAAACGCTGTTGCAAAAAAATTTGTACTGAGTTGTCACTTAGACTGTGCTTTGCTCGGCGACTTTTTTATGGTTTTTAATAATTTTCACACAAATACAAATTTCCAAATAAATAAATTCCAAAAGTAAATCATAAGTCAATTTACCATTTCGAATTCAATTTAATAAAAAAAATCAAAAATATTTACACAAATTGAAAAAGTGCTCGGTGTAGTCACAGTCTAAACGCTCTTGCAAAAACATTTGTACCGAGTTGTCACTTAGACTGTACTTTGCTCGGTGACATTTTTATAGTTTTAATAATTTTCTCACAAATACAAATTTCCAAATAAATGAATAAATAAATTCCAAAAGTAAATCATAAGTCAATTTATCATTTCGAATTCAATTTCAAAAAAATTGACAAATATTTACACAAATTGAAAAAGTGCCCCAGTATAGTCACAGTCTAAACGCTCTTGCATAACATTTGTACTGAGTTGTCACTTAGACTGTGCTTTACTCGGCGGCTTTTTGCATTTTTTAATAATTTTCACAAAATTCGAAAAATGCACCAGTATTATTTAACCGCTTCGGAGGTTAAATTCATATAAATCTCGGACTTTGCGAGTGGAAAGGGTTAGAGTTATATGTTTCGACACTTGATGTGTGTCATCATTTATTCATTCTTTATATTAACTTCCTGTAAGTTATTGTAATCGCAATAAAACAGAACAATTTTTTTTTATTTATCTTTACGTTTCAGAGGTTTCTGAACATTTTACTAACATTTCATTCACGATTTCGGGAGTATGGATCAACCGATTGGAATGATTCAAAAAGCATTTCAATAGCAATTCGATTCCTATTGAAAGGGAGAAGTGGTGATTAGTTTTTGGCAAAGGCAGGTCCAAATGTTTTGGAGATACGGAGCTAAATGTGCAAAAAATTGTAGGTTTTGATAGAAGGAAGCATCCGATTTAAATGATTCAAAGAACATTCAATTCGTAACCATAGGGAGAAGTGGTGATTAGTTTTTGGTGAAGGCAGGTCCAAACGTTTCGGGGATACGGAGTTAAATGTGCAAAAAATTTTAGGTTTTGAGAGAACAGTGCATCCGATTCGAATGATTCCAAAAAACATTGTGCTTTTATTGACAGTGAGAAAAAACTATTTGTTATTGGAAAAGGCTTTTTTAATTAAAAAAAAATTGTTTTTTGAAAATTAAAAATGATTTTCTTTCGAGATAAATTAAATTTTGGTTGAAAATTCAAAAAATTACCCAGACTAAGCACAGTCTAAGTCACAACCTGGAACAAATATACTTGCAAGTGCGTTTAGACTATGACGACATGGGAGCACTTTTCCAATTTTTATGCAAAATTGCAGAAATGTAACTTTGGGTTAATTTTTTCTTTTAAAATTAGCCAAACTAAGCACATCTAAATGACAATCTGATGCAAATATATTTGCAAGTGCGTTTAGACTGATTCTGTATCGGAGCACTTTCCAATTTTCATCTAAACTATAGAAATGTAATTTTCGAGTCAAAAATTCAAAAAATTACCTAGACTAAGCACAGTCTAAGTGACAACCTGGTACAAATGTTTTCGCAAGTGCGTTTAGACTGTTTATGTACTGGAGCGATTTTCCAATTTTGTGAAAACTATTTGAAAAATGTGAAAATGCCGCCAAGCTAAGCACAGTATAAGTGAAAATGACGCACAAAATTATTTGCAAATGCGTTTAGATTGTGGCTATATTGGAGCATTTTTTCAATTTAATGTAAAATTTACATTTACATTTTTTATGCAATTTTATGCGATGCCTCTTTTGAATTGAAATTCAAAAATTGAATTAAAAATAAAGTGAGGGTTGTTAATGATGCTGGACGTGCTGGAAACTTCGATAAAAATTGATTTATAATTTAAATTTGATTTGCGAACAAGTATGCTCACAAAAATAATAAAAGTTACAGTATTTATAATAATATATTCGAAAACATTTAATATTTCATTACGATACGGGAAGTTTCAGCAATTTGCCTTAAAGCACGATGCCGTACACCACATGTTTTTTTTTATATATTACAAATGTAACTCTGTGTCCAGATTAATAAATTGATTTTTTTCTAGGTCATTCCATAAAGTTCTATTTTTAAATTTTACTACATCACTTATCTTTAAATTTACAATATTTATTTAGGCGCCAGTGGTTCGTTCATTCATTTTTCTATTTGTACATTTGTTTAATGGAAAAACGCGTAAGTCATTACTCACGATGTGTGATTTGTTCATTAGTGTTCATTAGGACGTTTTTGTATGAGCTCTTAAGTTCAATTAGGTTGTTGAAAGAACACTTATAGAACATATAGGTCTCTATATTGTAGTAATTATAGATATTTATAGTTTTAAAAAGGTTCAGAGAACGTTGGAATTTATCTGCAATTTAATTAGATGCAAGATTGTCAGATTGTCCTTGCTATTAATCACTTTTATAAACTTATGCATTTTCCCTCAGAATTCAGTTGGTAAAATATTTTTTTTAAAATAAAGCAATATTTAAAATTGTACTAACGATAACAACTAGCTTTTCTGCAAGAGTTAATTAACAAATCTGTATACTAATTTGAGTGAATAAATCGTTATTTCTATTTTAAAAAAATTATTCATCAAAGGTTATAATTATTCTCTTGGATTTTTCATATGTTCTTTAAAAGTGCAACACGCTAGTAAAATATTTTTTTCAAAAATATAACAAAACTTGGAATTCAGCAAAAACACCAAATACTGTTTTTAAAATAGTTATTTGACAAATTTGTATCCTAATTTTAGCAAATTAGTTGATATTTCTATTTTAAATAAATTATTTACGAAAGGTTATATATATTCTCTTAGCTTTTTCATATGTTCTCTAAAAGAACACGCTGTTGAAATATATTTTAAAAATACAACAAAATTGTAAATTTACTAAAAATGCCAACTAATGCTTTTAAAATAGTTAATTAGCAAATCTGTTTACTAATTTTAAAAAATTAGCCAATATTTCTATATTAAATCAATTTTTTATAAACATAAATTTTCACATTTCGGAGTTTACTTGCTTTTTCATAGTGCATCCCGCTCAAAAAATATTTTTTAAAATATACTACAAAGCTTGAAATTTGCCAAAAATACCACTTACTGTTTCCCAAATAGTTGATTAACACATCTGTATACTATTTTTTGTAAATAAATCAATATTTCCATTTTAATTATTTTTTTGAATTTACAAAATCGGTTCAGAATTTTTCTCAAATTGCAAAAAGTTTAAGGAAAAATTTTGCACTCGATTGCTAATTACAAAGAAACGGCTTGACCGATCGTCATACAAAACTGACAAACGCAAGTCCATCATACATCAAATGGCTTTTAAATTTTTGAAATCGGTCCAGCAGTTTGAGAAAACGTCGAGGAAATCACGAAAAAAATCTGCTCACATACAAAAACTTCCAATTATAGTACCAAAATCTTGGAATTTTGGTGCCAAGCTATTCAGAATGACTTAAAACGCCAAGATAACATACAATTAGCAAATCGAAAATTCAGTCAAAATTTTAAAATATAAATTCAACTAGTTCATATTTTTTGAAGTAAAACTTCTTTAAGCATACTCGATTTTAAGGTGAGCGTTACGAAAAATGGAAATGATAATTGAAAAAATAAAGATAAATATTCGATTTTAAGATGAGACAGAGGAAAAAAACATTTCTTACAATAAGTTACAGTCGTAAAAATTCTGTAAAATTACCCTTTGCACTCAATTTGCACATTTATAGGGCAATTCTGCCGTAACAGAGCGCATAACAAAGCATGTCATTGCAATTTGCCGTGCGGTCAGGCGTATTTTACAAAAAAAACAAGTCCGGGGGAATGTTCGAGAAAATCTTCGATGATGCATCTTCCTTGTTTGTTTATATGTAAAATACGCCTGATCGCATGGCAAATAGATAAACATTTTCATAATTTTCAATACAAAGAATTAACATAAACTCTGTTACGCCAGAATTACCCCATTAATACGCATTTTTGGAGTACCATTTTGCATAATTTTTAATTCTTACTAATAATTTTTTTTATTTACCTGAAACCAGCAGTGGATCCAACAATACTGTGCGTAGCAGAAATGGGTAACCTCAAAACGTTGCTAATAACATACAAATGGCACTGCCACCCAAACTTGCAATACAACCCAACATCAGCTCTCGTTCAGCATCCTCGTACATCGATAAATCCAAAATACCCTTCCTCATTGTATCCGACACTTTATAACCTGGAAATAAAAATCAACCGATTACTAATAATAAACTATCGAGTACATCTATCAATTACTATCGATAGATTAGATAGATCTATTTTTTACATCTATCCTTTCCACTTACCGATTAAAACAGATCCACTGATCTCGAAGAAAGAAGCCAAATAACAAGCCTGTCTTATCGTGAGCACCTTAGACCCAACGCTGGTTCCAAATGAATTTGCCACATCATTTGCTCCGATGCCAAAGGCCATTCCAAATGCAACCAAAAATCCAACGATGATCAGCCATAACAAACTTGGCTCGTACGGTTCAATCATTGTTCCAAATTTTTTTTGTTTTAAGATTTTTTATGATTTATGATAAAAAAAATTTATAAAAATATAAATAAATATTTTTTGTTCTTAATATTAATATATATATGTATAGGAAAATAAATTTTGTTTATTATTAATATTTTTTTTTTTTTGGGTTTTGTTGAATATTAAATAATGTGGATTATTATGTTATAAATGAAGTTCAGAGTACGATTGGCTTTTGAAAAATACATAATGAAGTCTAGACATTTAAATCACGAACTACCTGGAACAAAAATAGAAGTTTTTTATTAAATTTAATAGAAAAACAAATTTCATCACATATACAATACATATTAAAGTACTGATATATTTTTTTAATAGATTTTTTAAATTAAAGTTGAAAAGTGTCATTTGGCGGTCAAAAATCTTTATTGGACAAATGTACATGAAATTATCAGATATATATAGATATTTTAATTTACACATTATGTATAATTTTTTTTGGGTTCCGTACCAAGATTTTTATTTTTAAAATCTACGTATATAGTTGATATCTTCGATAGTATGGGATAATCGATTTGTCTGAAAAATATTTCGTTTCGTACTTTTTTTTTTGCAAAAGGCAATTTTGCCGTTTCGGAGGTATGGAGAGCAAAGGGTGTAAAAATAGTTATGCAGTTTTTGCAAGAACGGATCATCCAATTAGATTAATTCAAAAAACATTTTTCTTGTGTAGACGGTGTGCAAAAAATGCATTTACAAAGGATTTAAAAATTTAGAAAATTTTCCAACAAAAAAAGTAAAATTTTCAAAAAAAATCAAACGTTCAAAAAATTCAAATTTTCGAAATTTTTCATTATTTCCAAAAAAAAAAAAAATTGAAAAAATAAAAAAAAAATCTTACAAAAATTTGAGAATATTTCGAAATTTTCAAAAAAAAAATCGAATATTTTCAAAGATTTTCAAATTCTCAAATATTTAGATAAAACTTTATTTTTAAATTCAAAAAATTTCATACTTCTCAAAAAAAATTTCAAAATATCGAAAAATTTCTAAATTATCAAAATTAAAAAATACTTTTAACTGCTAAATTAAATATATTTTTAAAAATTTAATGGTGCATAGCGCTCTGTAGTATTCTTAGAGTCGAAATTTAGAAGCGCGTAAGCGCCATGTCGCACTAAGACGTACAAACATTGATACGAAACGAAAAATAAAATTTGTACTGATTAAAATTTCTATAAAATATCAACATCTTGAACAGTTTTTCGTTTTTTTAATACAAAATGAATGTTTTTTGAATAATTCAAATCGAACGCTCCGTTCTCTCAAAAACTGAATTACCATTATCAGTTCGTATCTCCGTAACGCTGGACCTGCCTTTGCTGAAAACTAATTACCACTTTTCCCAATCATAACGAATTAAATGCTTTTTGAATCATTTAAATCGATTAATCTGTGTTCGTCAAATCGATGAAAATTTGTATCCGCACACACACACACACACACATCAATTTTTTAAGATATGCCTAAACGTTCAGAAATTTCTGAAACGTAAATTTTCATTTTCAATTTAAAATTTAGGAAGTTATAAATACTAAACAGTTTATTTAGAAAGTTAAAAATATTTTTATAAACAATTTACAAATATTGTTGAAAATGAACTTGATTCAACAAGAATTAAAATAAATTTAAAATTTTGAATTACTATTTACAATGAACAAGCAATCCTGAATTTTAATTATAATAGAAATTTCTTTAGTTTTTTTATTTAATTTAGTCTTAAAAAATGATTGAAGCATAACTTTTGCAATATATTTGCTTTTACAATTATTTTATGTATTAATTAAAATATGAATTAGTGTTTAATTAAATAAAAGTGTACAGGTGCCATAATATTTTATGAAACGTAAATTCTCAGTATTTGCATAATTATTTATTTGTCGAAATGTGGTGACAATAAAAAATGTGCTAATTAAATAATGGAATAATTAAGTCGTTAATTGATGTGAATAAAAGTTAAAAATTAAAGCAGCAGTTAATTTTATTAAAAATCTATTAGATGTTAAATCAAAATTAAGAACAACAGTTAATTATGAGAAATAATTAACTACAAAATCCGTATAACACGAATATAAATTACGAAACAATTTTCACCAAAAAATTGATTAGAACGTTTCGAATTAATATTTTAAATCAAAATCGGTTGATGAATTTTAACATTTGTTTTTTTTTTTCAAAAAAAGCTACCTTAATTATGCTATCAGTGTTTGTATCAGGAGAATGTTAAATGAAATACTTTAAAACGATTTCTTTAATGGCAAAACAAACAAATTTGTCCCTAAACTATTAAAATAAAATTGAATTTACACCGGCAGTAATTAACGTACATGATGATGTGCAAACATGAATGTTTTAATTAAAGAACTCTAGTAAACAGAATTCAAATAACTTTTTTAATGACATCGCATTTGACCTTTGAAGGAAAACCCTCAAAAGTACTTCATTACCTATTTATGTTACATTAAATTGTAACTTTTAATCACCTTAATTAACAACTTATGTATCCAATTATTTAATTAGCACAATTTTTATTATCACAATGTTTCGAAACAAAATAATGATGTAAAACTAGGAATGTTTCATACAATTTCATGGTACACGTGTAGAACAAATTTATTTAAATATTAATTAGTACATGTAAAAATTATACCATGAAGCAAGACGTTTATTATAAATTATTATATATGATTTATTTCTCAATTTTAATTAATAAAATTTAAACGAAAACAAATATCAAAAACCAGTCTTTTTTCGAAATTGGTATGAAAAAAATTGTATAAAGAATTTGTGTTTTAAAAGATATAATTAAAATAACACGTGTTCCTACACTTCTAAATAAATATTTATTTAATTAAGTTTTAATTAGTATACATATAAAATGTGCCAGAAGCGAAATGTAGTTTAAATTGATTTAATTCATAATTTTTTATATGAAAATACGAATTTTTTTGAGATGTTAAAAAATGCATAAAAATTGTCCAATTGTGCGAAATAAATATAACAATGAAGTAAAATAAAAAATATGTAAATGTTTTAAATAGTATATCTAATATACTATTTATAGTATTGCTAAAAAATTTTGATGCCACTTGAAATTAATGTTCAAATTTTACAAAACTTGCAGAATTCAATTTTAATTTTAATTTATTTTTTTATGATTTTTCATTTCAACTTCATTGGCAAAAATATATCATAATGTTATATTAAGAATTTAGAATCGAATTATTAAATATTTTATTTATTATCGTTATTGGAATTATTTAAAATTATTTTAATTTTAAACAAAAATGTATAAAACTTGCAAAGTAAATTAAAGAAAACTAAAAAATTAAATAAAAAGTGTATCTTATTAAAACGAATGAATTTCTTTTGCAATAAAAACAGGAATGCAAAATTGTATTAAACATTTGTAAGTGCAATATTTTAAAAAACAAAAAAAATATTAATGAAGCAAAAATTTTGAAAAATTATGATCACAATAATTTATTGTTGATTCATATTGTCATAAATAGAATTACATAATATTTTTGCATTAATTATTACTTACTGTTAGTTCAAAAAGGTAATTTTGCAGCAGCAATTTTTTTAGAACTTTTAGTTAATAAAATTTAAAAAAATAGAAGGATGCGATATTTTAAATGATTAATTATATATCCAAGATAATTATTATATTACATTTGATTTGTACGTGTATTTATTTAAATAAATTTAAAATAATGTGTATAGATATTTTAATGGCTTTTTGTAAAAATATATAAAAATTGTGCAAATTTAAAGCATTTGAAAAATAAGGTGAGTGAAACATAATATTTAGAGTATAGGAGTTTAGAAATGTTTAATTAGCATAAAATCAATTTAATATGTGTTCGAATTTAGTCTTTTAAAACATAAAATTGATGTGTGAAAACTTGAAAATGTTTACTATTAAAATTCAGCATAACAAATTACTTAAAAATTTATGAAATTTTTTGGAAGTTAACTATTTATTTATGAAATTATATAACTGAAAATGCTGTAAATGAATAAATACATAAGAATCTATCCAAAATTTCACTAAAAAAGTTTAGTACAAACAAATATTTTTGGGCATTGCAATAAATTTCTATTTTACTTCAATTTAATGTTCAAATTTTACAAAACTTGCACAAATCAATCTAATTAAATTTTTCAATAAGAAATTCACCATGACCACCATATGAAAATACACCATAATATAAAATAACTTAATTAAAAAATAATAAAAACTATGGAATTGTATTGTAAAGTAAAATTATCTTGTGCAAAAACAAAAATGTTCTTTAACAAAAATTCAGCATAACCCTAATTTCATAATTTAATAAGAAATTATAATACCAAAGTTGTGCAAATTAAATTAATGAAATAAATTCAAAAAAACCGCGCAAATCTTTTCATGAATTTCTTCAAATGTAATAATTATAAAAAACTAAACTTACTTAGTTATATTTATTATATTGATGTATTTATTATTTTAATTTATACTTATAATTTAATGTTCACGTTTTTATTTATTAGCAATTTAAAAAAATAATCTGAAATTGCACTTTTACAACAAAAAAATAATAAATAAAAATTTATAATTTAATATGAACACTCTAATCTTTTGGTGGCTGTTGGAAAAATACAGAAATTATTAAACTACACTTTTAAAACAAAATAATAAATTAGTGTAAAATTTTATGAATTTTATCTCAATATTAAAAATGCATATGTGCAAGTTTTGTAAAATTTAAACATAAACTTGATATAAAATTAGAAATATATAAAACATAAATAATTTATAATTTAGTACTATTTAATTTTTTTTTAAAGCAAAAAATCATTAAATTATAATATAAATTAATAGATTTAAAACATTTATTAATTTATTTAATACTATTTAAAATGCTATTGGTTTTCGACATTAAAACAAACAAAAACACTAAATAAACTTGAAAAAAAAATTAAATTATTGAAATACTAATTGAAAAAAATTAGATAATTGAAATAAATTTAAATACTTATGATTATCACAAAATTTAATGTATTTTAATTTAATATATTTATGCCTAATTTAATAATAAAATCATTAATTAAAGAATAAAAAATTAAAAGATTAAAAGATTAAAATAAAATTAAAATTAAAGAATGCACGAGTTGTATAATTATGCAAGATATTTTGAATAAAGAAAAATTAACAATTTGTTGTATGCTAAAGCAATTTATAAAAAAATCCAACTCAATTTAAAATACAGTATTAAAAAAATTAAAAATTGTGCAATTGTGAAAATTTAATATAAAAAATTGAAATAAAGTCAAAAACATGAGAAAAATGTTCAGTATTGAATTTCTGGAGTAGTGAAAACAGGAATGCAAAATTGTGAATTGTAATTTAACTAATATATATTATTTAAATTCAATTTAATGTTTAAATTTTACGAAACAATTTAATTTTATAATTATGTTTTAGATGCAAGTTTATTACCAAAAACTGTCATAATTTATTTATCTTAATGATTTAGCGTGTAATTATTTAAAAATATGTAGAATTATGAAATGAAGTATAAAAAAAACTTCAAGCATTCACTAAAATTTTCACTTTAATCCTAACTACATAATGTAGCAAGTAATTATTTATAATACCAAAGTTGTTCTAATTAAATTAAGAAAAAAAATGTGCAAATTTGCAAATTTTATAAATTCAAAAAAACCGCGCGAACCTTTCCACACAAACTTCTCGACAAATCGATTGCATTTGAGGTTGTGCAACAGGGGTGCAAAAATTCGTATGAGTCATTTGCATACATGTGCACTTATATAATTAATAAAATCAATCTCTACAAAGACTACATCACTTTAACCCTTATAAAACAAATAATAGAAATAAATAAAATACTATATAAATAAATAAAATACTATATAAATAAATAAAATCACATCTCACCCCGCCGGTAAATCATAGAAACGCCATTAAATAGAAAACACATACATGTCAAATAAAATTTAGATTTTATGTACAGTAGTATGATTTTTGTTATAATTGCTGTGATATAATTCATACCAGAACATTTATCCTCATACAGTATGTACGAATTATATCAAACAAATAAATTAAAACAAAATATATATATATATATGTATCCATTATCACTCACCATTAAAAGTACGGCCGCCCTTTAATCTAATTCAGGTACTGTATTAAGTGGCGCGAATCACAGACATTAACATCATACTATTATAATTTAAATTATTATTATTATAAACCATTATTACTACAATAACTCTGACATTTTGTCGTCGAAAATTGATTTTCACAATTCGCGAACGAACCGAACAACGATTTAGTTTAAGGATCAGCTGCTGCTGCGGCTAAGAGTGCCGATAATGCCGAGACGAGGCGAAGAGAGACGATGAGAGGCGATGGCGCACGAGGGAATAGAGAGTGAAGTTGGGTGTTAGGAGGAGGGCGCACTGGTGGAAGAGTTATTGATTTGATGGGGAATGGTTCTCAAAAGGTAAGAGGATAGAGGATTTGAAAATAAATAAATTTTACGAAGTTGATTTTTTAAGATATTTTTTTAATTACAATATTTAAGTAATTACATTTTTTTTTAATTACAATACTTGAAATAAATACAAACTGTTAAATAGTTAACATATAATATAATATACAACTGTTAAATAGTTAACATCTAGCAATATTGATAAATAATAACATAAATTTAAATAAATAAGAGTGCAAAGGATAGAATTTACATGAAAATAATATCATAATAATATCATAATAACATGATAATAATATATAATATTTATTTAAGAATGTGACCTATAGACGACCTGTAGAAAATAAGCGTGTTATGCGAATCCGTGTTGTAAGGTTGTCAAATATCTCCCTTCCGCCTTTTTGTACTATAAACCAAAAGCAAAAAAGCGGAAGGGAGATATCTGACAACCTAATATAAGGGACAAAAAACTAGTACAAAACGATAGGTTACGTTTCAAGAATTTAAAAAAAACACGCTATAATGATTTTATAATATTGTTACATTTATTCATTTTTTTAAGAAGTAATATACAATACTTGAATTATATGATTTTTAACTTCCCGTAGGGTAGTTATAGTAATGGGCCGAAAATCGAAACCGAAAATTTTTGCATTTCTCGACGTTTTCAAGGTTTCTGAATATTTTTAAAGGGCTTACCTCAAAAACTGAATGGATGTGTGTGTATGTGTGTTTTGTATGTCCACATTTTTTCGTCCACGTTTTCGGGCGCACAGATCAACTGATTTGAATGATTCATTTACCATTCGATTACTATTGATAGAAAGATTGCTGATTAGTTTTTGATAAAGCCAGGTCCAGTCGTTTCGGAGATATAGAGCAAAGAGTGCAGAAAATACAAATCGAGTTTTCGAGAGAACGGATCAATCGATTTGTATGATCCAAAAAACATTCAGTTCGTAATGACGGGGAAGAGTGGCTATTAGTTTTTGGCAAAGGCAGACCCAGCAGTTTCGGAGATGCAGAGCTAAATGTGCAAAAAATGGCAGTTTTTTATAAAAAATAAATTATATTTACTGTTTAAAGTGCATATTTTTAGTTTTTGGTTAATATCTTTAATATTTTGTTGGAAAAACTATTAAATTTTGTAACTTGTAATTAAAGTATATACGTTCAGGAATGTTATACTAAAATTATAATTCTCAACTATATATAGTACAGCTGATATAAATTTTAAAACTAATAATAATAATGTAAAAATGAAATTTGTATTCATTTTCTGTATCTTTTTATTTATTTTTGTAAGCGTATATTTTCAGTTTTTTGTTATATCTTCAGTATTTTGTTGAAAAAGTCTAATTTTTTTGAATCGTATTCAAAGTATATACTTTAAGGAATACTATACTAAAATTCAGCTCTTAACTATATATAGTACAGCCGGTATAATTTTTGTAAACTAAGGTATCCGTATTCTGAGTTAACATGTTGTGAGTGACAAATTTTTGTAAATTGTTTAAAAACTTGGATAATTTATTCAAAAACGTAAAATTTCAGACATGCACTTTATAGTATATGCTCTTGGAAATATTATACTAAATTCACAGCTCTTAACTATAAATAATACAGCTGGTTTGAATTTTTGAAACTAGGATAACCATATTGAGAGTAAAACGTTGTGAGTGACAAATTTTTGTAAATTGTTAAAAACTTGGATAATTATTCAAAAACGTAAAATTTCAGACATGCACTTTTATAGTATACGCTTTAAGGAATGTTATACTGAATTTACAGCTCTTAACTATATATAGCACAGCTGGTATAAATTTTCAAACAATAATAATGATATAAAAAAAATAAATTAGATATTTACTTTTTAAAGTACACATTTTAATTTTTTGTTAATATCTTTAGTATTTAGCAGTAAGGCAGGTCCAGCCGTCTTTTTTTATTTCCATAAAATATTTTTGTAATTTTGGATTAAAAATTCAAAAAATTACCCATGCTAAGCACAGTCTAAGCGCCACTCTGGTACAAATGTTTATTCAAGTGCGTTTAGACTGTTTATGTACCATTGAAAAATTTGAAAATACCGCCAAGCTAAGCACAGTATAAGTGAAAATGTCGCACAGAATTATTTGCAAATGCGTTTAGACTGTGACTATGTGGGAGCACTTTTTCAATTTTGTGTAAATTAGGCAACTATTTTTTTCTGAAATTGAATTCGAAATGAAATGGCGATTATTAATGTTCTGAAGATAAATTGATTGATTTATGATTTATTCTATTACCATGTTGAGAACCGCAGGGCTTCCCAACGACGTATTTAATTAACGCGTATGTATTTGCATAAATAATAAAAGTTTATTTCAGCCTAAAAAAAGCTAAGTCAAATATTGCATCAAAAAATGTAAAAATAACGTAATTAATGATTAGACAAAATAATTTATTTGATTTGAATTTGTTAATTAAAATCCGCGCCATAGTGCGCCGCCATATTGTGGCACTGTCAACCTTTCGACTTGCGCGAATTTCAAATCAGTGCCTTTCAAAATCGTGTCAAATTTTTGACAGAAGTCAAAAATGTTTACAATATTTTCCAAAACTCATTTATCATAAACAACTGCAAACGATACAAAAACAATGGCTTTAAGAAAATAACTTCGATCAGACATCTATACATCTGGTGATTGACTTTTGTATAATTAAATTTGTAAAATTTTAGGTTATGGTGCACAATTTGATTTCGAATAAAACAATGATTTATGAATTTATTTTCAGTAAACAATACACCAGCAGAATTTGCAAAATATAAAATCAATATAGTATATTTAACAAAAGTAATTTTGAAATTCGTTGTAAAAGTATAAGGAATTTTAGAAGATCACGAGATGGTCAGACGACGAAAGATAACTTTCAGCAAGTTGAGACTCCGTTTCAGGGGGTACACGTTGAAACCGGGCCTGTGCATTATAGCACTTTGATAAGACCTTTGGGATTCACAATCGCTGTAGGTATAATTGAGATAAACCCATACACAACACTTAAAAAAACAAACCTAGCCTTCATTTACAACTTTTTTCTACCCTTCATTTCTCTTTTTCTAGTTTACTTGTGCTAGTGTAGTTGCAACATCGATTTGGCAATATGAAAACTTAAGAAGTAGAGTTTCTAATGCAGTACGAAATCCTGTTGGATGGATTCAGAATAAGTTGCAATATCCCACACACAAAGCAGTAAGATTACAAAAAAAAAACACAAATTTATACCACACATACAAGTATTTTTATTTTTTTGTTTTATTAGATAGGTTGGAGACGAGACCTAAATAACTGGTGGAAAAATCTGTCAGATGCTGAAAAATTATTTATACCAATTTGTTTTCTGAATGTCTTAGTGTTTGGAGCGTGGCGTGTGCCTCAATTCCAACCGGCAATGGTTAAATATTTTTGCTCAAATCCTGCCAGTCGTAAGTACAATTATAATATTAATTATTAAGTTAAAATTATTTATTAATGGTATTTTTTTCCAGGTGCAATTTGTTGGCCAATGTTTTTGTCTACGTTTAGTCATTACTCGTTTTTTCACTTGGTAGCAAATATGTATGTTCTGCATAGTTTTAGTTCAGGTTAGTATTTTCTTTTTAATTATTTTTTTTTTTTATTAGGAAATTTCACAAAAAGAAAAAAGATTACAGAAATAAAAATAGGAGGGGATGGATTTTTTTTAGTGACTTTCATTTCTTTAAGACAAATTTTATTTCTATTAACAGTTTTAAATAATATCTAGCATTTTTTAATTAACATTTTAAAGCAAAAACAAATCCATTTATATAATATTTAAAATGGGATTTTAATTGAAGTAAGAAATGATATGTTTGCTTTCTTTTTTCTGCAAAAAATTGTTTAATAGTTGTTCCAGATAGTTTTAGTATTTTTCTCAGACTAATTATCATTTTTGTCACGTAATTTACAATATTTTCCAATAATGTACAATATTTTTGTACTATTTTCACAATTTTCAGACAAACTACAACATTTTTGCAGTAAAACATCCTAAAAATAAAAATGTTCAGACAAAATACAACATTTTTAGACAATCTACATTTTCAGACAATCTGTAAGATTTTTAAATGATCTGAAAGATATTTAGATAATTTACAAGATTTTCAGACAATCTGCAAGATTTTTTGTACATCTTACATAATTTTCAATCAGCCGATAACATTTTTGGGCAATCTACAAAATTTTCAGACAACCTACAATAATTTTCAAATATATTGCATCATTTCCCAAACATTTCTAGATAATTAACAATATTTTTAGATAACCTGTTGCAGATTGTCAGAAAATCTTGTAAATTGTCAGAAAAAAAAGTTCTAGTATTATTAGAAATGTTTAAAATTT
>NW_020539726.1:39414524-39431610 GCF_003426905.1 Ctenocephalides felis | reverse complement strand
TATATTAATTACTATCGATAGATTAGATAGATCTATTAATACATCTATCCTTTCCACTTACCGATTAAACAGATCCACTGATCTCGAAGAAAGAAGCCAAATAGCAAGCCTGTCTTATCGTGAGCACCTAGACCCAACGCTGGTGTCCGAATGAATTTGCCACATCATTGCTCCGATGCCAAAGGCCATTCCAAATGCAACCAAAAATCCAACGATGATCAGCCATAAACAAACTTGGCTCGTACGGTTCAATCATTGTTCCAAATTTTTTTTTGTTTTAAGATTTTTTATGATTTATGATAAAAAAAATTTTATAAAAATATAAATAAATATTTTTTGTTCTTAATATTAATATATATATGTATAGGAAAATAAATTTTGTTTTTTTTTTATTAATATTTTTTTTTTGGGTTTTGTTGAATATTAAATAATGTGGATTATTATGTTATAAATGAAGTTCAGAGTACGATTGGCTTTTGAAAAATACATAATGAAGTCTAGACATTTAAATCACGAACTACCTGGAAAAAAATTAAGTTTAATTATTTCTTTGGAATTGAACAAATTTTATTAATACTAATATAATATTATTGGTTAATCATTAAACTAAGTTCAAACGTTTTATATCATATTTTCTTATAAATCCAGAAGATGGATAATTGAAATCCATATTTTTTTAATATATTTTTTAACTTGTTTATCAAATTTTACGACACATTTCCATTTCAAATAAATTTGAATTTTTTAAATCAATGTAATAAATTTGTAAACAATACTTTTATTTAAATGAAAAAAAAAACGGCTCAACTTATAAGACCATTGATAATACTAATAATAATAATCCATTGAATGTTAATTTAAAAAATAAAGAAAAAGAAAGTCACTTCAAAATAAAAAAAAGGAGAAAGTCACTTCAAAATAAAAAAAAGAAGAAAGTCACTTCAAAATGAATTGAAGAGAAGAGTCACTTGAAAATAATAAAAGAGAAGAAAGTCACTTGAAAATGATAAAAAAGAAGAAAGTCACTTCAAAATGAAATGAAAAGAAGAAGAAATCACTTCAAAATGAATGAAGAGAAGAAAGTCACTTTAAATAGAATGAAGAGAAGAAAGTCACTTTAAATAGAATGAAGACGAGAAAGTCACTTCAAAATAAAAAAAGAAATGTGGAAGAGTATTTTAAAGTCACTTGAAAATGAATGAAGAGAAGAATATCACTTAAAATTAGAAGAAATGAAGTAAAAAGAGTCACTTCAAAATAAAATAAATGAAGAGAAAAAAGTTACCTTATAATAAAATAAATGAAAAAAAGTCACTTGAAAATAAAATAAATGAAGACGAGTTAATTCAAAATGAAGTGAAGAGAAGAAAGACACTTGAAAATGAATAAGAAAAGAAGAGAAGTCACTTCAAAATAAAATGACGAAAGAGAAGTTACTGTAGAATAAAAAAAAGAAGTCACTTTAGAATAAAAAATAAAGAGAAGTCACTTGAGAATAAAAAAATAAAGAGAAGTCACTTCAAAATGAATGAAGAGAAATGAAGAGAAATAACTTCAAAATAAAAAAAAAATGAAAAGAGGAGTCACTTCAAAATAAAGAAAGCGAAGAAAGTCACTTCAAAACGAATGAAGAGAAGAAAGACATTTTAAAATTAAAAAAATGAAGAGAAGTCACTTTAAAATTAAGTGAAGAGAAGAAAGACATTTCAAAATCAATGGAGAAAAGAAAGTTATTTTAAAATTAAAAAAATGAAGAGAAGTCACTTCAAAATTAAGTAAAGTTAAAAAAGACACTTCAAAATAAAAAAGAAAAGAAGAAAGACAGTTCAAAATTAAGTAAAGAGAAGAAAGTCACTTCAAAATAAGATAAAGAAAGCAGAAAGTCACTTCAAAATTAAAAAAGAGAAGAAAGTCGCTTCAAAACGAATTAAGAGAAGAAAGTCATTTTAAAATAAAAAATGAGAAGAAAGTCATTTCAAAATAAAAAAGAGAAGAAAGACACTTTAAAATAATGAAATAAAGCAGAAAGACACTTTAAAATAAAGAAAGAGAAGAAAGACACTTTAAAATAAAGAGAAGAAAGACACTGAAGAAATTAAAAAAGAGAAGAGATGTCACTTTAAAATAAAAAAATGAGAAAAAAATCACTTCAAAATAAAAAAATGAGAAAAAAATCACTACATAATAATAAAACAGGAGAAGCAAATCACTTCAAAATTAAGTGAAGAAGAGAAGGAAGTCATTTCAAAATAAAGAAAACAAAATCACTTCAAAATAAATTAATGGAAGAAAAGTCACTTTAAAATAAATAAAGCAGAAAGTTACTTCAAAATGAAGTGAAAAGAAAAAAGTCACTTCAAAATTAAGAGAATAGAAGAAGAAAGTCACTGTAGAATAAAAAAATAAAGAAGTCACTTTAGAACACAAAAATAAAGAAAAGTCACTTTAGAATAAAAAAAATAAGGAGAAGGAAGTCACTTCAAAATGATAAAAAGGAGAAAGAGAAGTCACTTTAGAATAAAGAAGACAAGTCATTTCAAAAGAAATAAAGAGAAAAAAGTCACTTTAAAATAAATGAAGAGAAGAAGAAAGTCACTTCAAAATGAAAAAAAAAAGTTTTATATCAAAGTTTCACAATAAATTAAGGAGAAACAAATTCAAAATTGCGTAAAAAAGAAAATGTAAAGAACAAAGTTGTTACTTCAGAATTGTTTTAAAAAAAGAACAAAATGATCTTACTTCAAAATTGAATAAAGAAACCGAGAAAAAGAACGTTACAATGTTACATTTTATGAAATAAAACTATTTATTACAAAAAAATATATTTTAGATCAATAAAATTCATCAGGAAATCAGAATTATTATCAGACTTACTTTGTATAGTTTGTAAAGAAAAAAAATATCAGCCCTAATTAAGCAATCAGTATTTGCATCAGGAGAATTTTAACTGAAATAATTTAAAAACGATTTCTGTAATAGCAAACCAAACAAACTTGTCCTAAAACTATTAAAATAAAATGGATTTTACACCGACAGTAATTAACGTACATGATGATGTGCAAACATAATGTTTTAATTAAAGAATTCTAGTAAACAGAATTCAAATAACTTTTTTAATGACATCGCATTTGACCTTTGAAGGAAAACCCTCAAAAGTACTTCATTACCTATTTATGTTACATTAAATTGTAACTTTTAATCACCTTAATTAACAACTTATGTATCCAATTATTTAATTAGCACAATTTTTATTATCACAATGTTTCGAAACAAAATAATGATGTAAAACTAGGAATGTTTCATACAATTTCATGGTACACGTGTAGAACAAATTTATTTAAATATTAATTAGTACATGTAAAAATTATACCATGAAGCAAGACGTTTATTATAAATTATTATATATGATTTATTTCTCAATTTTAATTAATAAAATTTAAACGAAAACAATATCAAAAACCAGTCTTTTTTCGAAATTGGTATGAAAAAAAATTGTATAAAGAATTTGTGTTTTAAAAGATATAATTAAAATAACACGTGTTCCTACACTTCTAAATAAATATTTATTTAATTAAGTTTTAATTAGTATACATAAAATGTGCCAGAAGCGAAATGTAGTTTAAATTGATTTAATTCATAATTTTTTATATGAAAATACGAATTTTTTTGAGATGTTAAAAAATGCATAAAAATTGTCCAATTGTGCGAAATAAATATAACAATGAAGTAAAATAAAAAATATGTAAATGTTTTAAATAGTATATCTAATATACTATTTATAGTATTGCTATAAAATTTTGATGTCACTTGAAATTAATGTTCAAATTTTACAAAACTTGCAGAATTCAATTTTAATTTTAATTTATTTTTTTATGATTTTTCATTTCAACTTCATTGGCAAAAATATATCATAATGTTATATTAAGAATTTAGAATCGAATTATTAAATATTTTATTTATTATCGTTATTGGAATTATTTAAAATTATTTTAATTTTAAACAAAAATGTATAAAACTTGCAAAGTAAATTAAAGAAAACTAAAAAATTCAATAAAAAGTGTATCTTATTAAAACGAATGAATTTCTTTTGCAATAAAAACAGGAATGCAAAATTGTATTAAACATTTGTAAGTGCAATATTTTAAAAAAAAAAAAAAATATTAATGAAGCAAAAATTTTGAAAAATTATGATCACAATAATTTATTGTTGATTCATATTGTCATAAATAGAATTACATAATATTTTTGCATTAATTATTACTTACTGTTAGTTCAAAAAGGTAATTTTGCAGCAGCAATTTTTTTAGAACTTTTAGTTAATAAAATTTAAAAAAATAGAAGGATGCGATATTTTAAATGATTAATTATATATCCAAGATAATTATTATATTACATTTTGATTTGTACGTGTATTTATTTAAATAAATTTAAAATAATGTGTATAGATATTTTAATGGCTTTTTGTAAAAATATATAAAAATCGTGCAAATTTAAAGCATTTGAAAAATAAGGTGAGTGAAACATAATATTTAGAGTATAGGAGTTTAGAAATGTTTAATTAGCATAAAATCAATTTAATATGTGTTCGAATTTAGTCTTTTAAAACATAAAATTGATGTGAAAACTTGAAAATGTTTACTATTAAAATTCAGCATAACAAATTACTTAAAAATTTATGAAATTTTTTGGAAGTTAACTATTTATTTTATGAAATTATATAACTGAAAATGCTGTAAATGAATAAATACATAAGAATCTATCCAAAATTTCACTAAAAAAGTTTAGTACAAACAAATATTTTTGGGCATTGCAATAAATTTCTATTTTACTTCAATTTAATGTTCAAATTTTACAAAACTTGCACAAATCAATCTAATTAAATTTTTCAATAAGAAATTCACCATGACCACCATATGAAAATACACCATAATATAAAATAACTTAATTAAAAAATAATAAAAACTATGGAATTGTATTGTAAAGTAAAATTATCTTGTGCAAAAACAAAAATGTTCTTTAACAAAAATTCAGCATAACCCTAATTTCATAATTTAATAAGAAATTATAATACCAAAGTTGTGCAAATTAAATTAATGAAATAAATTCAAAAAAAACGCGCAAATCTTTTCATGAATTTCTTCCAAATGTAAATAATTATAAAAAACTAAACTTACTTAGTTATATTTATTATATTGATGTATTTATTAATTAATTTATACTTATAATTTAATGTTCACGTTTTTATTTATTAGCAATTTAAAAAAATAATCTGAAATTGCACTTTTACAACAAAAAAATAATAAATAAAAATTTATAATTTAATATGAACACTCTAATCTTTTGGTGGCTGTTGGAAAAATACAGAAATTATTAAACTACACTTTTTAAAACAAAATAATAAATTTAGTGTAAAATTTTATGAATTTTATCTCAATTATTAAAAATGCATATGTGCAAGTTTTGTAAAATTTAAACATAAACTTGATATAAAATTAGAAATATATAAAACATAAATAATTTATAATTTAGTACTATTTAATTTTTTTTTAAAGCAAAAAATCATTAAATTTATAATATAAATTTAATAGATTTAAAACATTTATTAATTTATTTAATACTATTTAAAATGCTATTGGTTTTCGACATTAAAACAAACAAAAACACTAAATAAACTTGAAAAAAAAAATTAAATTATTGAAATACTAATTGAAAAAAATTAGATAATTGAAATAAATTTAAATACTTATGATTATCACAAAATTTAATGTATTTTAATTTAATATATTTATGCCTAATTTAATAATAAAATTATTAATTAAAGAATAAAAAATTAAAAGATTAAAAGATTAAAATAAAATTAAAATTAAAGAATGCACGAGTTGTATAATTATGCAAGATATTTTGAATAAAGAAAAATTAACAATTTGTTGTATGCTAAAGCAATTTATAAAAAAATCCAACTCAATTTAAAATACAGTATTAAAAAAATTAAAAATTGTGCAATTGTGAAAATTTAATATAAAAATTGAAATAAAGTCAAAAACATGAGAAAAATGTTCAGTATTGAATTTCTGGAGTAGTGAAAACAGGAATGCAAAATTGTGAATTTTAATTTAACTCAATATATATTAATAAATATTAGGTTGTCAAATATCTCCCTTCCGCTTTTTTGCTCTTGGTTTATAATACAAAAAGGCGGAAGGGAGATATTTGACAACCTTATTAATAAATTCAATTTAATGTTTAAATTTTACAAAAATTTAACAATTTAATTTCATAATTATATATTTTGATGCAAGTTTATTACCAAAAACTGTCATAATTTATTTATCTTAATGATTTAGCGTGTAATTATTTAAAAATATGTAGAAATAAATATGAAATGAAGTATAATGCAAAACTTCAAGCATTCACTAAAATTTTCACTTTAACCCTAACAAAATAATGTAACAAAAAATTATTTATAATACTAAAGTTGTGCAAATTAAATTAAAAAAAAAGGTGAAAATATAATAATTTTGTGAATTCAAAAAAACCGCGCAAAACTTTTCACACAAACTTCTCGACAAATCGATTGCATTTGAGGTTGTGCAACAGGGGTGCAAATTCGTATGAGTCATTTGCATACATGTGCACTTATATAATTAATAAATCAATTCCTACAAAGACTACATCACTTTTAACACTAACAAAATAAATAATAGTAATAAATAAAATACTATATATAAATAAAATCACTTTGCACCCCGCCGGTAAATCACACAAACGCCATGACAAATAGAAAACAGATACATGTCTTAGTTATATAAAATTTAGATTTTATGCAGTATGATTTTTGTTATAATTGCTGTGATCTTTTATACCAGAACATTTGCTGATTGAGATACAGTATGTACGAATTAAATCAAATCAAATAAATAAATACAAAAATATATATATATATACATGTATCCATTATCACTCACCATTAAAAGTACGGCCGCCCTTTAATCTAATTCAGGTACTGTATTAAGTGGCGCGAATCACAGACATTAACATCATACTATCATAATTTAAATTATTATTATTATAAACCATTATTACTACAATAACTCTGACATTTTGTCGTCGAAAATTGATTTTCACAATTCGCGAACGAACCGAACGATTTAGTTTAAGGATCAGCTGCTGCTGCGGCTAAGAGTGCCGATAATGCCGAGACGAGGCGAAGAGAGACGATGAGAGGCGATGGCGCACGAGGGAATAGAGAGTGAAGTTGGGTGTTAGGAGGAGGGCGCACTGGTGGAAGAGTTATTGATTTGATGGGGAATGGTTCTCAAAGGGTAAGAGGATAGAGGATTTGAAAATAAACTTTACGAAGTTAAGATTTTAAGTTATTTTTTTAAGAAATTTACGAGGTTATTTATTTAAGTTATTTATTTTTTTTTAATTACAATACTTGAAATAAATACAACTGTTAAATAGTTAACATATAATTATAATAATTACAACTGTTAAATAGTTAACATCTAGCAATATTGATAAATAATAACATAAATTTAAATAAATAAGAGTGCAAAGGATAGAATTTACATGAAAATAATATCATAATAATATCATAATAACATGATAATAATATATAATATTTATTTAAGAATGTGACCTATAGACGACCTGTAGAAAATAAGCGTGTTATGCGAATCCGTGTTGTAAGGTTGTCAAATATCTCCCTTCCGCCTTTTTGTACTATAAACCAAAAGCAAAAAAGCGGAAGGGAGATATCTGACAACCTAATATAAGGGACAAAAAACTAGTACAAAACGATAGGTTACGTTTCAAGAATTTAAAAAAAACACGCTATAATGATTTTGTAATAAATATTGTTACATTTATTAATTTTTTTTAAGAAATAATATACATTACTTGAATTTTATGATTATTAACTTCCCGTAGGGTAGTTATAGTAATGGGCCGAAAATCGAAACAGAAAATTTTTGCATTTCTCGACGTTTTCAAGGTTTCTGAATATTTTTAAAGGGCTTACCTCAAAAACTGAATGGATGTGTGTGTATGTGTGTTTTGTATGTCCACATTTTTTCGTCCACGTTTTCGGGCGCACAGATCAACTGATTTGAATGATTCATTTACCATTCGATTACTATTGATAGAAAGATTGCTGATTAGTTTTTGATAAAGCCAGGTCCAGTCGTTTCGGAGATATAGAGCAAAGAGTGCAGAAAATACAAATCGAGTTTTCGAGAGAACGGATCAATCGATTTGTATGATCCAAAAAACATTCAGTTCGTAATGACGGGGAAGAGTGGCTATTAGTTTTTGGCAAAGGCAGACCCAGCAGTTTCGGAGATGCAGAGCTAAATGTGCAAAAAATGGCAGTTTTTTATAAAAAATAAATTATATCTTTACTGTTTAAAGTGCATATTTTTAGTTTTTGGTTAATATCTTTAATATTTTGTTGAAAAACTATTAAATTTTGTAACTTGTAATTAAAGTATATACGTTCAGGAATGTTATACTAAAATTATAATTCTCAACTATATATAGTACAGCTGATATAAATTTTAAAACTAATAATAATAATGTAAAAAATGAAATTTGTATTCATATTTCTGTATCTTTTGTATTTATTTTTGTAAGCGTATATTTTCAGTTTTTTGTTAATATCTTCAGTATTTTGTTGAAAAAGTCTAAATTTTTTTGAATCGTATTCAAAGTATATACTTTAAGGAATACTATACTAAAATTTCAGCTCTTAACTATATATAGTACAGCCGGTATAATTTTTGTAAACTAAGATATCCGTATTCTGAGTTAACATGTTGTGAGTGACAAATTTTTGTAAATTGTTTAAAAACTTGGATAATTTATTCAAAAACGTAAAATTTCAGACATGCACTTTTATAGTATATGCTCTTGGAAATATTATACTAAATTCACAGCTCTTAACTATAAATAATACAGCTGGTTTGAATTTTTGAAACTAGGATAACCATATTGAGAGTTAAAACGTTGTGAGTGACAAATTTTTGTAAATTGTTTAAAAACTTGGATAATTTATTCAAAAACGTAAAATTTCAGACATGCACTTTTATAGTATACGCTTTAAGGAATGTTATACTGAATTTACAGCTCTTAACTATATATAGCACAGCTGGTATAAATTTTCAAACTATTAATAATGATATAAAAAATAAATTAGATATTTACTTTTTAAAGTACACATTTTTAATTTTTTGTTAATATCTTTAGTATTTAGCAGTAAGGCAGGTCCAGCCGTCTTTTTTTATTTCCATAAAATATTTTTGTAATTTTGGATTAAAAATTCAAAAAATTACCCATGCTAAGCACAGTCTAAGCGCCACTCTGGTACAAATGTTTATTCAAGTGCGTTTAGACTGTTTATGTACCATTGAAAAATTTGAAAATACCGCCAAGCTAAGCACAGTATAAGTGAAAATGTCGCACAGAATTATTTGCAAATGCGTTTAGACTGTGACTATGTGGGAGCACTTTTTCAATTTTGTGTAAATTAGGCAACTATTTTTTTCTGAAATTGAATTCGAAATGAAATGGCGATTATTAATGTTCTGAAGATAAATTGATTGATTTATGATTTATCTATTACCATGTTGAGAACCGCAGGGCTTCCCAACGACGTATTTAATTAACGCGTATGTATTTGCATAAATAATAAAAGTTTATTTTCAGCCTATAAAAAAGCTAAGTCAAATATTGCGTCAAAAAATGTAAAAATAACGTAATTGATGATTAGACAAAATAATTTATTTGATTTGAATTTGTTAATTAAAATCCGCGCCATAGTGCGCCGCCATATTGTGGCACTGTCAACCTTTCGACTTGCGCGAATTTCAAATCAGTGCCTTTCAAAATCGTGTCAAATTTTTGACAGAAGTCAAAAATGTTTACAATATTTTCCAAAACTCATTTATCATAAACAACTGCAAACGATACAAAAACAATGGCTTTAAGTAAAATAACTTCGATCAGACATCTATACATCTGGTGATTGACTTTTGTATAATTTAAATTTGTAAAATTTTAGGTTATGGTGCACAATTTGATTTCGAATAAAACAATGATTTATGAATTTATTTTCAGTAAACAAATACACCAGCAGAATTTTGCAAAATATAAAATCAATTATAGTATATTTAACAAAAGTAATTTTGAAATTCGTTGTAAAAGTATAAGGAATTTTAGAAGATCACGAGATGGTCAGACGACGAAAGATAACTTTCAGCAAGTTGAGACTCCGTTTCAGGGGGTACACGTTGAAACCGGGCCTGTGCATTATAGCACCTTGATAAGACCCTTGGGATTCACAATCGCTGTAGGTATAATTGAAATAAACACAACACTTATAATAATAAACCTAGCCTTCCTTTACTACATTTGCTATTTTTTTACCCAGTTTACTTGTGCAAGTGTAGTTGCTACATCGATTTGGCAATATGAAAACTTGAGAAGTAGAGTTTCAAATGCAGTAAGAAATCCTGTTGGATGGATTCAGAATAAACTGCAATATCCCACACACAAGGCAGTAAGATTACTAAAAAACCACAAATTTATACCACACTAACAAGTACAGAATTTTATTTTATTTTTTTCTCTTAGATAGGTTGGAGAAGAGACCTAAATAATTGGTGGAAAAATCTGTCGGATGCTGAAAAATTATTTATACCAATATGTTTTCTGAATGTCCTAGTGTTTGGAGCGTGGCGTGTGCCTCAATTTCAGCCGGCAATGGTTAAATATTTTTGCTCAAATCCTGCCAGCCGTAAGTAAAATTATAATATTCTATTTAATTTCTATTTCTTTTCTATTTATTATATATTAAGCTTATATTATTTATTAATGATGAATTATTTTTTAGGTGCAATTTGTTGGCCAATGTTTTTGTCTACGTTTAGTCATTACTCATTTTTCCACTTGGTAGCAAATATGTATGTTCTGCATAGTTTTAGTTCAGGTTAGTATTTATTTATTTTATTTTATTTAAAGTAAAAGTATTTTCATTAAAAAAATACAATTAGATGGAGGAAAAAGTGAAATTTTCTAATGTGAATAAAAGGAAAGGTTAGGAATATTTTTTTTATAAACTTGTTTTATTTTTACTACTACTAAAATTCTGATACCTTATTACAATTCATTTATTAACTATTCACAGTTAATGGCATCTTTTAATTAATAATTGTGAGTGAAAAGATATCCATTTATATAACATTTACAATGGGATTTTAATTGAAGTAAGAAACAATATGTTTAAATTCTATTTTTGTAATATTTTCTGCAAAAATTTGTTTAATAGTTGTTCCAGTTGTATTTATATTTTTTTCTGACAATTTATCGTTTTTTTAAGTAATTTGCAATATTTTCCAATGATCTACAATATTTTTGTACTATTTTTACAATTTTCAGAAAACCTGCAGCATTTTTGCAATAAAATTTCCTAAAAATAAAATTGTACAGACAAAATACAACATTTGCAGACAATCTGCAAGATTTTTAGATGATCTGAAAGATAATTAAACAATTTTTTAAGATTTTTGAAAATGTGCAAGATTTTTTAATGATTTAATTTATTTGGATAATTTACAAGATTTGCAGACAATCTGCAAGATTTTTAAATTATCTGAAAGATATTTAGATAATTTACAAGATTTTCAGACAATCTTCAAGATTTTTAAATGATTTGAAAGATATTTGGTGAATTTACAAGATTTTTGGACAATCTGCAAGATTTTCATACTTTAACATTTTTGAACAATCTACAATATTTCAGACAATCTGTAAAATTTTCAGACCTACAATATTTCCAGATAACTTGCTACATTTTTCAAACATTTATAAATAATTAATATCATTTTCAGACAATCTGTTGAAGATTGTCTGAAAATACTGTATTTTGTCTGAAAATGTTATAGTTTGTCTGAAAGTGTTATTAATTGTGTAAAAATGTTGTAGTTTATCTGAAAATTTTGCAAATTGTCTAAAAATCTTGAAAAATGTCTAAAAAATGTTCCAGATTATATGAAAATTTTACAGATTGTTTAAAAATCTTGCAGATTGTCTAAAAAATGTGTAAATTGTTTGAAAATCTGGTCATTTGTCTGAAAATCTTGCAGGATTGTCTAAAAAGACTTGTAAATTGTCTGAAAGTCTTGCAAGATTGCTTAAAGATCTTGTAAATTGTCTAAAAATCTTATTAATCATGTAAAAACTTTGTAGTTTGTCTGAAAATCTTGTAAGATCATCTAAAAATTTTACTGAATGTCTAAAAATTTTGCATATTGTCTAAAAATTTTGTCATTTGTCTAAAAATCATGTAGATAGAATGAAAATCTTGCAAGATCGTCTATAGATCTTGTAAATTGTTTGAAAATCTTGTCATTTGTCTAAAAATGTTGCAGGCTTGTCTAAAAACCTTATAAATTGTTTAGAAACCTTGCAGTTTGTCTACAAATCTTGCAGACTTTTGTACTGAAAATTTTGCACATTGTCTAAAAAACTAGCAAGATTGTCTAAAAATCTTGTAAAATTGTAAAATTCTTACAAATCGTCTAAAAATCTTATAGATTGTCTAAAAATCTTGTAGACTGCCTGAAAATTTTACAGACATATTAAAAATCTTGCAGACAAATTAAGTCTAGAAATCTTGCCAAATTTGTAAAAATGTTATAAATCGTCTAAAAATTTTGTCATTTGTCTAAAAATCATGCAGATTGTCTGAAAATCTTGCAAGATCGTCTAAAGATCTTGCAAATTGTTTGAAAATTTTGTCATTTGTCTAAAAATGTTGCAGGATTGTCTAAAAACCTTGTAAATTGTTTAGAAACCTCGCAGTTTGTCTACAAACCTTGCAGACTTTTGTACTGAAAATTTTATAGATTGTCTAAAAATATTGCAGATTATCTAAAAATCTTGTAATTTGTCTAAATATCTTATAAATTTTCAAAAAATCTTGCACATTGTATAAAAATCTTGTGATTTTTTTAAAATTCTTGCAGCTTGTCTAAAAACTTTATAAAATGTCTAAAAATCTTTCAGATCATTTAAAAACCTTGCAGATTGTCTAAAATCCTTTCAGATTGTCAAAAAATCTTGTGAATCGTCTAAAAATCTTACAGATTATCTAAAAATCTTGCGGACAAATTAAGTCTAAAAATCTCGCTGAATTTCTAAAAATCTTATAAATTGCCTGAAAATTTTGCAGATTGTTTAACAATCTTGCAGACAAATTAAAAATCTTGCAAATTGTCCGAAAATCTTACAAATTGTCGGATTTATAAAAAGAAATTTATAAACTGTTTAAAAATATTATAAATTGTATGAATATCTTGCAGTATTTAAAAATTATGTAAATTGTCTAAAAATCTTGTAAATTGTCTGAAAATCCTATAAGTTGTCTGATAGTAGTCCGAACATAGATTATTTGAGAAAAATATTGGAATGATGTTTTAGTAGATCTTAAAAAAAAATTTGTTGATGAAATTGTTGTAAACTGTTTGAAAAATGTTGTAAATTTAAAATATTTTTAAATGATTTACCAAAATTTAAGACAATCTACATAATTTTTAAATGATCTGCAAGATATTCAGACAATTTATGATATTTTTAGACAATTTATAAATTTCTTAGACAATCTTGCAAATTTTTCAGACAATTCGTAAAATTTTTAGAAATTCAACAAAATTGCAGACAAACTTCAAAATTTTCACAAATTTTACAACAAATACAAATGACATTTTTTGAAAATCTACAAAGTTTTCAGACAATTTATATTATTTTCATAAAAGATAAAATATTTCCAGCTAAATATAACATTTTCAATAACCAACATTTTCAAAAAAATTCATGCTTTGTCTTTATTATACTTTCTCTACAGTCACTTTATAAGTTTCACTTAAAAAAATAACTAATCTAGTGGGGTGGGTGGCATCGTGCCTTAAGGCAAATTGCTAGAACTTCCCGTGCCGTAACGAAATGTTCGAGGAATACTGAATGTTTTCAAATAGATTAAATATTGTAACATTTTCTAATATTTATAAGAATTATATAAACTGAATTGCAAAGTTGAAATTATTTGTTTAAGTTATATTAGAACTATAGTCAGAATAAAAATAAAATCTGAATAATTTTAGATATACAAAAAAACTAAAAAAAAAAAAATTACACATTTTTTTTCCGAAATCAATTATTTTGTTAAGACAAGCAGAAAGTTCTTTGAATCATTCAAATCGGACGCTTAGTTCTCTCAAAAACTGCCATTTTTTACATATTCAGCTCCGTATCTTTGAAATGGCTGGGCCTGCCTTTGCCAAAAACTAATACACACTTCTCCCAATCATTACTTATTGAATGTTTTTTAGATCATTCAAATCGGATACTCCGTTCTCTCAAAAAGTCGATTTCTATTTTCTGCACTCTGTAACTGCTGGACCTGCCTTTGCCAAAAACTAATCAGCTCTTTTTCCTATCAATAGGAATCGAATGTTTTTTGAACCATTCAAATCGGTTGATCCGTGCGCCCTAAAACGTGACTGGAAATTTGTATCCATACATACATACACACACACACATACACACACACACACACACACACACACATCCATTTTTTCTGAGGTATGCCAAAATGTTTAGAAACCTTCAGAACGTCGAGAAATGTAAAGATTTTCAATTCCGATTTTCGGCCCATTACAATAACTACCCTACGGGAAGTTAATACTTTTTTATATAAAATAGTATCTAATAATTCATCTTCTAAATTTCCAGGTGTGATTTCATCGTTAGGTAAAGAAGAATTTTTAGCATTATATTTAACATCAGGGGTGGTGTCCAGTTTTGCGAGTTACATTCTCAAAGTTGGATCTGGACAGGCTGGACTTTCTTTGGGAGCGGTAATACATAATAATAATAATAATATATTTTACTTTATTCATTTATTAATTATAATATAGAGAAAATATTTTTTTTTTAGTCTGGTGCAATCATGGGAATAATTGGATACGTATGCTCGCAGTATCCTGATACAACGCTGAGTATAATATTTTTGCCGTTTTTGCAATTTTCTGCAGGCGCAGTAAGTATAAAAGATACATATATATATATATATATATATATATATAATACTAGATGACCCGACAGACGTTGTCCCATACCCAAGTCTACCTTTCAAAAGTTCTAAATGTTTTAATATCCTATCCTATACTTTTTAATATCCCATTTGATGTCCTATTTTTGTAATTTAGTTATGGTCTTAGCATAAGCAATATAAGAAATTTTAGAAAAAATAATATAGTATCTGCGGTAAAACAACAATATTACACTTGATTTTACCACACAATATAATTGCTTCAATGATTTACTTTATAATTTTCAAACGAGTTGCTTTTTGGAAATTATAATTTCTAAAGTACATTTTTCTCATTAATAATTCAATAAACATTATTGTTTATGTTCAAATCTTAGGTGAATTAATTTGTAAAATGTAGTTCATACATGCACTATTCAATCTAAGATCAACTTGCTAAATATTCCTTATCCAATGCCAAACAAATGAATTTTTGACACATGAAACAAAATTCTAAATCATTTTTTTATAAAGTAGAAATATTTTTCTTGTATTGTTAAATAATTTAATAGAGTAAACCAAAATACAACGTGCATGAGTTTAAAAAAATAATGAACATGCAAATTTGGACTTGTTGCGTTATTTATTAAACTGAATTATATAATTTCATCTGCCAAACCTATACAGTTGACTGTATCTCATATTATTTTAATTTCTGGCACATCTCAGCAATGCTATTCAGCAATAATAATGTGAACGTTACATTTTTCTCGTATATTACATTCTAATTTTATCTAGGCTCATAATTTGAGCTAAATTCAAATTTCAAGTGAATTGGCGTTTCTAGCAGATAACAATTCAAATGTTTTCAATGATAAATGGTTTTTCGTAATTTTTTGCCATTTATTTCTACAATATTGCTATAGTTTTATCGTTCATTAAATCTTAAATTACATTTCCTTTGACAAACTCTAAAAAGATTTATCAAAATCCGAATAACCGTTTAGGAGAAGTATCAAATCAAATCATACACCCGTACAGAAGAATTTTATATATAAGTTTTCTAAAGTTAAATTGTTGAAATATAAAAAGATAAATACTTAAAATATGTGTTAATGATACTTGGGATATTTATTCGGGACGTTTCGACGCTGTATGTGTGTCATCAACCACAAAACTTTATTTTAAATAATAATATTTTTTTTACATTCAATTAATGTTTAATAATGTTATTTTTTGTGTGTTCTTTATGGTAATTGATGACACACATACAGCGTCGAAACGTACAACGTGAATTAATCATTATTTTAACAATTTATATATTATATATAGGGTGGTCCTTAATATGGACATTTTCGAATTTCTTTGCTCCCAAGAGCTCAAATGCTTCCAAAGTGATAAAAGAAAATTATCTAAAAGTTTTAGCTCTTAATATTAACATTTAGATAGTCCGCAATTCAATTAAAAGTTTCGGATATTTATTATTTGAATTGCGGACTATCTAAATGTTAATATTAAGAGCTAAAACTTTCAGAGAATTTTTTTGTATCACTTTGGAAGCATTTGAGCCCTTGGGAGCAAAGAAATTCGAAAATGTCCCTTACATATTTTATGTTAAATCAGGCAATCAAAGGAATCATGGCAATGGATCTAGCAGGTATAATTTTCGGATGGAAATTCTTTGATCACGCTGCCCATTTAGGAGGAGCCCTAACAGGAATGTAAGTCCCTACCGAACAAAAACAAATCGTCCAAAATGTATCATTTATCTATTCCAATATATCATTTATCTCTTTTTAGATTTTGGTGTTACTTCGGCCACCAGTACATTTGGCAAAAACGTGACCCCATAGTTAAGTATTGGCATAAATTACGCAACGGAGAGCTTAAATAATAAATTTATATTTTGTGTATAGAATTATTTTAACAAGGTTTTAATACAATTGTTTTTTTAAATTTTAAAACATTAAAAGAGTATTTATATATAATAAAAATATA
>NW_020539726.1:39400238-39413524 GCF_003426905.1 Ctenocephalides felis | reverse complement strand
ACACATACGTCGTCGCAACGTACAACGTGAATGTATCATCATTTCAACAATGTATATATTATATATATAGGGTGGTCCTTAATATGGACATTTTCGAAATTCTTTGCTCCCAAGGGCTCAAATGCTTCCAAAGTGATAAAAGAAAATTCTCTGAAAGATTTAGGTCGTAATATTAACATTTAGACAGTCCGCAAGTCAATTAAAAGTTAATAATAAATATACAAAACTTTTAATTGAATCGCGCACTATCTAAATGTTAATATTAAGAGCTGAAACTTTTATATTTTCTTTTATTACTTTGGAAGCATTTGAGCCCTTGGGAGCAAAGAAATTCGAAAATGTTCCTAATATATTTTATGTTAATTTAGGCAATCAAAGGAATTATGGCAATGGATCTAGCAGGTATAATTTTCGGATGGAAATTCTTTGACCACGCTGCCCATTTAGGAGGAGCCCTAACAGGAATGTAAGTCCCTACCGAACCAAAACAAAACTTCCAAAATGTATCATTTATCTCTTTTTAGATTTTGGTGTTACTTCGGCCACCAGTACATTTGGCAAAAACGTGACCCCATAGTTAAGTATTGGCATAAATTACGCAACGGAGAACTTAAATAATAAATTTATATTTTGTGTATAGAATTATTTTAACAAGGTTTTAATACAACTGTTTTTTTAAATTTTAAAACATTAAAAGAGTATTTATATTTATATGTATATATATATATACGTGGTCTGTTCAAAAAGTACCCGGAATTACTAATAATTAAATTTCGCGGGTCTGGAGTGTCTGATTGTCAAAATTTTTTTTTATTGTGTTGGTATACATGCCCCTAAAGTATGATGAAATTTTCAGCTATATTCACTGTTTACTTTGTCTGTGGTAGTCGCTAAGGTTCGACGTGTTTTTCTGAGCTCGGCGATTTTTACAATGGAAGAATTGAAAAGTCAAAGAATTTGTATTAAATTTTGCGTAAAAAATGAAATAAAGTGTTGCAAAGTGCAAAAATTCACCAGATATGGCTCCGTGTGACTTTTTCCTATTCCCAAAGTTGAAGGGACCCATGAAAGGACGGCGGTTTTCCTCGATTGAAGAAATAAAGGCCGAATCGCTGAGAGTGCTCAAGGACATATCAAAAAGTGAATATCAAGGGTGCTTCGAAAATTGGAAAAAACGCTGGCATAAGTGTATTATATCTGGGGGGGACTACTTTGAAGGGGACCACATTAATGTAGACGAATAAATAAATATTTTATATTTATATACGAAAATTCCGGGTACTTTTTGAACAGACCACGTATATATATTAGGTTGTCAAATATCTCCCTTCCGCTTTTTTGCTATTGGTTTATAATACAAAAAGGCGGAAGGGAGATATTTGACAACCTAATATATATATACACCTAAGTCTGTTTTTACACGGTCTTTTTGTACGCGGTTTTGATATAACACGGTTTGAAAATTGAATATTTTTAATTTTTTTACACGATTTTATTCCATTTAGCACGATTTGAAATTTTATGTACTTAAATTTTTTTTGTCAAATTTAATTTTTGCGAAGTATGTTGATATCACAAAAAAGTATTTATGAAAGAAAAAAGTCTGAAACCATCGATAGTATCGATAGTTTGCGAACAGAAATATAAATACAAATTTCATTTTTTACATTATTATTATTATTAGTTTGAAAATGTATATCAGCTGTACTGTATATAGTTAAGAACTATAATTTTAGCATAATATTCCTAAACGTATATACTTTACTTACAAATTACAAAATTTAATAGTTTTTCAACAAAATATTAAAGATATTAACCAAAAACTAAAAATGTGCACTTTAAAAAGTAAAGATGTAATTTATTTTTTTATAAAAAACTGCCATTTTTGCACATTTAGCTCGGTATCTCCGAAACGACTGGACCTGCCTTTGCCAAAAACTAATCACCTCTTCTCCCAATCATTACAAATTGAATGTTTTGTAGATCATACAAATCGGATACTCCGTTCTCTCAAAAATTCGATTTCTATTTTCTGCACTCTTTGCTCTGTATCTCCGTAATGGCTGGACCTGCCTTTGCCAAAAACTAAACAGCATATCTCCCTATCAATAGAGATCGAATGCTTTTTAAACCATTCAAATCGGTTGATCCGTGCGCCCGAAAACGTGGACAAAAAATTGTATACACACATACACAAACACATCCATTGTTCCTAAGGTATGCCAAAATGTTCCGAAACTTCTGAAACGGAAAGATATGCAAAAATGTTCAATTTTGACTTTAGGACTATTACAATAACTTACCCTACGGGAAGTTAAAAATGAACTCTACTGACGAGCTATCTTGTCGAAGAAACTGATGAATTGCTGCATTTGTGAAATAAATTACTCTGTACGTATCAGAGACATGGATTCTTTTAAAAAAAGGACTCTACTGACGAGCAAAATGTAACATTTAAAGTTCAACTCAGATAAAAGGACTCTACTGACAATCTCACCTAACTTCAGACAAAATTGATGAAATGATATATTTGTTTGTAGACTCTATGCATTTTTGAAATATGGACCAACTCATATAAAAGAAACTTTACTGACGAACAAAACAAATCACTTCTTGTTAACTAATAAAATGCTACATTTGGCGTTTTGTGCATTTGGAAAAAGAGAACTCTACTTATTTACTTGAGATAAGTAATTAATCTATGATCTAAAAAAACATTCAATTTGTAATGATTGGGAGAAGAGGCGATTAGTTTTTGGCAAAGGCAGGTCCTGCCATTTTGAAGATACAGAGCTAAATGTGCAAAAAATGGCAGTTTTCGAGTGAACTAAGCGTCCGCTTTGAATGATCTAAAAAACTTTCTGTTTGTATTGACATAACAATTGCTTTTGAGGATAAAAAATACTTTACATTTTTTTTTTTATTTTCCATACAATATTTTTGTAATTTTGAATTAAAAATTTAAAAAAAATCACCCAGGCTAAGCACAGTCTAAGCGCCACTCTGGTACCAATGTTCACCCGAGTGCGTTTAGACTGTTTATGTATTGGAGCACTTTTCCAATTTTGTGAAACCTCTATTGAATGAAAATGTGAAAATGCCGTCAAGCTAAGCACAGTATAAGTGAAAATGTCGCACAGAATTATTTGCAAGTGCGTTTAGACTGTGACTATACGGGAGCACTTTTTCAATTTTGTGTAAATTAGGCAACTTTCAAATTTTTTTGAAATTGAATTCGAAATGAAATGACGATTGTTGTTAATGTTCTGGAGATAAATTGATTTATGATTTATGATTTACATTTGATTTGCTCAGATATAACAAGATAATGCAAAAATAATGAAAGTTACAGAGTATTTGTAATAATATACTATATATATTTATTGTTTTAAGTATTTCATGTGGTGAGCGATATGCTCTTGAACGAAGGAGGCTATATAATAATAACTGTGGTCGTAATTAGCACGATTGGTCATCAGACATGCGACATTGGTGTTATCTTTGCAAGCGTCCAGGAAGTTTTCGGGTAGTAGCTGTTTGGCAGCAAGGAATTCGTCTTTGGTTCCCTGTGATAATAAATCGTAACTATCTATCTATCTATGTATCTATCTATCTATCTAATCTCTTACCTGGTCGATGAAAATCTCTAGTGGAGGTCCACTGTATTTCTTAACTAATTCGGTTGCGTCCCATTCGTTCCAATTGCCGGTTTCTTGAGGACCTAAGTAACCGCTCAAAGCCTTCTGGCCCCATGGACATTTTATCGGATTGCAAATTGGTGCAAAAGCACTAACAGACTTGTACAATCCTGGACATTTCAGAGCACATATCAAAGCACCGTGACCACCCATGCTAAAAAACATAAAACAAACACGTTTTAGTTACAATTACACTTTTCCTTTCCTTAAAATTCATTTTACCTATGTCCGAATATCCCCTGTTTATCGCTCAACACAGGAAAATTCTCACAAACTAAATCAACCAGCTCTTTCGTAACATACGAGAACATTTTATAGTTATCCTTCCAAGGTGCTTCGGTAGCATCCACATAAAATCCGGCACCGGTTCCAAAATCCCAACTCTCGTCTTCTTTGGGTAAACTTAAACCCCGTGGGGAAGTATCCGGACAGACAATGATTACACCCGTGCTCTGAAGCATACCTAGATAAAAAAACAATATTTATAAACAATCTATAATGAAACAAAAACAATTATATCAAATCTATTATAAAGTATCATTTATCCCTTACCTTTGGGCACCGGCTTTGTGTATAAAGTTTGTTTCGTTACAAGTTAACCCCGAAAGCCAGTATAAAACAGGCACTTTTCCAGTCTCAGCTTGTGGTGGCAAGTATATTGCGAATTTCATGGAGCACCCTACGGTTTTTGAATCGTGGGAAAACACTTTCTGCCATCCGTCGAAGGAGTAGTTTGCTGATAATTCGTTTAAAGCCATCTGATAAAAGATTTAATCATATACATTATTATATTAAAAATTAGTATATATAAAGTTGCTATTGGTTTTTGGAATAAAGTTTTAAGCTGTTAAATATAATTTAATATATATTTCTTTATCTTTTTGTTTTGTAAAATTCTAACCTCAAATTTTTGCAATCGCCGGTTTACCACAAATTTTCTTGTTACACTTCAAGATAAACTTTTAAAATAATTTTCACAAGAAATTATTACTAAAACTACTATTAAATACCTTGCAATTGATAAAAATCTATTAAAAATTGTGCAATTTGATATCTATTTATTTTGATAACAGAAGATGGCAAAGTTCAAGGTAAATAAAAGTTGACAGTTCAGGAATCCATCTTTGAAAACGAACCGCGAAATTTGAATTTCAAATTAAAACAATTTTATATTTTGTTTTGTGAACATAGAAATTAATAAAATTAATAGTAAATATGTATCAGCATATATATATATATATATATATATATATAACATTTATAAACACACGTAATACAATTTCCAAACTGACAACATGTTTGTTTGTAATAAGCTTTTTTATAATAAAATATATCATTTATTTTAATTTTACAATTTTTTTAAATTTCCATAACTCGACGTTTTATCAATTTTTATTTCATATTTATTTTTTTCGTGCAATTTTTTGTGTTTTTGTGTTATTTTTTCAAAGTTTATTTGTATGCACTAAAGATGGGTCAAATCAAGACCCGAAACGTATGTTCTCTAAATAAAAACATTTTTCATTAAAACTGTTTTTCAATTACTCGACAACTTTTAGACAATATTTTATATGTTTATATATAAAATAATGCAAAAAATAGCCAAATCATATTCTTTAAACTCCTTTTATAGTCAGAATATTAATTATGAAAAATGGTGCTTATAAATTCAAAATTATTGTAAGTATGCACATGACTAAAAACCTTTATTAGTTTCAATTTATAACTTTTTAACTAGATTCCAAACATTTCTATAATGTCATTTTTAAGTAAATTTATTGAAAAATACCAAATAAACATATTAAATATAATATATATATATATATATATATATATACACATTTATATATTTAATTTAGACAAAATCCACAAACATTCCTGTAGTTATACACATGTATAAATCGATATATACATTTATATATTGAATTTAGACAAAATCCACAAACATTCCTATAGTTATACACGTGTATAAATCGATATATACATTTATATATTTAAGTTAGACAAAATCCACAAACATTCCTATAGTTATACACTTGTATAAATCGATATATACATTTATATATTGAATTTAGACAAAATCCACAAACATTCCTATAGTTATACAAGTATATAAATCAATATATACATTTATATATTTAATATAGACAAAATCCACATACATTCCTATAGTTATACACATGTATAAATCGATATATACATTTATATATTGAATTTAGACGAAATCCACAGACATTCCTATAGTTATACACGTGTATAAATCGATATATACATTTATATATTGAATTTAGACAAAATCCACAAACATTCCTATAGTTATACACGTGTATAAATCGATATATACATTTATATATTGAATTTAGACAAAATCCACAAACATTCCTATAGTTATACACGCGTATAAATCGATATATACATTCATATATTTAATTTAGACAAAATCCACAAACATTCATATAGTTATACACGTGTATAAATCGATATATACATTTATATATATAATTTAGACAAAATCCACAAACATTCATATAGTTATACACGTGTATAAATCGATATATACATTTATATATATAATTTAGACAAAATCCACAAACATTCATATAGTTATACACGTGTATAAATCGATATATACATTTATATATTGAATTTAGACAAAATCCACAAACATTCCTATAGTTATACACGTGTATAAATTGATATATACATTTATATATTTAATTTAGACAAAATCCACAAACATTCCTATAGTTATACACGTGTATAAATCGATATATACATTTGTATATTTAATTTATACAAAATCCACAATCATTCCTATTGTTATACACATGTATAAATTGATATATACATTTATATATTTAATTTATACAAAATCCACAAACATTCCTATAGTTATACATGTGAATAAATCGATATATACATTTATTACTTTATTTCATTCACATACTTAGTACATTCAACAATAATTGGTATATAAATTTTCTGCAACAATTACAAATTAGGTTCCATTTAGTCTCCAACTCATTGCTCCAACATTCCTTTACCTCAATCATCATCGATCTCATCGACCTCTTCCCTGTCCTCGATAGTCTCCAAACTTTCCTCCTCCTCAGTGACTTCACTCTCGACAAACGAACCAATTTCAGAAGCCCTTTCTTCCAAATCAGAGCCCCGAACAGTGCTGGTCTCAATCGAGGAATATTCTATTGAAGCTGCAAAGTCGACACTCCAAAGACCACCAGCACTTTCTTCGCCCTCGACTTCACTTCCCAAAGAGACTTCTTCGAAACGTTGTTGAGAGGCTGATCGAGGCTCTGGGGCTCCTTCGACGAGACTCTGTTTGGCCGTACGGATATCCTAAAGAAATAAATAGATAGATAACGAGTAATGTGGTTGTTTGTTACAATTATTACCGTTATCACTCCGATTTGTTGTTCAGACACAGTCATCTCCGAAGACGGTGGAGTGAATCCGAGGTCACCAATTCTGTACATAGCAGCCAAAGATGCAACAGTCTCATCCGAGGTCACCAATTTGAGTTCCTTCAAATCTTTGGAACTTGCAAGCAACTTCTCGAGGTCGAGAAGAATTTTGTAACTCTTTGCAAACTTTTCCTCCATCTGCATCGCTTTGTTATTGCAGTAACTTAGTACCGCTTTCACCTTAAGTAATAGATAGATGTAAAATCACAAATAACAAAAAAAAAGGAGTTGATTGTCTTATAGAGGGATAGAGTAGTCAGAAAAGGTTCTAGATAGTCTAAAAGTGTTCTAGATTATCTAAAATCGTTCTAGAGAGTCTAAAAGTGTTCTAAAGAGTCTTAAAGAGATCTAGAGAGTCTAAAAGTGTTCTAGAGAGTCTCAAAGCGTTCTAGAGAGTCTAAAAGTGTTCTAGAGAGTCTAAAAGAGTTCTAGATAGTCTAAAAAAGTTGAATAATATTTTAGATGATCTAAAAATATTTCAGAAAAAGTTCTCTTCTTAAAAATATTTTAGATGCTTTAAAAATGTTTCAAAAATAGGTCTTGGTAGTTCAAAAATGTTCTATATAGTCTACAAATGTTCTAGATAATCTAAAAATGTTCTAAATAATGCAAAAATGTTCTAGATAGTCTAAAATAATTGAAAAATCTTTTAGATGATCTAAAAATGTTCTTGATAGTTTAAAAATGTTCTAGATAGTCTAAAAAAAGTTCTAGATAGTCTACAAAAAGTTGAAAAATATTGTAGATTATCTAAAAATGTTCTAGATAGTCTAAAAATGTTCTAGATAGTCTAAAAATGTTCTGAATAGTTTAAAAATGTTCTAAATAATCCAAAAATGTTCTAGATAGTCTAAAAATGTTCTAGATAGTCTGAAAAAAGTTGAAAAATATTTTAGAAAATCTAAAAATGTTCTAGATAGTCTAAAAATGTTTTGGTTAGTCTAAAAATATTCTAGATAGTATAAAAAAAATTGAAAAAGGTTCTAGATAGTCTAAAAATATTCTAGATAGTCTAAAAAAGATGTGAAATGTTTCAGATGATCTAAAAATGTTCTAGAGAGTCTAAAATGAAATTTTATTTTGAAAAATCTTTTAGATGATCTCAAAATGTTCTTGATAGTTCAAAAATGTTCTAGGCAGTCTAAAAAAAGTGGATAAATATTTTAGATAATCCAAAAATGTTCTAAATGATCTAAAAATTTTCTAGATAGTCTAAACAAAGTTGAAAAATATTTTAGGTAATCTAAAAATGTTCTAAATAGTCTAAAAATGTTCTAGATAGTCTAAAAATATTCTAGACAGTCTAAAAATGTTCTAGATAATCCAAAAATGTTCTAGATAGTCTAAAGAAAGTTGAAAAATATTTTAGATGATCCAAAAATGTTCTAGATAATCTAAAAATGTTCTAGATGGTTGAAAAATATTCTGGATAGTCTAAAAATGTTCTAAATAATTCAAAAATGTTCTAGATAGTCTAAAAAAAGTTGAAAAATGTTTTAGATCATCTAAAAATGTTCTAATAAAATTTCTGTTCGTCTGTAGAGTCCCTTTTCTTAACATTATTAAAAAAAATCAGTTTGCTTGTCAGTAGAGTCCCTTTTCTTAAAATCAATATTTTTAGTTTGCTCGTCAGTAGAGTCTCTTTTCTTAACATTATTAAAAAAATCAATTTGCTTGTCAGTAAAGTTCTTTTCTTAACCACTTAACGGTCAAATATTGATAATTTGCTAATTTAAAGAGTTACTTCTTTCAACATGTGATAAGTTTTTTCAGTTCCATAATTTGAATATTGATAGTATTTTTTAGTTTGCTCGTCAGTAGAGTCCCTTTTCTTAACATAATTTAAAAACGATCTAGATAGTCTTAAAATCCATATGTAAAGTGAAAAGTGTAAAATATAATACTCTACTAGCGAGCAAACTTAAGAGAAGGGACTCTACTGAAGAAAAATTCATGAATATTGAGAAAAGGGACTCTACTGACGAGCATATTGAAGAGAAATTATCAATGTTAAGAAAAGGGACTCTACTACTATTACTAAAAGTTAAGATTGTGCAATGCAAAATTAATTAAACTTAGCCAAATAAAATATTAATTATATTAATTTTATTAATTATATAATTGGATAAAGTGCTTGTACTGATGAGTGAACTGAATAAAATGTTATCATTGTTAAAAAAAGGACTCTACTGTCGAGGATTAAAATATAATTTTACATATTTCTATAATTGTATCTGACCTAAGATCAAAAATATTTGATTCCATCATGGATTTTATATTGGTCTTCAAAAAGAGGACTCTACTGACAAGCAAATTGGAAATAAAATATCAATGTCATGAGAAGGGACTCTACTATAATAATAGAAATAGAGAAAGATTGAAATAATTCGTTTGATCAAAGATATTTGATAACTTTACTGGAAAGAGTGATTTTATTAAGAAAAAGGACTCTACTGACCAGCAAATCAATTTTAATGAAGGGACTCCACTGACGAGCAAACTGAAAAATATCAATTTTAAATGAAGGGACTCTACTGACAAGCAAACTAAGAAAAGTTATCAATATTTATCAATATTTAAGATTTTAAGATTTTAAGAAAAGGGACTCTACTGACGAGCAAACTGAAGAATATTATCATTGGTAAAAGAAAAGACTCTACTGACAAGCAAACTAAAAAAAGTTATCAATATTTATCAATATTTAAGATTTTAAGATTTTAAGAAAAGGGACTCTACTGACGAGCAAACTGAAGAATATTATCATTGGTAAAAGAAAAGACTCTACTGACAAGCAAACTAAAAAAAGTTATCAATATTTATCAATATTTAAGATTTTAAGATTTTAAGAAAAGGGACTCTACTGACGAGCAAACTAAAATAAAATTATCAATGTTAAGAAAAGAGACTCTACTGAAGAGCAAACTAAGAAATATTATTGTTAAAAGACAATATTATTGTTAAAAGAAGGGACTCTACTGACGAACAAACTGAAGAATATTATCATTGGTAAAAGAAAAGACTCTACTGACGAGCAAACTAAGAAATATTATTGTTAAAAGAAGGGACTCTACTGACGAGCAAACTGAAGAGAAATGATCAATGTTAAAAGAAGGAACTCTACTGACGGTAATAAATTCCATGATCTGTTTCCTTACCGATAGCAAGGTGACTTTGATAATGTTCTTCCTATGTCCAGAAAGTTTCTTTTCAAACTCGTTTTCCCTCTTCTGTTCTGCAATGGAGCACCTCAAAGCATGCAAATTCTGCTCGGCAACTCTCTGTCTAAAAATTGTATTTTGCAACTTGAGTTGTGTGTCTTTCAAAGCAATATTGTCTCTCGTTGCTTGTTGCTGGAGACGATTTGCTGCATCTACCTAAATAAAGTGCCTTTAAGGTTCACATGCTATTGAAGTAAAACTTTTTTGTTATCACAGGATGGCATTTCAATTGTAAATAAATACATTATATAACAATTTTGAATAATATGCTTATTAGTAATATGGCAACACTCGCGATGCACACATTTATTAGTGTCAACCAATATACACATTTATATAATGATAAATTATAAATTTTATATTTATAATAGCATTTAAATATGTATAATATTTACAAACAATAATGTAATCAAAGTCGTACTTGAAATATGACATGATCGTTTTAAAGTAATTGCTTATTAATAAATTCTATAATATTCATTCACACAGTGGATTATGTTAAACAACGCCTAAACAAATATTGTTTTTGCAAATTAACTCATCCTGTAATAATTGTGTTTGAAGAACTTCATGTAATGAAAATTAACATACATTCATTGACTGCTTGAATTTTTTTTTACTTTTGCGCTGGCGATATAATCTCATTCTTTGAACACCTGAAATATCTGTCTAGCCTATAAAAATATTTTCCATTTGAATAACTTCAAAGATTTATAGAAGCTAAGAATAATATAGAAACCGCACAAATGTAAACTAGCTGTAAGTGGAATTTCTTGAGGCAATTATGGCATCGTGCCTTAAGGCAAATTGCTGGAACTTCCCGCACCGTAACGAAATGTTCGTGGAATACTGAATGTTTTCAAATAGATTATTATGAATATTGTAACATTGTGTAATATTTATAAGAATTATATAAACCGAATTGCAGAGTTGAAATTATTTGTAAAGTATATTAGAACTATAGTCAGAATTAAAAATAAAATCTGAAATATTTTCGATATACAAAATAAAAAAAAAAAAAAAAAAAATTGGAACAAAATTTTTTTTTCAAAATCAATTATTTTGTTAAGACAAGCAGAAAGTTCTTTGAATCATTTAAATCGGACGCTTAGTTCTCTCAAAAACTGCCATTTTTTACATATTTAGCTCCGTATCTTCAAAATGGCTGGGCCTGCCTTTGCCAAAAACTAATAACCACTTCTCCCAATCTTTACTAATTGAATGTTTTTTAGATCATTCAAATCGGATAGTCCGTTCGCTCAAAAATTCGATTTCTATTTTCTGCACTCTTTGCTCCGTATCTCCGAAACGGCTGGACCTGCCTTTGCCAAAAACTAATCAGCTCTTTTCCCTATCAATAGGAATCGAATGTTTTTTGAACCATTCAAATCGGTTGATCCGTACGCCCGAAAACGTGGACAAAATTTGTATCCATACATACATACACACACACACACACACACACACACATCCATTTTTTCTGAGGTATGCCAAAATGTTCAGAAACCTTCAAAACGTCGAGAAATGTAAAAATTTTCAATTCCGATTTTCGGCCCATTACAATAACTTACCCTACGGGAAGTTAAAAAAAAAACGATCTTAGATAAAATCTACGGTACACAATTTTTCTTTATATAAAATAAAACATTTATAACTTAAAAAATCCAAAACAATTTAAAACAATATTTTCTGAGCACATATTAACTTCAAACACGCTTTTAATACTGACCATCCTGTAATTTTATATAAAGAAAAAAAATGCGGACCATGGAAGATTTTCCGAATCTTGTTTTATCTTTTTAAATTCAAATGATGTAAATAAACGTAGTTTTTCTTGCTTACTTTCAGAAACCTATCAAAATGTAATTAATTTCTGTAAATCTGATTTTCTATCACTCCCCTGTTTTTTCCTGGTTTGGTATTTAGAATCTCATTTGTTAATTGTTATATTATTAATTCTAAAAATTTGTTTCCTTGTAGTAGTATAAAAAAAATTATGAACGCAAATGAGTTTAAATTATGCAAATGAGTTCTTCCAGAGTACTAACTTTGAAAAAAATATATAATTTGCAAAAAAGGGCGCTATAACGCCAAAAAGTGCATTTTCAAACTAACATTTCAAAAAAGTTGATATTGTTGAGTTTGTAGTAACATTTGCGATCCGTTGAATAACGTTTTTGTGTATAAATACAATTACAAACAAAAGTACACACTAAATTTAAATAATATTCATCTAAAATACTATATTAAATTTAATTGAACATATGTCAAAACCATTTGACATTCGACGTAAAAGCCCGCCGTCTATAATTTTATTTAAATTTCGCTTCTACATAAAATTTCAAATTAAAAAAGTAAAGTTTCTACGCGGTTTTGAAATAATATCTCACCTTTCCCACAATCTCTGGATTAACACGAATATTTCAAGACTAAAAGTGGCCAAATCGGTTCAGCCGTTTTCGGGTTTTAGCGAATCTAACATAACATAGAAATAGCTATACTACCAAACCAGGAAAAACAACAGAAAAAACTAAATAATTATGTAAAATTTATTGAGCAAATAAATAATTTATAAATAATTGAATAAATAAAAATTGTTTTAGATCATTATTTAATTGTTTTCTGTTGTTTTTCCTGGTTGGTATGTATAATTTTCTCCTTTTTATATATTTATATTTATTATCAACTTTGTATTTATTGTAATATGTTTTTTAGATGGCTGAATGATGACACGCATCAAGTGCCGAAACGTTGACAACACACACACACACACACACATATATATATATATATATATATATAAATTTTGTCTTACTTTCAACAAGCATTCAGTCTTGTCTCTAAATTTCTTGAGCAATCCTTCTGCATAAAATTCGAACGATGGAGAT
>NW_020539726.1:39340182-39399238 GCF_003426905.1 Ctenocephalides felis | reverse complement strand
CTACTGTCGAGGATTAAAATATAATTTTACATATTTCTATAATTGTATCTGACCTAAGATCAAAAATATTTGATTCCATCATGGATTTTATATTGGTCTTCAAAAAGAGGACTCTACTGACAAGCAAATTGGAAATAAAATATCAATGTCATGAGAAGGGACTCTACTATAATAATAGAAATAGAGAAAGATTGAAATAATTCGTTTGATCAAAGATATTTGATAACTTTACTGGAAAGAGTGATTTTATTAAGAAAAGGGACTCTACTGACCAGCAAACTAAAAAAACATCATCAACATTATGAAAAAGAACTCTACTGACGAGCAACCTGAAAAATATCAATTTTAATGAAGGGACTCCACTGACGAGCAAACTGAAAAATATCAATTTTAAATGAAGGGACTCTACTGACAAGCAAACTAAGAAAAGTTATCAATATTTATCAATATTTAAGATTTTAAGATTTTAAGAAAAGGGACTCTACTGACGAGCAAACTGAAGAATATTATCATTGGTAAAAGAAAAGACTCTACTGACAAGCAAACTAAAAAAAGTTATCAATATTTATCAATATTTAAGATTTTAAGATTTTAGAAAAGGGACTCTACTGACGAGCAAACTGAAGAATATTATCATTGGTAAAAGAAAAGACTCTACTGACAAGCAAACTAAAAAAAGTTATCAATATTTATCAATATTTAAGATTTTAAGATTTTAAGAAAAGGGACTCTACTGACGAGCAAACTAAAATAAAATTATCAATGTTAAGAAAAGAGACTCTACTGAAGAGCAAACTAAGAAATATTATTGTTAAAGACAATTTATTTAAAAGAAGGGACTCTACTGACGAACAAACTGAAGAATATTATCATTGGTAAAGAAAAAGACTCTACTGACGAGCAAACTAAGAAATATTATTGTTAAAAGAAGGGACTCTACAGACGAGCAAACTGAAGAGAAATGATCAATGTTAAAAGAAGGAACTCTACTGACGGTAATAAATTCCATGATCTGTTTCCTTACCGATAGCAAGGTGACTTTGATAATGTTCTTCCTATGTCCAGAAAGTTTCTTTTCAAAACTCGTTTTCCCTCTTCTGTTCTGCAATGGAGCACCTCAAAGCATGCAAATTCTGCTCGGCAACTCTCTGTCTAAAAATTGTATTTTGCAACTTGAGTTGTGTGTCTTTCAAAGCAATATTGTCTCTCGTTGCTTGTTGCTGGAGACGATTGCTGCATCTACCTAAATAAAGTGCCTTTAAGGTTCACATGCTATTGAAGTAAAACTTTTTTGTTATCACAGGATGGCATTTCAATTGTAAATAAATACATTATAAACAATTTTGAATAATATGCTTATTAGTAATATGGCAACACTCGCGATGCACACATTTATTAGTGTCAACCAATATACACATTTATATAATGATAAATTATAAATTTTTATATTATAATAGCATTTAAATTGTATAATATTTACAAACAATAATGTAATCAAAGTCGTACTTGAAATATGACATGATCGTTTTAAAGTAATTGCTTATTAATAAATTCTATAATATTCATTCACACAGTGGATTATGTTAAACAACGCCTAAACAAATATTGTTTTTGCAAATTAACTCATCCTGTAATAATTGTGTTTGAAGAACTTCATGTAATGAAAATTAACATACATTCATTGACTGCTTGAATTTTTTTTTACTTTTGCGCTGGCGATATAATCTCATTCTTTGAACACCTGAAATATCTGTCTAGCCTATAAAAATATTTTCCATTTGAATAACTTCAAAGATTTATAGAAGCTAAGAATAATATAGAAACCGCACAAATGTAAACTAGCTGTAAGTGGAATTTCTTGAGGCAATTATGGCATCGTGCCTTAAGGCAAATTGCTGGAACTTCCCGCACCGTAACGAAATGTTCGTGGAATACTGAATGTTTTCAAATAGATTATTATGAATATTGTAACATTGTGTAATATTTATAAGAATTATATAAACCGAATTGCAGAGTTGAAATTATTTGTAAAGTATATTAGAACTATAGTCAGAATTAAAAATAAAATCTGAAATATTTTCGATATACAAAATACTAAAAAAAAAAAAAAAAAATTGGAACAAATTTTTTTTTCAAAATCAATATTTTTGTTAAGACAAGCAGAAAGTTCTTTGAATCATTTAAATCGGACGACTAGTAGTTCTCTCAAAAACTGCCATTTTTTACATATTTAGCTCCGTATCTTCAAAATGGCTGGGCCTGCCTTTGCCAAAAACTAATAACCACTTCTCCCAATCTTTACTAATTGAATGTTTTTTAGATCATTCAAATCGGATAGTCCGTTCGCTCAAAAATTCGATTTCTATTTTCTGCACTCTTTGCTCCGTATCTCCGAAACGGCTGGACCTGCCTTTGCCAAAAACTAATCAGCTCTTTTCCCTATCAATAGGAATCGAATGTTTTTTGAACCATTCAAATCGGTTGATCCGTACGCCCGAAAACGTGGACGAAAATTTGTATCCATACATACATACACACACACACACACACACACACACATCCATTTTTTCTGAGGTATGCCAAAATGTTCAGAAACCTTCAAAACGTCGAGAAATGTAAAATTTTCAATTCCGATTTTCGGCCCATTACATAACTTACCCTACGGGAAGTTAAAAAAAAAAACGATTAGTAAAATCTACGGTACACAATTTTTCTTTATATAAATAAAACATTTATAACTTAAAAAATCCAAACAATTTAAAAACAATATTTTCTGAGCACATATTAACTTCAAACACGCTTTTAATACTGACCATCCTGTAATTTTATAAAAGAAAAAAAATGCGGACCTTGGAAGATTTTCCGAATCTTGTTTTATCTTTTTAAATTCAAATGATGTAAATAAACGTAGTTTTCTTGCTTACTTTCAGAAACCTATCAAAATGTAATTATTTCTGTAAATCTGATTTTCTATCACTCCCCTGTTTTTTCCTGGTTTGGTATTTAGAATCTCATTTGTTAATTGTTATATTATTAATTCTAAAAATTTGTTTCCTTGTAGTAGTATATAAAAAAATTATGAACGCAAATGAGTTTAAATATGCAAATGAGTTCTTCCAGAGTACTAACTTTGAAAAAAATATATAATTTGCAAAAAAGGGCGCTATAACGCCAAAAAGTGCATTTTCAAACTAACATTTCAAAAAGTTGATATTGTTGAGTTTGTAGTAACATTTGCGATCCGTTGAATAACGTTTTTGTGTATAAATACAATTACAAACAAAAGTACACACTAAATTTAAATAATATTCATCTAAACTATATTAAATTTAATTGAACATATGTCAAAACCATTTGACATTCGACGTAAAAGCCCGCCGTCTATAATTTTATTTAAATTTCGCTTCTACATAAAATTTTCAAATTAAAAAGTAAAGTTTCTACGCGGTTTTGAAATAATATCTCACCTTTCCCACAATCTCTGGATTAACACGAATATTTCAAGACTAAAAGTGGCCAAATCGGTTCAGCCGTTTTCGGGTTTTAGCGAATCTAACATAACATAGAAATAGCTATACTACCAAACCAGGAAAACAACAGAAAAAACTAAATAATTATGTAAAATTTATTGAGCAAATAAATAATTTATAAATAATTGAATAAATAAAAATTGTTTTAGATCATTATTTAATTGTTTTCTGTTGTTTTTCCTGGTTGGTATGTATAATTTTCTCCTTTTTATATATTTATATTTATTATCAACTTTGTATTTATTGTAATATGTTTTTTAGATGGCTGAATGATGACACGCATCAAGTGCCGAAACGTTGACACACACACACACACACACACACATATATTATATATATATATATATAAATTTTGTCTTACTTTTCAACAAGCAATTCAGTCTTGTCTCTAAATTTCTTGAGCAACTCCTTCTGCATAAAATTCGAACGATGGAGATACTTGATATCATCAGCTATGAAAAAACAAATTATAAATAAATAAAAATAAATAAATATATTATATTATATTATATATAATTATAAATAAATTACACTTACAGTCAATCTGCGATTTCAGCACCAACTCCTTGTCGCGTTTTGTAGTTTCCTTCAACTCTTCTTGCAGTTTCACCTAAAATAATAATAATAATTATTTTTTTAAATATTAAATATTAATTGGTGTTTTTTTTCTAAATATATTATATTTACATAATTAGCCATCATCGAGTCCAATTCGTTATTCAAAGCTATATTTTCCCTAATAACACGACGACTTGTATCGGCGATGCAAATTTCGGCGGCGTCGTGAAAATCGTTGGAGAGTTGGAACAATTTTTCTTCCATCATTTTTTTCAATTTACTCCTAAAAGAAGAATGATGACACATATGTAGTGTCAAAACGTGAAGAATAAATTTCTTATATTACTAAGCAAAATTAAAAGTAAACCGAAGAAGATTGTACTCAAATATATATAAAGTGCTCTCTATAGTTTTTATTAAATGTTATATATTTGTGGGTTTCTTTAAGTGTATATATATATATATATATATATTTCATATATGTATATATTTCAAGTGTATGATATAAACAAATAAATTATAAGATTGGTGACACATATGTAGAGTACGAAACGTGAAAAATAAACTTGTTTCATAATTAGGCAAGATTAGAAGTAAAGCAAAAGAGATTATTCTCAAATATGTATAAAGTTTTTATTGAATGGTATATATTTCTGGGTTTCTTTAAGTGTATATATATATTTCATATACGTATATATTTCAAGTGTATTATATAAACAATTAAATTATAAGATTGATGACACATATGTAGTGTCGAAACGTGAAGAATAAATTTCTTATATTACTAAGCAAAATTAAAATTAAACCGAAGCAGATTGTACTCAAATATATATAAAGTGCTCTCTACAGTTTTTATTAAATGTTATATATTTCTGGGTTTCTTTAAGTGTATATATAAATTTCATATATGTATATATTACAAGTGTATTATATAAACAAATAAATTATAAGATTGGTGACACATATGTAGAGTACGAAACGTGAAAAATAAATTTCTTTCATAATTAGGCAAGATTAGAAGTAAAACAAAGGAGATTATTCTCAAATATATATAAAGTGCTCTCTAGTTTTTATTAAATGTTATATATTTCTGGGTTTCTTTAAGTGTATATATATTTCATATATGTATATATTTCAAGTGTATTATATAAACAAATAAATTATTAAGGTAATTCAATCTGTACGTTTTGGCAGTAGAAGTGTGTCATTATATTTTAAGTTTTTTTTTTATATTTTACTCACTTTCCCTCGACCAATTTTCGTTCCAATTCATAAACTTGTCTGGCGTGAGCTTTGGCATCGTTTTCGATTTGTTTTCCTGAGCTTGAAATTTTCGCATTAAATCGTCTCTGAAAATCCGGAATTCGTCCAGAGAATTCAATTTGCCGGTTAGGAGTTTCATTTCGTTTGTTAAATGCTGGTGCATCAACCTAGAGATAATTATATATATATATATATATATATATATATATATATATATAATATATGTATATTTATATATAAGGGTGGTCCTTAATAAAGACATTCTCGAATTTCCTTGCTCCCAGGGGCTCAAATGCTTCCAAATTATTAAACAAAAATTCTCTGAAAGTTTTAACTCTTAATATTAACTTTTAGATAGTCCGCACCCCAACCAAAGTTTCTTATGAAATTAACATAGGTAAAATTCCATTTGTTTTTTTAGATATAACTCCGCGACAAATGAATCAAAAGTGACAATTCGTGTTATGTTTTATTAAAAATTCGACGCTCTACAAAAAAGGTGTATTATAATTTTTCGGTAAATCTATTTGCTAAGAATTATTCGAGCTCAAAGTTTAATTATTCTATATTTATTAATATTGACAATTATTAGTATTTTCTCCCCATACTTGAATATATATACATGAAATTACTAGAATCTCATGTTTACTCGTGTAGAATTTGATATAACTTTTCAAAGTTATGCATAAAGTTTATATGAACCTCTTAAAATATTATAGGCTTGTGAGAAATAGAAGATTTGAATACATAGAAGTAAAATGCAAACTACAAACAAGGCTAAATTATGTAATTATATAATATTATAGAAAAAATCAAATTTATCCGCAAAACAATTTTTATATATTGACGACGGAAAGGTTACAAATCAATAAAAATAGATAAGTTAAATTTCAGATCGATTCTTGCAAAATTTGATTCGTAGAATTATCCCATAGTATAAATATTTTCTGATATGCACAAAAAGTACATAGTTTTTGAATGGCTTGCGGAAAAAGCAAAAATATAATCTAAAGATAAAACTATGGTATGGCTGTAAATTTTTCTAGAATATTTGAAATCTCACTCTAGCATAACACAATATAATTCAGAAATATAAGTTCGTTTTGCATCGTCATTCAAAAATTAATAAATTATGAATGTCAAAATGTGCCAAATCAATTTAAATGAAATCAGTTTGAGATTAGAATGGCACTTGCAAAGACTAGTAATGCGCTCCAGGAATATTTATATGTGGCATGCGTTGCTGTGGGTAAACTATCCTAAATTGAAATTTTAAATTGCTTAGGAGTTATTTTTATGTTGATGATAGCCCAAACCTGAGTAAACGCCTTCATCAACATAAAAATAACTGAAAAAATCTTAAACAATATAAAACAATGTTAACCAAACATATTATTAAATTAAACCATAATATAGATTTTTTCAACCCTAAAATTTTACATTTTGAAGAGAACGTAATTAAAAGAAGATTCGCTGAGGGGATGTTTTTAAATTGCATAACGACAGAGTCATAAATAAACGTTTTGACAATACAGCCCTGAACGAGACAAACACGTGGATTCTTAATAGCGTGTCAAAATTTCTTAAAAAATGACAAGATCTCATCGCTTTTTAAATTTCCCGTAAAATTTTAACAGATGTTTATTTGTGTGTTTTACCATCTGCGATGTTAAAAAATATATATTTTATCAATGTGCACATACTCATAGCATGGATTAATAATGGTTTCATATGTTATATTAGGATACAAGATTGGAAGTGTTTTCTTTATTATTATTATTATTATTATTGTTGTTGATTTTTTATGAAATTTCTTAGATATTATTTAGTTAGTTTTAATTTTTATAGTTAAATTGATTGTCACTGAATGAAGGCTAAGATGCTAGCCGAAATGTATGGATTTTAAATAGATTTCTAGAAACTCATGCTATTTTCATTGATGTAACGCACGACTTTTTAACTCAAACTAATATATATATATATATATATATATATATATATATAATAAACGTACCTATATTCTTCTTTGGCATCATCCATAGCCTTCTTGAAACCCTTCTGCTCCTCTTCCCTTTCCAAAATCAAATGCTTCAATTCAGCCCTTACAGTCTCAGCTTCCTGCTCCTTTTTATCAGCAACTCTTTTTAAATGATCTATCACATCACTCCTAAAAATAAAAAAAAAGATTAATTAAAAACATAAAAACATTAAAAACTAAAACTCAATTAATAAAATTAAAAATAAATATTAATACACCATAGTACAAATTAAAAAAATCTTCTTAAATTATATTTTTAAGAAACTATGAACATTAACTATGAACATACCCATATAAATTTTTGTTGTAAATGTAAATGTAAGTAAGATTTACAAAATAATAGATAAAATGTAATATTATTATTAATAATATTAATTCCTAGTCGCTACATACAAAACTACTACCAAGTTATATAATTTATTAAACGCGTACTTGTACGTAACAGTTACGTTACACGTGTTACATGTCTGTTACGGTTACGTTACATCTGTTACGTTATTTCAACGTATCTGTTACTTTACTGACCTGTCTTCTTGCAAACTTTTCACACTAGTCGACATCTCCTCGTTCGATTGCCTTAAAGTTTCATTTTCAAGGCGCAGCCTTGCCAATTTTCGATTGATATCAGCAATTTGCAATTCGTAGAAAGTTTTATCCACTTCTGGCAACTGTGGCTTTTTCTCTTCTTCTCCTTACCTTTTTTTCCTTTTTTCTTCGGAGGCATAATTAAAAAATAATTCTATTTTTTAAAAAAATAATTTTTTGTAAAAATTACTTTACAACTTTAATAAAAAAACTATACAAGAACTTTAGTAAAAATTTGAATTTTAACACTAAGAATTTTTATAAATTTAAATATTATTAGTGACTTAAAATTTACATGGTACTTATAAATTTATTTTAAGTTACAATCATTTATAAATATAAATTGTTTAAATAAATAATTTAAATTTTAATTTAATAATCATACTTGTCAAAAATTAAACAAAATTTAAAGATTTTTGAAAACTATAAAAAAAAAAAAAAATTTGTATTTTGTTTATGTATTGATATTTTTTTCATCGTTATATTTTAATTTTAGGAACCAATTAAGGATAAAATAGAAATGCAATGTTTTATTGAATTTTTTTTTAGTTTCCTCGTCAGTAGAGTCCCTTTTCTTAACATCGTTAATTTTAACTTGAATTTGCTCGTCAGTAGAGTCCTTTACCTTGACATTGATAAAAATTAATTCAAGTTTTTATATAAATATTTTTTTGTAAAATTAATAACTATAACTATAATAATTAACAACTTTAATAAAAAAAAACTATACAAAAACTTTAGTAAAAATTTAAATTTTTAAACAGAGAATTTTTATAAATTTAAATATTATTATTAACTTAAAATTTACATGGTACTTAATAATTTATTTTTAGTAACAATCATTTATAAATATAAAATGTTTAAATAAATTTAAATTTTAATTTAATAATCATACTTGTCAAAAATTAAACAAAATTCAAGACTTTTGAAAACTAGATCTTGGTTTTTTAATCACAATATTTGTTACAACTGCTAAATAATATAACCTCTAGTAACATAAGTGAATAATAACAAATATAAATAAAATAGAGTACAAAATAGAAAGAAAAGTATTTACATTAAAATGTTATCCGTATTATGATGATTTAATATAAAATAAAAGCAAATAATAATAATAATAATAATAATAAAATTTCTGAATAAATAAAATGATAATTTTACAAAAACAATAATTTACAAATAATAATAAATATAACAAAATAACAATATTAGCAATAATAAGATAATATAATAATAATAATATTAGCGTTTACAAATGGCTATTTATTAGATCATTGGAAATTTTTCGTTTTTGGAAATTTGTATTTTATTTATCTTTTGATATTTTTCATCGTTATATTTTAATTTTGGAACCAATTCTTGGATAAAATAGAAATGCAATGGTTTACTGACTTTTTTTGCTCGCCAAAAAATAATATAAAACATATTTACCTTTTGTCTGCACCTCCGAAACCATTGGACCTGCCCTTCCCAAAAATGTAATCACTTCTTCATTGCGTCAATACAAGTAAAATGTTTTTTGAAACATTCTAATCGGATGCGTCGTTCTCTCAAAAACTTGATTGCAATTTTTTCCACATTTTGCTCCGTATCTCCGAAACGTCTCGACCTGCCTTTTCCAAAAACTAATCAGCACGTCTCCCCATCAATAGGAATTGAATGTTTTTTTTAATCATTCTAATCGGATGCACCGTGATCAAAACACTGATCAAATTTTCTTTAGTTTGCTTGTCAGTAGAGTCTCTTACCCTTCTTCTTAACATTGACACTATTTTTTAGTCAGTAGAATCCCTTTTGTTATACTATTTTTTGCTCGTGAGTAGAGTCCCTTCTTTCAGCAATGATACTATTTCAGTTTGCTCGTCAGTATGGTCCTTTCTTTAAACAATGATCATATTTTTAAGTTTGCTCGTCAGTAGAGTCCCTTTTTAACATTTATGATTTTTTTTTAAGTTATCAGTAGAGTCCCTTTTCTTAGCACTGATATTGTTTTTTAGTTTGCAACTTAGTTGCAATTTTTTGAACTCTTTGCTCAATATCTCCTAAACATCTGGACCTGCATTTGCCAAAAACTAATCAGCACATCTCCCTATCAATAGGAATCGAATGTTTTTTGAATTATTCTAATCGGTTTCTCCGTTTTGTCAAAAACTTAATTGCAATATTTTGCACTTGTCTCTCAAAAACTCGATTTGTATTTCCTGTACTCTTTGCCCAGTATCTCCAAAACGTCTGGACCTGTCTTCCTCAAAAACTAATTGGCATATTTCTTCATCATTCTAATCGGTTGAACCGTTCTCTCGTAATCGCCGATGGAAAATTGTATCCGCACATACATACAATCATGTTTTCTAAAAAATGCCAAAAAGTTCAGAAAACACTGAAACTTTATTAACTTCCCGTAGGGTAGTTATAGTAATGGACCGAAAATCGAAAATGAAAATTATTACATCTTTTTTTATTTTCCATAAAATATTTTTGTAATTTTGGACTAAAAATTCAAAAAATTACCCAGGCTAAGCACGGTCTAAGCGCCACTCCGGTACAAATGTTTACCCAAGTGCGTTTAGACTGTTTACGTACTGGGGCACTTTTCCAATTTTGTGAGAAAACTATTGAAAAATGTGAAAATGCCGCCAAGCTAAGCACAGTATAAGTGAAAATGTCGCACAGAATTATTTGCAAATGCGTTTAGACTGTGACTTTTTCAATTTTGTGCAAATTAGGCAACTATTTTTTTTTAACTTGAATTCGAAATGAAATGACGATTGTTAATGTAATAATTGATTTATGATTTGCATTTGACTTGCTCACTCAGATATAACAAGATAGTAAAAATAATGAAAGTTACAGTATTTGTAATAATATATTTGAAAACGTTTAGAACTTCTCGAATACGTCATTACGGTACGGGAAGTTCCAGCAATTTGCCTTAAGGCCCGATGCTATACACTACTAGTTAAATCAAGATTTGTACTACGATGTAACATTAAAATGTTTATCTATGCCGATTTCCTACTCATCAATAGAAATCGAATGTTTTTTTTGAATCATTCAAATCGGTTGAACCGTGCTCCTGTAATCGTCGATTGATGTTTGTATAAGTGCGCACAGTTTTCAAATATATTATATAAGTGCACACACACAATCATGTTTTCTAAGGTATTTAGCATTAAAAAAAAATGACCCAGTGATCTACCGTCAACAACATAATTTTCTCCGTTTCGCACAGGAAAATTTTCAAACAAGTTATTTTTAATTATTATTTATTATTGATTATCGTTTTTATTATTAATACTATTATTTTAATTATTATTTATTCATTTATTTATTCTATTTCTTTTCTTTAATTTCTTTTATTCTATTTTGTTTTTCTTCTTGATTTTGATTTTCAATACCATAACTTTTAACTTATAGATTGTATTGTAATCTGATTGTTAAAATTAGCAGAAAACTAGTGGGGCGCATGGCATCGTGCCTTAAGGCAAATTGCTGGAACTTCCCGTACCAAAAATTATTATTTTTTAAAAAGATTAACATTTTTGAAAAAAATTTACTCTGATAAAATTGATTTTTTAGAAACTATAAATTTTTGACAGAAACTTACTTTTTGTTGAAAAATTTATTTTGGAATATTTTGGAAATTCTGAACTTTTTTTCAAAGCAATGCATAGAGACTAAAAATCGAAGCGCGTAAGCGCCGCGTCGCCGTCTAACGGATAAACATTGGTACGGAACCCATAGGAATGTAAACAAAATGTATACTCATTGTTTAAAATCTCTATAAAATATCTGATAATTTGATGTGCATATGTCTAATGTCTAATGATTATTGTTGACCGCCAAATGGTATTTTTTTTTAGTTTTTTTTTACTAGATCTCCGAAATTTACACAAAAATTGAAAAAGTGCTCCCGCCATAGTCACAGTCTAAACGCATTTGCAAATAATTCTGTGCGACATTTTCACTTATACTGTGCTTAGCTTGGCGGCATTTTCACATTTTTCAATAATTTTCACAAAATTGGAAAAGTGCCCCAATACATAAACAGTCTAAACGCACTTGGGTAAACATTTGTACCAGAGTGGCACTTAGACTGTGCTTAGCCTGGGCGATTTTTTGAATTTTTAGTCCAAAATTACAAAAAAAATTTTTTGAAAAAAAAATTAGAAACAAAATTTTTTTTTCCAAAATCAATTATTTGTTGAAACAAGCAGAAAGTTTTTGAATCATTTAAATCGGACGCTTAGTTCTACTCAAAAACTGCCATTTTTTAAAATTTAGCTCTGTATCTCCGAAACCTCTGGGCCTACCTTTGCCAAAAAACTAATCAGCACATCTCCCTATCAATAGGAATCGAATGTTTTTCAAACCATTCAAATCGGTTGATCCGTTCTCTCAAAAACTCGCTTTCTATTATTTGCACTCTTTGCTCCATATCTCCGTAACGGCTGGACCTGCCTTTGCCAAAAACTAATCAGCACATCTCCCTATCAATAGGAATCGAATGTTTTTTAAACCATTCAAATCGGTTGATCCGTGCGCCCGAAAACGTGGACGAAAAAAAGCGGACATACAAAACACACACACACACACACATCCATTTTTTCTGAGGTATGCCAAAATGTTCAGAAACCTTCAAAACGTCGAGAAATGTAAAAATTTTTGATTTCGATTTTTGGACGATTACTATAACTTACCCTACGGGAAGTTAAAAAAGTAACATTAAAACTTCGTACCCAGTATATTGCTTACGCTGAATTTTCAATATCGAAAGGCAAAAACCCTCTACAAACCCTTGCTCCACACAAACAACGAGTACCTTCACCTTGTTGTCCATCACCATAATCAAAAGTCAATTCCTCACCAACCCCAACATCCCTCAAAGTAAAAACACAAAGTTTTGGCACATTGATATCAACCCTTATTGGCACAATAAAACAATTAGGGTCACAACTATGGTTCAAATATCGTCCAATATTACCACACTTACCAGGATCTATAAAAGTCCTGGTAAGTTGATTACCAGATGTGTATTCGTTTAGGCAAAAAATGTAATTCATGAGGGAATTTAATTTGTTGTCTTGAAAACGTTGGCGGGCTAATTTTGGGGTTAAAACTTCTCCTGCGTACTCGCAAACGAAACCAAATTTGGGAATCCTAAGGGTTGATTTTAAACCCAAATTTTTACCCTTGGTATCAAAAATCTCCAGGCCAAGTCTTGGTCCATATTGCACAAGTCTGTTACCACATTTTGGTGAACATTTGCATCTTCTACCGCATTCTATATGTGGTGCATCTATGTTATCCGGGTGCAGAATTAAATCATCTAAATATATAAATGTATATATCGATTTATACACGTGTATAACTACAGGAATGTTTGTGGATTTTGTCTAAATTAAATATACAAATGTATATGTCGTTTTATACACGTGTATAACTACAGGAATGTATGTGGGTTTTGTCTAAATTAAATATATAAATGTATATATCGATTTATATACACGTGTATAACTATAGGAATGTTTGTGGATTTTGTCTAAATTCAATATATAAATGTATATATCGATTTATACACGTGTATAACTATAGGAATGTTTGTGGATTTTGTCTAAATTCAATATATAAATGTATATATCGATTTATACACGTGTATAACCATAGGAATGTTTGCGGATTTTGTCTAAATTCAATATATAAATGTATATATCTATTTATACACTTGTATAAATCTCAATATCTCAAAAGTCGATAAAGTTTAAGTTATTATATATATACAATAACGAAATCATTTCTTCATCCATCGCGAGCTCTTTATCGTATAAAAGTTAAAACTCAAACAATACTGGCGCTGAGCGGCGGCGGTGCCTTTGATTTTAACTATTCGTAGTAACCGAATATTCGGTGCAAGCCTAGTATATATCGATTTATACATGTGTATAACTATAGAAATGTTTGTGTATTCTGTCTAAATTAAATATATAAATGTATATATCGATTTATACACGTGTATAACTATAGGAATGTTTGTGGATTTTGTCTAAATTCAATATATAAATGTATATATAGATTTGTACACGTGTATAACTATAGGAATGTTTGTGGATTTTGTCTAAATTCAATATATAAATGTATATATCGATTTATACACGTGTATAACTATAGGAATGTTTGTGGATTTTGTCTAAATTCAATATATAAATGTATATATAGATTTGTACACGTGTATAACTATAGGAATGTATGTGGATTTTGTCTAAATTCAATATATAAATGTATATATAGATTTGTACACGTGTATAACTATAGGAATGTTTGTGGATTTTGTCTAAATTCAATATATAAATGTATATATCGATTTATACACGTGTATAACCATAGGAATGTTTGCGGATTTTGTCTAAATTCAATATATAAATGTATATATCGATTTATACACGTGTGTATAACTATAGGAATGTTTGTGGATTTTGCCTAAATTAAATATATAAATGTATATATCGATTTATACAGGTGTATAACTATAGGAATGTTTGTGGATTTTGTCTAAATTCAATATATAAATGTATATATCGATTTATACACGTGTATAACTATAGGAATGTTTGTGGATTTTGTCTAAAATCAATATATAAATGTATATATCGATTTATACACGTGTATAACTATAGGAATGTTTGTGGATTTTGTCTAAATTCAATATATAAATGTATATATCGATTTATACACGTGTATAACTATAGGAATGTTTGTGGATTTTGTCTAAATTAAATATATAAATGTATATATCGATTTATACACGTGTGTAACTATAGGAATGTTTGTGTGTTTTGTCTAAATTCAATATATAAATGTATATATCGATTTATACACGTGTATAACTATAGGAATGTTTGTGGATTTTGTCTAAATTCAATATATAAATGTATATATCGATTTATACACGTGTATAACTATAGGAATGTTTGTGGATTTTGTCTAAATTCAATATATAAATGTATATATCGATTTATACACGTGTATAACTATAGGAATGTTTGTGGATTTTGTCTAAATTAAATATATAAATGTATATATCGATTTATACACGTGTATAACTATAGGAATGTTTGTGGATTTTGTCTAAATTCAATATATAAATGTATATATCGATTTATACACGTGTAAATTTAAAAGAATGTTTGTGGATTTTGTTTAAAATCAATATATAAATGTGTATATCGATTTATACACGTGTATAACTATAGGAATGTTTGTGGATTTTGTCTAAAATCAATATATAAATGTATATATCGATTTATACACGTGTATAACTATAGGAATGTTTGTGTATTTTGTCTAAATTCAATATATAAATGTATATATCGATTTATACACGTGTATAACTATAGGAATGTTTGTGGATTTTGTCTAAATTAAATATATAAATGTATATATCGATTTATACACGTGTGTAACTATAGGAATGTTTGTGTGTTTTGTCTAAATTCAATATACAAATGTATATATCGATTTATACACGTGTGTAACTATAGGAATGTTTGCGGATTTTGTCTAAATTCAATATATAAATGTATATATCGATTTATACACGTGTATAACGATAGGAATGTTTGTGGATTTTGTCTAAATTCAATATATAAATGTATATATCGATTTATACACTTGTATAACTATAGGAATGTTTGTGGATTTTGTCTAAATTAAATATATAAATGTATATATCGATTTATACACGTGTATAACTATAGGAATGTTTGTGTATTTTGTCTAAATTCAATATATAAATGTATATATCGATTTATACACGTGTGTAACTATAGGAATGTTTGTGGATTTTGTCTAAATTCAATATATAAATGTATATATCGATTTATACACGTGTATAACTATAGGAATGTTTGTGGATTTTGTCTAAAATCAATATATAAATGTATATATCGATTTATACACGTGTATAACTATAGGAATGTTTGTGGATTTTGTCTAAAATCAATATATAAATGTATATATCGATTTATACACGTGTATAACTATAGGAATGTTTGTGGATTTTGTCTAAATTCAATATATAAATGTATATATCGATTTATACACGTGTATAACTATAGGAATGTTTGTGGATTTTGTCTAAATTAAATATATAAATGTATATATCGAATTATACACGTGTATAACTATAGGAATGTTTGTGGATTTTGTCTAAATTAAATATATAAATGTATATATCGATTTATACACGTGTATAACTATAGGAATGTTTGTGGATTTTGTCTAAATTCAATATATAAATGTATATATCGATTTATACACGTGTATAACTATAGGAATGTTTGTGGATTTTGTCTAAATTAAATATATAAATGTATATATCGATTTATACACGTGTATAACTATAGGAATGTTTGTGGATTTTGCCTAAATTCAATATATAAATGTATATATCGATTTATACACGTGTATAACTATAGGAATGTTTGTGGATTTTGTCTAAATTAAATATATAAATGTATATATCGATTTATACACGTGTATAACTATAGGAATGCTTGTGGATTTTGTCTAAATTCAATATATAAATGTATATATCGATTTATACACGTGTATAACTATAGGAATGATTGTTGGATTTTGTCTAAATTCAATATATAAATGTATATATCGATTTATACACGTGTATAAGTATAGGAATGTTTGTGGATTTTGTCTAAATTCAATATATAAATGTATATATCGATTTATACACGTGTATAACTATATGAATGTTTGTGGATTTTGTCTAAATTAAATATATAAATGTATATATCGATTTATACACGTGTATAACTATAGGAATGCTTGTGGATTTTGTCTAAATTCAATATATAAATGTATATGTCGATTTATACACGTGTATAATTGTAGGAATGTTTGTGGATTTTGTCTAAATTCAATATATAAATGTATATTTCGATGTATCATTTACCCTTTTGGTAGTTTTGGCCAAATTTGGCAATGCAAGGGCAGTTGGTTTCGGAAGAACATTCTGTAGTGCATTGGCAACTATCTGATAATTCGTACTCGAATAAATCGTTGACGTGCAAGGATTCAAGATCGTCCAAATCTATAAGACATGGTATGTTTTGTTTGGTGTATGTAATACCAGGATCAATGTGGTGGTAGTTGTCGCGAATTTGGTCCATACTGAAAATATAATATGTAATTGGTTATTGTATATAAAAAAAGAGTGCGCGTAAGGTTCACACGCAATTGAAGTAAAACTTATTTGCTACTGTACAAAATGGCATTTAAGTAAAAATAAATACATCATATAACAATTTTGAATAATGTTCATTAGTAATATGGTAGGTAACACTCGTGATGCACACATTTATTAGTGTCAAGTCAACCATTATACCCATTTATATAATGATAAACTATAAATTATATATTCATAAAAGCGTTAAAAATATTTATAATATTCAAAAACAATAATGTAATTAAAGTCATACTTCAAATACGACATGATCGGTTTGTCATTGTAATTTAGCATCTAGGACTTGAACCTTCATTAGAGAAATGAAGTAATTGCTGATTAATAAATTCTATAATATTCCTTCACACAGTGGATTATGTTAAACAACGCCTAAACAAATATTGTTTTCGCAATTTCACTCATCATGTAATAATTGTGTTTGAAGAACTTCGTGTAATTAAAATTAACCTACATTCATTGACTGCTTGTATTTATTTTTACTTTTTTCCAGACGACATTCAATTTGCACCTCTGTAGAGTCCTTTTTTTTAGATCTTATATATAAAAATTAAGTTTAATTTACTCCTCAATAGAGTCCTTAGACAGTAGAATCTTTTTTCATATTTACGAATTTCAAATTTGGTCGCCAGTAAAGTCCATTTTTAAATATTTTATATTAAAATTGAGTTTGCTCGTCAGTAGAGTTCTTTTTTAGAGACGTTTCTTATTCATATTTTGCTCGTCAGTAGAGTCCCTTTCTTGTCTTCTAGATTGAAATTAAAATTTGCTCTTCAGTAGAGTCTCTTTCACAAAACATTTTTTATTAATATTTTTGCTTATCGGTACAGTCCGTTTTAGTATCTAAATTAAATTTGCTTACCGGTAGAGTCCTTTTTCTTTTTCTAAGTTGAAATTAAAGTTTTCTTGTCAGTAGTCTTTTGAACTTTTTTGTCAACTTTTAGTTTGCCTGTCAGTAGAGTCCTTTTTATATTTGCTAGTTTCAAATTTGATCGTCAGTAAAGTCTTTTTTGTATTTTCTTATCGATCAAAACTTCGTTGGCTTGTCAGTAGAATTCCTTTTTAACTTTAAGATAAAATTTATAATCATATTTTAACTATTCGATTTTTTATTTGCTCGTCAGTAAAGTCTTTTTTACTCTTTAATCCTTAATCTTTTTACTTTTTTAATCTTTTAGATCAAAACTAATTTCTTCTTAATGTAAACATTTTCAAGTATTTTGTAAATTTTAAATTTACAATTCAGTTTAAAAATGTATATATTTCAAATGCGTTATTGTAATAGTAAGAAATATATCCTCAGATAGATTTATTCGACATCTCTTGTTAATGTAAACATTCTTAAGTGTTTTTTTGCAATAACATCGTCACTGTATAATATATGAACGATAAAATATATAGTAATTGAAATTATTTTGTGAAAAATATTTTAAACAATTGTTATGAATCATTGATCAATATTTATCGATTATTAAGTTTTTTGCTCGAATATTTAATTATGGTACGGGAAGTTCCAGCAATTTGCCTTAAGGCACGATGTCATACACCACTAGTTTTCGTATATTTCATTAACTCAATAAAATTTGGAATGTCAAAACGCGCCCTTAGGACATACACTGTGTATGTCCTGGGCAAATATTCGATTTTTGCTGACAAAGTTTTTATATAAAAACTATTTTATAGAATATTATAGACTATTTTAAATATATAATTAGTGAGTCTGTGCTTATCCCTTGTTAAAAATGTGTTTAAATTTCATACAAATTCTAATATAAATCCAACAAATAGTTTCTAACATTATAAAAGACCCTACAGAAACTCGGTTTACTTACAAATCACTCTTCATTACTTTTACATTTGGCAAAAACTTTATTTTTAAAATAAAACGTTCAAAATTTACTCTAAAAATTAGCTACATCTCAATTTTTATTAATTAAATCAATTATTCACACATATCTAAAAATTCGTGCAACTTGCCTTAAGGCAAAATGCCACCTACACCTAGTTTTTAGATAAAAATAAAGTTTTGTACCAAAATCTAATTTCGCAAGTTAATTTAAAAATACATGTTTGCAAACCCTGCATGGCGCACGTGCAAGAGTCAAACAAAAACAAGAAACGTAAAATATTGAGGTTATGCTAGAAAACTAGTAATAAAACGTTGAAAATTTAATCTAAAAATTAGCTAAATCTTAATTCTTATTGATTACAGCAACTTGCCTTAAGGCCACTTACACCTGGTTTTGTAACCAAATATAATTTCGTAAGTTAATTTTAAAAAAATGTTTGCAAACCCTGCACGGCGCACGTGCAAGTGTCAAACATAAACAAGAAACGTCAAAAGTTTGAGGTTATGTTAAAACACTATACAAAATTTTGAGTGGATTTGAAGTTTAATATAATAAATTAATATACAGTGATAATATATTAAATATATATATATATATATATATATATATATAAATATATTTTTACAAATAAATCCTTTACCAATGAGTCATTTACTACAAAAACAATTACTCCATGCTGCCCAACACGGTTCGGTAGAAGATTTAAAACTTTTACATTTACAAAATAAAGATATTTTACACTGGAGTCAATGCCGTTGTAAAACAACAGGTGATACACCTTTACATTTAGCCAGTCAAGAAAATAATTTGCAAATTGTTAAATATTTATGTGAAATTTGGCTTCCGAGTTGTCTTCATATTGTTAACAAAGATGGAAAGACAGCTTTGCACGATGCTGCACAGTTTCATAATTTGGAGGTGTTGGAGTATTTAATAAACAAAGGTAATAATAGACTTATTAACTTTCTTCTAGTTTATGTATCTATTTCTCTTTAGGAGCTGATGTCAACAAGCTAAAACGTCCAGACTGGACACCCTTAATGTTAGCTTGTGCCAAATTATCATCTAACCTCCAAAAAGCATACAAGTGCATACAAATCCTAATTGACAAAAAAGCAGAACGTCTGATTTCAAACAAAGACGGTTGGACTTGTCTGCATTTAGCAGCACGTCTTGGAGACGTAAATATTTTCAAAATTATTTGGCAAAATAATATTGAAGACATTATGATCAAATCGAAAAATGGTAGAACTGCACTTCACATCACAGGTAGTAAAAGAAATATGTTATTTGTTAAATATATAAATGTATATATCGATTTATACACGTGTATAACTATAGGAATGTTTGTGGATTTTGTCTAAATTCAATATATAAATGTATATATCGATTTATACACGTGTATAACTGTAGGAATGTGTGTGGATTTTGTCTAAATTCAATATATAAATGTATATATCGATTTATACGCGTGTATAACTATAGAAATGTTTGTGGATTTTGTCTAAATTAAATATATAAATGTATATATCGATTTATACACGTGTATAACTATAGGAATGTTTGTGGATTTTGTGTAAATTCAATATATAAATGTATATGTCGATTTATACACGTGTATAACTATAGGAATGTTTGTGGATTTTGTCTAAATTCAATATATAAATGTATATATCGATTTATACACGTGTATAACTACAGGAATGTTTGTGTATTTTGTGTAAATTCAATATATAAATGTATATGTCGATTTATACACGTGTATAACTATAGGAATGTTTGTGGATTTTGTCTAAAACCAATATATAAATGTATATATCGATTTATACACGTGTATAACTATAGGAATGTTTATGGATTTTGTCTAAATTCAATATATAAATGTATATATCCCTTTATACACGTGTATAACTATAGGAATGTTTGTGGATTTTGTCTAAATTCAATATATAAATGTATATATCGATTTATACACGTGTATAACTATAGGAATGTTTGTGGATTTTGCCTAAATCAAATATATAAATGTATATATCGATTTATATACGTGTATAACTATAGGAATGTTTGTGGATTTTGTCTAAATTAAATATATAAATGTATATATCGATTTATACGCGTGAATAACTATAGGAATGTTTGTGGATTTTGCCTAAATTCAATATATAAATGTATATATCGATTTATACACGTGTATAACTATAGGAATGTTTATGGATTTTGTCTAAATTCAATATATAAATGTATATATCCCTTTATACACGTGTATAACTAAATTCAATATATAAATGTATATATCGATTTATACACGTGTATAACTATAGGAATGTTTGTGGATTTTGCCTAAATCAAATATATAAATGTATATATCGATTTATATACGTGTATAACTATAGGAATGTTTGTGGATTTTGTCTAAATTAAATATATAAATGTATATATCGATTTATACACGTGAATAACTATAGGAATGTTTGTGGATTTTGCCTAAATTCAATATATAAATGTATATATCGATTTATACACGTGTATAACTATAGGAATGTTTGTTGGATTTTGTCTAAATTCAATATATAAATGTATATATTGATTTATACACGTGTATAAGTATAGGAATGTTTGTGGATTTTGTCTAAATTCAATATATAAATGTATATATCGATTTATACACATATATAACTATAGGAATGTTTGTGGATTTTGTCTAAATTAAATATATAAATGTATATATCGACTTATACACGTGTATAACTATAGCAATATTTGTGGATTTCGTCTAAATTCAATATATAAATGTATATATCGATTTATGCATGTGTATAACTATAGGAATGTTTGTGGATTTTGTATAAATCAAATATATAAATGTATATATCGATTTATACACATGTATAACTATGTGAATGTTTGTGGATTTTGTATAAATTAAACATATAAATGTACATATTGTATTGTGATTTAGTAAAATAAGGCAAAACACGACTGCATTAGTTAAACATTAATAATATGTCTAACTGAATTATATAATTTCATCTGCCTAACATCATATACTGTTGACTGTATCTCATATTATTTTAATCCCTGGCACATCTCAGCTGCTTTTCGGCAATAATAATGTAGACATTACATTTTTCTTGTGTATTACATTCTAATATTATCTAGGCTCATAAGTGAATTGAAATTTTTGGCAGATGACAGTTTTTATTTGTTTCTAATATTTTCAATGCCAAACAATGATAAATGTTTTTTCATAATTTTTGTACAAAATTGATTTTTGTAGCCCTTCACGGACATTTGGATTTATTGAAGTATTTTTTAACAAACGGAATTACCGAAAAAGAGTTAGAGGTTGCTGATAATTGTGGCAATACCATTTTTCATGATGCTGTCTTGAGTGGAAATTTAGATTTGGTCTTGTTGGTACAAAAACATGGTAAATTTTTAAATATATAAATAAATAAATAAATATATATATATATATATATATATATTTATATATATTTCAATTATTTTACCAGGTGCAGATATACAAAAGAAAACAAAATCAGGTCTCACTGCACTTCATCTGGCAGCTCAAAGTGGAATGGCACAAGTTTTAATTTATTTACTACAAAATTGTAATTTTGATGTAAATATTCAATCAATTTATGGAAAATTTACACCGCTACATTGTGCTTATAGAGCCAAACAATTAGATATTGTAGATTTATTGTTAAAATTTAAAGCCGATCAACATAGGTTAGATGAGTATGGTAGATTGCCTAAATCGTACTTAACGTGATAATGAGATTTAATAAAATGTGTTTGCAAAGTATTTGTTTTATTAGCTTGGTTGCAGATGTGAATGCTATAGCTATATGTTTTGGATAGCCCAACAATTTTTAAAATAGTTTGAAAATGTTCTGGACAATCTGGAAATGTTCTGGATAGTCTAAAAATGTTCTAGAGATCCTGAAAATATTGTACATAGTCTAAAAATGTTCTGGATAGTATTTTAAATGTTCTAGATAAGAATCTGAAAATATTTTTAAAATGTTCTGAACATGTTCTAGAAAATGTGAAAATCGTCTGTAAATGTTCTGAGTAATTGGAAAATATTCTAGATAAAATATTCTCCAGATCATCTGAAAATGTTCTAGATATTTTAGAAATGTTTTAGCCATTCTGAAAATCATCTGAAATAGTTCTGAATAGTCTGAAAATATTCTAGATAGTCCAAAAATAATTATTAAATAATCTGAAAATGTCCTGAATAATTTGAAAATGTTCTAAGATAGTCAGAAAGTGTTATAAAAATGTTCTAGATATTTTAAAAATATTTTAGCCATTCTGAAAAGCATCTGTAATTGGTCTGAATATTTTGAAAATGTTCTAGATAGTCTGAAAATATTCTGAAAATGTTCTAGGTAGTCTGAAAATGTTCTAGATATTTTAAAAATATTTTAGACATTCTGAAACTGTTCTGAATAGTCTGACAATATTTTTAGATAGTTCAAAAATATTCTGAAAATGTTCTAGAAAGTCTGAGAATATTCTGAAAATATCTCAGATATTTTTTAGATGAATAGTCTGAAAAAGCCGGGAAAAAGTTTGAAAATGTTCTTGATAGTCCAAAAGTATTCTGGAAATGTTCTAGATAGTCTGAAAATATTTTAAATATTTTGAAAAAATTCTATAAAGTATGAATAGTCTGAATTTGTTCTATAAAGTATGAATAGTCCGTAAATATCCTAAATACTATTAAAATGTTCAAAATAGTCTGAAAATATTCCTTTGAGTATCTGAAAATATTCCAGATGGTATAAAAATATTCCGAAATTGTTCTAGATATTCCGAAATTGTTCTAGATAGTCTAAAATTGTTCTAGAAAGTCTAAAATTGTTCTAGAAAGTCTAAAATTGTTCTAGAGAGTCTAAAATTGTTCTAGAAAGTTTAAAATTGTTCTAGAAAGTTTAAAATTGTTCTAGAAAGTCTAAAATTGTTCTAGAAAGCCTAAAATTGATCTATATATTCTAAAAATGTTCTAGAAAGCCTTAAATTGTTCAAGAAAACCTAAAATTATTCTAGATATTCTAAAATTGTTCTAGATATTCCGAAATTATTCTATAAAGTCTAAAATTGTTGTAGAAAGTCTGAAAATTGTTCTAGAAAGTCTAAAATTGTTCTTGAAAGTCTAAAATTGTTCTTGAAAGTCTAAAATTGTTCTAGACAGTCTAAAATTGTTCTAGACAGTCTAAAATTGTTCTAGAAAGTCTAAAATTGTTCTAGCAAGTCTGAAAATTGTTCTAGAAAGTCTGAAAATTGTTTTAGAAAGTCTGAAAATTGTTCTAGAAAGTCTGAAAATTGTTCTAGACAGTCTAAAATTGTTCTAGACAGTCTAAAATTGTTCTAGACAGTCTAAAATTGTTCTAGACAGTCTAAAATTGTTCTAGACAGTCTGAAAATTGTTCTAGAAAGTCTGAAAATTGTTCTAGACAGTCTAAAATTGTTCTAGAAAGCCTAAAATTGTTCTAGAAAGCCTAAAATTGATCTAAAAAGCTTAAAATTGTTCTAGAAAGTCTAAAATTGTTCTAGAAAGTTTAAAATTGTTCTAGAAAGTTTAAAATTGTTCTAGAAAGCCTAAAATTGTTCTAGAAAGTCTAAAATTGTTCTAGAAAGCCCAAAATTGTTCTAGAAAGCCTAAAATTGATCTAGAAAGCCTAAAATTGATCTAGAAAGCTTAAAATTGTTCTAGAAAGTCTGAAAATTGTTTTAGAAAGTCTAAAATTGTTCTAGAAAGTCTGAATAGTCTGAGAACGACATGGATATCTTGAAAATGTTCTTGATAGTCAAAAAGTATTCTGAAAATGTTCTAGATAAAGAATATTCTGAAGTCTCAAAATGTCCTGAATAATTTGAAAATGTTATATAAATAGTCAGAAAGTATTCTAAAAACGTTCCAGGTAGTCTGAAAATATTTGAAATGTTTGTACAAATGTTTGAAAAATGTTCTAGAAAGTCTGAAAATGTTCTAGATAAAAAATATTCGGAAAAGTCTCAAAATGTCCTGAGTAATTTGAAAATGTTATATAGATAGTCTGAAAATATTCTAGATATGTTCTAGAAAGTCTGAAAATATTCTAGAAATTTTGAAAATGTTTTAGATAATCTAAAAATATTATGAAAATGTTCTATGAAGTCAGAATAGTCTGAAAATGTCCTAAATAATTTGAAAATGTTCTATGGATAGTCAGAAAGTATTCTGAAAATGTTTTAGATAGTCTGAAAATATCCTAGATAATGTAATGTAAAATGTAAACATCCTGAATAGTTTGAAAATGTTCTAGAAAGTCTAAATAGTCTGAAAACGTCCTGAATAGTTTGAAAATATTCTTGATAGTGAAAAAGTATTCTGAAAATGTTCTGGATAAAAAATATTCTGAAAAGTCTCAAAATGTCCTGAATAATTTGAAAATGTTATATAGATAGTCAGAAAGTATTCTAAAAATGTTCTAGATGTCTGTAAACATCCTGAGTAGTTTGAAAATGTTCTAGAAAGTCTAAATAGTCTGAAAACGTCCTGAATAGTTTGAAAATATTCTTGATAGTGAAAAAGTATTCTGAAAATGTTCTGGATAAAAAATATTCTGAAAAGTCTCAAAATGTCCTGAATAATTTGAAAATGTTATATAGATAGTCAGAAAGTATTCTAAAAATGTTCTAGATGTCTGTAAACATCCTGAATAGTTTGAAAATGTTCTAGAAAGTCTAAATAGTCTGAAAACGCCCTGAATAGTTTGAAAATGTTCTTGATAATGAAAAAGTATTCTGAAAATGTTCTAGATAAAAAATATTCTGAAAAGTCTCAAAATGTCCTGAATAATTTGAAAATGTTATATAGATAGTCAGAAAGTATTCTAAAAATGTTCTAGATGTCTGTAAACATCCTGAATAGTTTGAAAATGTTCTAGAAAGTCTAAATAGTCTGAAAACGCCCTGAATAGTTTGAAAATGTTCTTGATAATGAAAAAGTATTCTGAAAATGTTCTAGATAAAAAATATTCTGAAAAGTCTCAAAATGTCCTGAATAATTTGAAAATGTTATATAGATAGTCAGAAAGTATTCTAAAAACGTTCCAGGTAGTCTGAAAATATTTTACAAATGTTTGAAAAATGTTCTAGAAAGTCTGAAAATGTTCTAGATGAAAAATATTCTGAAAAGTCTCAAAATGTCCTGAGTAATTTGAAAATGTTATATAGATAGTCAGAAAGTATTCTAAAAATGTTCTAGATAGTCTGAAAGTATTCTAGATATTTTGAAAATGTTCTAGAAAGTCTGAAAATGTTCTAGAAAGTCTGAAAATGTTCTGAATAGTCTAACAATGTTCTCAATAGTTTGACAATGTTTTAGATAATGCGAAAATATTCTGAAAATATTCCTTTGAGTGTCATGTTTGAATGTTCTAGAAAGTCTGAAAATGTTCTGAATAGTCTAACAATGTTCTCAATAGTTTGACAATGTTCTAGACAGTCTGAAAATATTTTAAAAATGTTCTAGGTAGTCTGCAAATATTCCTGAAAGTCTGAAAACGTTCTAGACAATCTGAACATGCTCGTAAATCATGTAAACATTTTTTAAAAGTTAAAATAAGTTTAAAAAATAACCAATTTATTAACAAAAATATATTATTATATAATAAGAAATATATTCTAAATTACTTCTCTAATTTAACTTTCTTATCCAACCCATCCCCACCCTCAGACGTCCTCTTCTTCGAAGCCCCTTGCAACCAATTATCCATAAAACTACTCTTTTTACTTTTACTTTTATCAACAGGCTTATTACACTTATCCGATTTATTCCTAGAATTATTAACCATCGGATCAACCTCGTGCCACTTGAGCTTACAACAAGGCTTCAACACTGCCAGAGCCTCATTTTTGGAAAACTTTTTATAATTCAACCACGTTTCAACATCTTTGTCATTATCAAAAATCACCGGCATTCTGTGGTGCAACCAGGATAAAGTATCGTTGGACTCTAAAGTGATAATTGAGTAACTGTACATTTTGTCACCATTTTGATCAGACCAGACATTAAACAAGCCTGCAAGCTTTAGTAAGTTGACACCGGACCAAGAATTGGTAGACTCTTTGTCCTGTGGTAAATATATGTAGTACGGTGTCTTCAATTTACTTTTATCACCTTCAGTTTGCCATTCATAAAAACCATCAGCAAGCACAACACATCTCTGCCCGTTCCGGAAAGCCGGTCCATACAATTTAGACTGCAACATACTCTCCAACCGGCAATTATTCGTAGTCAACCCGTGTGTTTTATAATCACCCTTATGCCAAGGCGGTATCATGCCCCACATCATAGGCACGATTATACGACTATTACCATCTTCTTCACCGTAATGTGATGCTGATATTAGAACTGGGGATATGTCGGTCGGTGCAAGGTTTGTGGAGGGTGCGTAGGTTTTCCCAAAGTTGTGCTCGTGTCTCCATTCGGGTTTTTTGAGTGTGGAGGTTGTTTTGTCGTGGTAGGTGCATGCTGAGCACACGTCTTCGGCACAGAGGGATGTTGCGGTTCTACCACACATGTTAAACCTTGGGGATAATAGTTATATGGGAATAAACATTGGAATATCAGAAAATTGTTTTTTTTTTAACTGTAGACAAGGGTACTGGACGTCTGTCGGGTCAGCTAGTATATATATATATATATATATATATATATATATATATATATGTAAATATATATACATTTACTTTGTCAGAATATTTAGGTTAGAGTCTGTTGCCATTAGAATTTAAATAAAAATATAACTATCTATTGTTGTAATTATATCCCTAATGATTTTGTTGGATCTTTGAGTGAATAACTAGAATATAATATACTACTTTACTTATATATTTGTTTAAAATAAAAATTAAATTACTATCACTAACCTTTCCTTTCTTCTGTCAAAATATGTACAAAACCATCAAGTATTTTGTATTATTTATGTAAATACTTCTTGTTGCGTATTATATATTGTATTTATATCACACTTTCTTCAATATTTCACATTTTCATCGTTAAATTCCTTTAATATTAAAAAAAATCAGCAAAATTTTTAAAAGTAAATTCAAAATGTCGGCTAACGTTAGCACAATTTGTGCATTTGTCAAACTACAGCATGAAGTTCGCCATTTACAAAACCCGCCATTTTCAAATTTAAAAAATGTTTAAGTATTTTGTGTTATTTAAGTAGATAATTCTTGCTGTTTATTATATATTGTATTTATATCACACTTTCATCTAAATTTTACATTTACTTTGTTTAATTTCAATAATAATAAACAATAAGTTAAGTTAATAAAAGTGATCTCCATTTCTACAAATGTCAAACTACAGCATGAAGTTCGCCATTTACAAAACTCGCCATTTTCAAATTTAAAAAATGTTTAAGTATTTTGTATTATTTAAGTAGTTAATTCTTGCTGCTAATTATATATTGTATTTTTAACACACTTTTTTCAAAATTTTACATTTTCTACGTTTAATTGCAATAATATTTAAAGTTAAATAAAAACCTTTACAGTTAAATAGATACTATCAACTAACATGATCTCCATTTTTGTAAAAGTCAAACTACAGCATGAAGTTCGCAATTTACAAAACCCGCCAATTTCAAATTCAAAAAATAATGTAAAATATTTGTTTTATTATAATAAATGTAATGAATTTAAATAATAATAATAAATTTAACTTGTGGTATATATAGAAATAAATCTTCAACTTTTTTATGTTTCTTAACTGAAATTAACTTTCACAATTACTTCGTTTAATTCCTATAACATTAAACTAATCCTTTAAACAAAACCTTTAAAGTTAAATAAAAACTGTCAACAGACGTGATCTCCATTTTTGTAAAAGCATGAATTTGTCATTTACTAAAACCGCTAATTTCAAATTTAAAATTTGAACATTTTTTAGGATTAAAAATTAAATTAAAAAGAATTAATACACATTGGAAAGTCTTAAAATGTTGAAAGATGGTCTAAAATTGTTCTAGGTAGTCTGTAAATTTATTTATTTATTTATTCAACGCCCAAGGCAATAATAAAGCACAAATTATAAACTAATGATAATAAATAAATAAAAATATAATATAATAAATACAATAAATAAATGAATAAAAGATAATAAACTAAGTAAATGTTCTAAAAAATATTCTGGATAGTCTAAAAATGTTCTCGACAGTCTAAAAATATTCTAGATAGTCTGTAAATGTCTTGAATAATCTGAAAATGCCCTGAAAAGCCTAGAAATTATCTGAATAATTACGAAACGTTCTAGATAGTCTAAAAATGTAGTAGGTAGTCTAAATATGTTCTGGGTAATCTAAAAATGTGCTAGATAGTCTGATAACCGTCTAAAAATATACTTACATATTTATTTAAAATGAAATAATTATTTCTATCACTAACCTTTTGTAAGTTTTGTCAAATATAGATACAAAACAATAGAGTATTTTGTATTATTTAAGTAGATTCTTCTCGCAAGAAGTGCTAAATTTGAATTTAAAAAATGTTCAAGTGAATCATATATAAAAACTGCTATATCTTGTATAAATACTGCTTAATAGTTTTTTGATATAAAAATATAACATGGACACAATGTGTTTGTATTAAAATGCACTGAGAAAAATATTCTATAATTAAATCTATTAACTAAATCTGAATTTGTTAAATATCTAGAGCAATTCGGATTTTATTTATAATTCCACCTAAAATTCTTATTTTTATTTATATATACTTGAAATAAATAATTTTAAGGTTGCAATTCAGTTTACATAATTCATAGAAATATGAAATAAAGTCCTTCATTATAGCAAGCAGAGTTGATTGTTTATTTACTTTTCATGCAATTTATAAACTCTTATAGTTTGTCCATAAAATACAAATAATGAAAGTTGCAGTATTTATAATAATCTATTTGAAAACATTTAATATTCCTTGAATATTTCATTACGGTACGGGAAGTTCCAGCAATTTGCCATAAGGCATTTATACTCATTGTTAATATTGAATTAATAATATATTTATCAACAGATACATTATATAGCATAAAATCCTTTTGATAAAAACTTATATCAATTGTTTAAATTTGTGCAAAATAATATTTAAGTGAAAACACACACATAAATTTTTTGTTATATAATAAAAAACTATATTTTAATTAAATAGTTATTTTAATTAAAATCAGGCAAACAAAAAAATAAGGTTTGTACTAATTAAAAGAAATATCCATTATTCCTTTAATATTTATAATTAAAACTAATTTGTATCTAGTATTCAATAAGGTGGGAATTTGTGTTAAAAAATTAAATATTAAAATTATTTTGTATATTTATCAAAATTCCCAATCAGTCATTTAAAAATTTATTTTTAATTTTAATCTTTAATATTAATTTGTGATTAACAAATTAAGTTTAGACGTCTAAATAATTTTCCATAATTCTTTCCTTCCTCTCTTTGGAGAAATCAATATAAATATATACAATTTTATATCCTTTTGTACAGATTATTATATATACAATAAAATTAATTTATATAATTTTTTCAACGATTAAATAAGTCACCTGCTGAAGGTAAGGGTGCTAGGCCTCCCGTGACATCAGGCAGACGGCTTAGATCAGGAAGATTCCTCACGTGGGACTTTACCTCTTGTCGGACTTCGTATATTTTTTGTAGTTTGTTGTTATATTCCTAGAAAAAATATAAATAAATATATAATAATTCTTTTTTTTAACCCTAAAGTCTTTTGAATAATAAATAGTTTAATTAAATGTGAAAATTAGGGATGAATTATATAATTAATGGGGCAATTCTGCCATTACTGATGTCTATCTATTTGCCGTGCGATCAGGCGTATTTTACATACAAACAAGCAAGAAAGAATGTTATAATAACAGAATCTTTGATGCCGCAGTTATCGTAACATTCTTCCTTGCTTGTTTATGTGTAAAATACGCCTGATCGCACGGCAAATAGGTAAGACAATTTCACAGTTTTCACTGCCAATAAACAAGCATAAGATAGCGTTGCCATAACAACACTATGTTATGGCAGAATTGCCCCATAAATTGATGAAATACATAAAAAAAAATATGTCAAGGTCGTATCCTTGATCTATTATTATTATATTATTATTATTATTAATTATTTTATATTATTATTATTATATTATTATTATTATATTATTATTATTATTTTATTATTATGATATTTATTTTTTAATGTAAAATAGTGCTTTTACAAATTCATAAAAATTTAGTCAAAAATGTTCACTGATAGAAATCTAGTAATTTAGTGTATCTGGGTAAACTAGTGGTGTATGGCATCGAGCCTTAAGCCAAATTGCTGGAACTTCCCGTACCGAAAATTAAAATATTTAAGAAAGATTCAGATTTTTATTAAAACTTAGCAAAAAAGAATTGGGTTTTTGAAAAAAATTGACTTTTTGGACAATTTAAATTTTCCCTCTTATAACGAACATGTAGAAGCGCGTAAGCGCCGCGTCGCCGTCTAACATTGGAACGGAACTCGTAAAAATGTAAACTAAATTTATACTCTTACTAGTTGTGTAAAAAATCTCTTACTAGTGGGGCGCATGGCATCGTGCCTTAAGGCAAATTGCTGGAACTTCCCGTAGCAAAAATTATTTAAAAAAAAAAAATCCATTTACAACACCGCCATTACTTTGAAAAAAGTTCAAGATTTGCAAAAAAATTCAAAATATAAAAAACATTAAATTTTGTCAAAAAATCTCTTTTTTTTTCAAGATTTTTGCTATGCGGCGCTTAAGCGCTTCGATATTTATTCTCTAAAACAGTCATGAAGAACAATTGCTTTGGAAAAAGTTCAAAATTTGCAGAAAAATTCAAAGTATAAAATGAATTTGAAATATAAAAAAAGTCAAATTTTGTCAAAAATTTCAAAAATCTCATTTTTTCAGTTTTTTTCTCAAAAAATGTTCAAAATTGGCAATAAAATTCGGAATATGAAAAAAGTCAAATTTTGTCAAAAATTTCAAAATTTTCCAAAATCTCAAATTTGCAAAAAAAATTTTGAACTTAAAAAAAACAAAAAGAAATGAGATTTTTTAAATTTTTAACAAAATTTAACTTTTTTCATATTTCGAATTATTTTTATACTTTGAATTTTTTGCAAATTTTGAACTTTTATTAAAAAAAAAAAAAATGAGATTTTTGAGAATTTTGAAATTTTTGACAAAATTTGACTGTTTTTCATATTCCGAATTTTTTTGAAAATCTCGAACATTTTCTAAATATGAAAAAATCGAAATATAAAAAAATCGAAATATAAAAAAATCGATATATAAAAAAGTCAAATTTTGTCAAAATTCTCAAAAATATTATTTTTTTCAGTTTTTTTTGAAAAAAAGTTCCAAATTTGCAAAAAAATTCAAAGTATAATAAATTTCGAAATATACAAAAAGTCAAATTTTGTCAAAAATTTCAAAATTCTCAGAAATCTCACTTTTTTTTCAAAGTTTTCCAAAAACTTAAATTTTCAGTACAGTAAGTTCCAGCAATTTGCCTTAAGGCACGATGCAATACACCACTAGTTAACTATTCGTCAGCCAAAAATATACACTAATAAAAATTTAGATCAAAAATTACTCTAATATCTTTTACAAAATAAGAGTGTGAAAATTTAGGGTTTAAAACTATTTTTACTACCTCGAGTCTTTGTTCGGCTTGTGTCATGAGCTCTCTCTGGGCTTGCATAAAATCCCGAAGCATATTTGCTAATTTTTTTCTATCCTCCATCTCATCGGCCAGTCTTTTGTTATAATCTGCTAAAATCGTCACAGCCTCGTTTACTTGTAAACTTAATTTTTGGGCTTGCTCTTTATCTAAAAATAGAAAATATAAAAAATATAATATATATATATATATATATATATATATATAAAAAATTATCAAAAAAATAATTAAAATATATATATATATATATATATATTATATATATATAGAAATTTATAAAAATGTAGTTGCATTTTATATCAAAATTTGTTTTGGTTAAAAATCTAAATGTGATTGTATAAATTATAATTTACTAAATTAAACTAAATTTGTTGTTTTTTATATTTATTTGTTTCAAATAAAACCAATCAATCTCAAGTAAACATTTATTATACATAAATATATATATATATATATATATATATATATATATATATATATATATATATTAGGTTGTCAAATATCTCCCTTCCGCCTTTTTGTATTATAAACCAAGAGCAGAAAAGCGGAAGGGAGATATTTGACAACCAAAACATATATATATATATATATATATATATATATATAAAACACATAAGTATCCAGACCAGACCTTCCAGTTTGCTCAATAGAGATATATCCGAGACCTCTGGGGGCAAATTTGCAATCCTCTGCCTAACCGCTGCATCACCGGAAGCACTATTTTCTAAATCTTGAATCGCTTTAATTAATTCTTCTGGTTCTGGAGGATCACCTAAAAAAATAATAAAGGATACATCAATAACTATTTATTAATAATTAAAATTATTTTTATTAAAGATAAAAGAGTAGAACGCATAACCTATCTTTTTGACGGTTTTGTCAAACAGCTGTACGAAACCGCGTCCATTTTGTATGATAAATGTATGAAACAAAGTAACGTAGCAGCCACGTAACGAGCAAAACCGAAGCATTTACGTTCAAGACGATTAAAGTTAAAACTAAACTAAATTATATTTATATTTATTTATATTTATATTTATATTTATATTTATATTTATATTTATATTTATATTTATATATTTATATATATATATATATAGAAATTTATATTTATATATATATTTATATTTATATTTATATTTATATTCACATTTATATTTATATTTATATTTATATTCACATTTATATTTATATTTATATTTATATTTATATTTATAATAGGTTGTCAAATATCTCCCTTCCGCCTTTTTGTATTAAACCAAGAGCAAAAAAGCGGAAGGGAGATATTTGACACCTAATATATTTATATTTATAATTTATATTTATATTTATATTTATATTTATAATAGGTTGTCAAATATCTCCCTTCCGCCTTTTTGTATTAAACCAAGAGCAAAAAAGCGGAAGAGAGATATTTGACAACCTAATATTTATATTTATATTTATAATTTATATTTATATTTATATTTATATTTATATTTATATTTATATTTATATTTATATTTATATTTATATTTATATTTATAATAGGTTGTCAAATATCTCCCTTCCGCCTTTTTGTATTAAACCAAGAGCAAAAAAGCGGAAGGGAGATATTTGACATCCTAATATTTATATTTATAATTTATATTTATATTTATATTTATATTTATATTTATATTTATATTGATATTGATATTTATATTTATATCATTTATTTCAGTTTCATTTATTATTTAACTTAATTGAATGTTTGTGGTTTACTGAATAAGTTATTATTATTGTTGTTTCTATTACCTGCAGGAGTCCTAGGGCTTAAAGTTAAGTGTGTTTCTTTCAATCCATCGACTTCGATTGTGGTTTCAGATTTTATTCCAGGACTTTTACTGCGCCTTTCGTTTTTTGATTGTTTGGGATCTGGTGAGTCAATTTTTCGTTTTTTTGGCTTTTTTTGAGTAATTTTTCCATCTGGAAGAAAAAATATAAATATAATAAAACAGTAAATATATTTAGTAAACTTGAAATTGGATTTTTCATTGATAATTATATTTATTTACATATTTTTTATATTTATATATATATATATATATATATATAGATAAGTATTTATGTATTTACTTATATATTTATCTATTTATTTAATCATTTATTTATTTATTCGCCCATTTATCAATATTTTGTATATATATTAATTTAATTATTTATTTACTTATTTGTTTATTCATATATTTTTTTATATATACATTTATTTATTTATTTAAGTAATTAAATTATTTATTTATACTTTATTTATTAGTATTCAAATTTATTTATAAATTTTTAATTTTGATAGTTATTACTTTTTACATTTATTTAATTATTTTAAATTTTATTGATTAATTTTTAAATTTATTATTTGTTTTAATTTTTTATTCGCTGATTTATAAATTTTTATATTTAATTATTAATTTTTGAATTTATTTGTTAAATTTTACACACACACATACACACATATATATATATTATATATATTAATTTTAATACTTATTTCAACACACATTTAATAATATTAAGAGTTACTTATTCATTTTAATCTTGTTTCTTAATTTTGAAATGTATCTATTTATTTTAATACTTATTTGTTATTTTCATTACTTATTTATTAAATTTTCAACTTATTAATTTTCACAAATATTTATTAATTTTCATATTATTTATTAAATTTAACAGTTCTAAACAACATTTAAATTTATTTATTTCTAAATTTATTCATTAATTTTAACACTTAATAATTTATAAATTTGTTTATTTGTTTTACCACTTATTTATTATTTTTTTTTCATTCTTATATAATTTTAACACTTATTTATTATCTTTAACATGTTTTTATTAATTTTAAAAGTTATTTATTAATTTTTACATCCCTTTGTTAATTTTTAAATTTATTCACTAATTTTATTAGTTATTTATTAATTTTTAAATGTATTTATTGATTTTACCACTTAAAAAATTTATTAATCTTTTAAAATTTGTGTACCTTTAAATCTTATTTATTCACATTAACTTTTAATTTTAATATTTTTATTACTTTTTATACTTATTTATTAAATTTAACTGTTCTAAGCATTTAAATTTATTTATTAATTTTTACTTATTTATCATTTATAATTATTAATTTTTTTTACATGCATTTACTGGTTTTTAAATGTATTCATTAATTTTCAAATTTATTTATTCATTTTAACGCTTATTTATCAATTTTTACATTTTTATATTAATTTTTAATATTGTTTATTACTTTGTAAATTGATTAATTTTTTATTTTATTAAATTAAATGCTTGTTTATTAATTTGTTAAAATATTTATTAAGTACTTATGTATTAATTTTTAATTTTTTTATTACTTTTGAAATCCCATTGATTAATATTTAAATCAATTTATTAATTTTTAAATTAATTTATCAATTTTAATTTATTTAATATATTTATTAAATTATATATTTATGATTCATTTATTAATTATTTTAACACTTGTTTATTAATTTTGTTTATTCTTTATTACCTTTTATATTTATTTATTAGTTTTTACATTTACTTTTCAATTTTGATGCCTATTTAATAATTTTTCAATTTATTTAATGCTTCCTATCAAAATAATTTGTTTATTAAATTTTTGAATTTATTTATTACTATATATCTTATTTATTAATTTTACAACTGATTTATTTTTACTCTTGTTTAATAACTATGATTATTAAGCTTTAAATTTAATGCTTATTGAATAATTTTTAATTCGTTTATTAATTTTTGAGTTTCTTTATTACTTTTTATATGTATTAATTAATTTTAGCACCTTTAAATGATTTTAAATTTATTTATTAAAATATATTCATTTTTTATCAATATTTTTATTATTATATGATTTTATTTATTTATATATTTATACTTTAATTATGTAAATATTTATTTAATTGTATTGGTATTTTGCATTTATATATTTAAGGTTATATATTAATTTAATTATTTATAAATGAATTTAGTTATTTATACACTGAATTATTTATGAACTTATTTAATTATTTATACAGTTAATTATTTATTCATTATTTATATTTATATTCATTTATGGATTTATTTTTTATATTTGTATATTCATTAATAAAAATAAAATACTTCGATTCGATATTTAATTATAATATAGATAAAAACATATCAAAAAAAGTTTTGTTATAATTTTCAAAAATTCAAAAAAATGAAGAATTTATTATTTATTTTAGAAGTACTTAGATATGTAAATTTAAAATTCGTATTTTTGTTTTCTTTGAAAATAAAAATATCATAATATAAATTGCTGTTTAGTTAAATTATTTATAATTATCATAATTAATTTTGTAGAGTACTCTCTACATTTTTATTAATATGAATTTATATTTATTTCTATATTTATAGATTAGTAAATATTCATGTTTATGGATTTATATTTGTATTTAGGTATTTATTATTAAATTCATTTATAAATATTTATAATAAAAGAATATATATATATTATATATATATATATATATATATATATGAATTAAAATAAATAAATATAAAGCCGATTCTTTTGACCTTGTTTTATATTATCAAAAATAAAACAACGAGCCTTGCTAAAGCAATATAATATAAAATTACATAACATATAACATTTACTACCTAAAGCATCTCTAAACTCCCTTATCTGTGTAGCATCATAAACGCCTCGTTCTTCCCATATATTCAACAACCTGCCGATACTACTCTTAATTTTATCATCATCACTAGCTGAAATATGTTCGAAAGCACCCGCAAGAACAGACCCAAACTCTTTCCCATACTCGGGTCCCTTTTTCTTGCTATTTTGTATAACATCATTAGCCAAGTACATAAAAGTCAACTTCTTTTGCTCATTTGCTGGGAAAGAAAAATTTGAGGTTAGGGTAATAGAAATATGAAAAATAAATTGAAATTATGGGTTTATATTATTGGTGTACCTTTTTGTAGTTCTTTGTACCATGTTTTGACAATAATTGCATGATGTTTTCGGTGATGTATTAACCAGAATGATAAAGTTTGGATGCTTTGTTGACTTGCATTTAATTCGATTAATTTTTTCACTAAAGCACTTTCAGTAAAACTGGTCATATCGACTAGGAATTGTTATAGAATGATTTTATGTACACTGGTTTTGGGGTTAAATTAAGTGTGATGAGGTTTAGTTATTTTTAAAACAACTAAATTTACTTTTTTAGAGTAAATTAAAATTAACTTCGGCAAATGGCTTTTGATGACAGCTGCGATGCGGTGTGAAGTTTGGCGAATGTGGAAACGACTTGAAGTTTGGCGCCGCGTTTGAATTAATGGCGCTAAATTTGAAATTAAACTAGTTATTAGAACACGTTAAATCGAAGTATTTTCTAAATCAAATTTTCACAAATCAACAATATTTATAATTGAACCAGTTTTCGTAGGTCTTTAATGGTTCAGTATGTTCATTAAGACCAAGTATTCCATCGTTATACCAAGTAAATCGTCTAATTTTAATTTTATTTGCTATTTTTTTTTGCAAACTTTGACGAATTTTTGAAATTAAACGGCTTGTCGTAGGGACAAATTTAATTACAAATATATTATAACTGCATCAAAATTTTGTGGTACATTTTTCTGCACTTTTTGAGATATCTCTAAAATTATCAAAGTTATCTTAAAACCATATTAGATACATTTGAAGATAACTAAATTATCTATAATTTGCTATAATATTGTATTAGTGTCGAATGAAATTTTAATACTAAGAATTGCTTCTAATCATAAACGATGTGTATAATTAATATAAATCAAAGTGTGAAACGTAATATTTTAGTATGATCTATAAAACTATGGTATAAAATATATAAAAATTACACAGAAATAATGTGAAGAATTATCATTTTTAAAATTATAAGTAACTAAAAACATACAAGTGTTTACTATATTTACAAAAGGAATTATAAATTTACAAGGAATGATTAATATTAATTACTTGATAACTAACAATATATAAAAACCACACAAAAATAATATAACATGGGTGAATGTTATGTTAAAAAAACACTCATACACAGTAACTATTCAAAGATTTCGTCAAATGCAACTTTATTAATGATTGATTAAATAGCAAAACTAGTGGTGTATGGCATCGTGCCTTAAGGCAAATTATACGTTTATATATTATTATATTAATAGACCAATTTAATTTTTTCAGTAAATTTTTGACATTTTTAGATAAATTGTACATTTTATTCAAACAAATTACACCACTTTTAGACAATTTGCAACATTTATTAAAACAAATTACATTTTTTCAGATAAATTGCAACAAGTTCAGAACAACTTCAATTTTTTTTAACATTCATTTAGACAAATTAGATATTGTTCAGGAAATTTTCAACATTTTCAGAAAATTTTCTTAGTTACATATTACCAAATTGCAACATATGAAAAAAACTTGTTACATTTTTTTCAGGAAATTTTTAACATTTTCAGACCAATTTTATTTTCTCAGAGAATTTTCAACATTTTCAGACAAATTGCAACAAGACAAGTTAAGTTATATTTTAGCATTCAATAAATTGCAACAATTCAAGACAATTTGTAACATTTATTAAGGCACATTATATTCAATAGAGAACTTGTTATATTTTTAGACTATTTTTAGTCAATCTATAATATTTTCAGACAATGTTCTTGCACTTGTTTAAACAACGACCAATATTTTTAGACAATTTTTAACGTTTTCAAACAATCTACAACATTCTTATTGAATCTACAATTTCAGCCAATTTACAACACTTTTTTAAATCTACAGCAATTGCAGACAATCTACAATATTATAAGCAGACTTTTGGATTATTTTTATAAGTTATATAAACAATTCAAAATAATATATATACATATATAAATAAAAGCCAAAAAGATTTATAACTAATAATACAAAACTTTTTATTTTTATTTAATTATTGTCTATATCACAATGTAAAAGTCATTTTATTATATACACATATTCATTATGCATTAGATATTGCAGAACAAGATATGGAATGCAGTCGTCACTCTTTAAAATACCTAAATAAATTTTATTGCGGTGTGAAAACTTCCCACATTCGCATAAATTCATTGTGGAACCTGCGGACGAGGGCTTGACTAGAGGTATAGAGTTGATATTCCCAATTTCCAGTTGTCGCCTGGAAAAAATAATAATTATATATATATATATATATATATATATATATATATATATATATTGTAATATTTTTGCAGCCCAATCGTCGAATTAAAAAAAGATTAAATAACAAAATTATTTATTCCATCAAACGTTTCGACACTTGATGTGTGTCATCATTTAGTAATCTAAAAACCATATAACATAAATACAAAGTTGATGATAAATATAAATATATGAAAAAGGAGGAACAAACCAGGAAAAACAACAGAAAAAATTAATTATGATGTCAAATTGATTGAACACTAAATTTGTGTAAAATAATAATATACTATTATATTAACAAACGAGAAATAGAAGGAGCACATATTACCCTCCTATATTTAATGTTATTAATAGCGGTGCATTGTGGACACTGATCAAGGTTACAACGCAAGTGTAGTGAAGGAGTGGGAGCGGGGTGTGAGAAACGAAAGGGAAAAGAAAAGCAGAGAAAAAATATAACGAACCAAAGATTCTAAAAATGTATAGAATTACTTTTCATGAAATTAATGATGACTTTGTAACTGTCATGTAAGAGATGAGAGGAATTACGTTTGTTTACACAAGAAGTATTAAGGGATATAAGTAAAGACTCAACTATCTGTCTAAGGTCACAATTTTTTTCAATGTAAAGGATTGAAGGAATGCACATGTTAAAAGTGTGGTTCAAGTTAATTATATGTTCTGAAAGCATCGTTTTGAATAGATTTGGGTTTCTAGAATTATATATATGTTGATTAATTTTTAGATTACTGAATGATGACACACATCAAGGAATAAATAATTTTGTTATTTAATCTTTTTTCAATTCCTCGGTTGGGCTGCAAAAATATTAGATTATCATATATATATATATATATATATATATATATATATAAAAGAGGATCGCTTAAGTTAGAACACTTATAACTCACAAACGGCTGAACGGATTTAGATGAAAATTGGCAGGGAGGTAGTTTAGAGCCAGGAGAAACATATGTAGTACCCGTTTTTCATTCTAATTCAAAATTAATTATTTATAAACTATCCATTCAGTTTATGATATTTACTTTCAATTGTCAACTGTCATTCGGTGTTTCTGTTTTGATACAAATATATTAATATGCATTTTTTAATCGCCACTTTTGGAAAATTATTACGTGAATATAAAATTTTTACTAAAACGCAAATGATAGCTATGTAATCATGTATGGATGACAATTTGAAATTTGTAGGGAATCAATAATAAAATTATTTCTTTTAAATAAATGATTATCAATTATAATGTTATGATAGTGCCATTGCCCATTCGTATAAATAGTGAAGTGAACTATAAAACTCGGTATGGTTGACAAATCATATTTTTCTTAAACACGATGCTCTGAAAGAACTCATTTGTATAATTATATACACAATGGTATTTATAAAACATTTTCTAGAATATATTTTTTTAATTTACATTATTTAAAATCAGAACCTAAATTTGGAATCGATCAAAGGTACATTTTGTCGAATAACTTATTCCCAGTTATAATTTCCCAGAATTTATCGATGGATGGATAGTAATATATGAAGGTATGGGGTTAAAAGTTCCACAACCAAAGTGTCAAAAACCAGTAAAGCTAAAGCATTATACTTTTTATTAAATTTACTTCAATTCGTCGAATGTTACTTGAAACTTTTCAAAAAGCAAGGTCAAAGAAGAAATACTTAATTCATTTTCTATCTCTCCTCGCAGAAATTTGAAAATTTTGTATAAGCTCAGTAGTATTATTTACAATTATACACAAAATCCAGATCTAGAAAGAATCTGAAAAACTTGAAACGTAATTAATAAGTCGGAAGACCAAAAAAAGACTTGGATTGTATAGATTATACCATGTTTTCTATAGAAAGTGTATAAAACTAGAAAGTGTAATGGGGTTTATTGTTTTGATAACACCTCACTGTATATAGCATTCAAAACAACACATCCTTATACACTTAAAGTTTTAATAGTTTTTATTCTCTAGAAATTGTTTAGAAAATACCTTACTTAGCAAAACAACGTTTGCCGGGTCAGCTAGTATATTTATATATATATATATATATATATATATATATATACATACACACACATATACATGTATATATATTTTTATTACCTGTCTGGTCCAGTTTTGTGATCCAGTAATCAAAATTCCTTGCAAAGGCAACTCAGCATCCGATTTAAATTCTGTAAGCCAATTTTTGCAATCCGAATCGATCAAACAGAACTTATGGTGGATAAGAAAGTTCAAGTCTGTGTTGCACCGGATTTCTATATCTACAAACCATCAAACAACCATTACAAACATAAGTCACAAACAATGTATCATTTATTACTCTTACCTCCTTCTGCGAGTTTACCCTTCTGAGACCCCATACAGTTCATCATGGTCCCGTCCAAGATGATTTTAACATCAACCCCTCGCTGCTGGGCTCTGATCAAGGCTCCACAAAAGTCTCGGATAGTAAATAGATACATGGTGATGTATACTGATCTGGTGGCTTTGTCGATGAGTTCTACAACAGTCTTGATGTGCTTTCGGTATTTGACGTTGTCACCTTTACTTAAATCTGATGTCGTCACAGGAATGTGTCGGAAGCATCTTGATTTCACTTTCTTTTGGCAGTACATGTAAGTGTATGCTGACAGGGATGAGAGGAGCACGAATCCTGAACTAAGGATTGTGATTTTGATGGCTGACATTTTAGGTTAGGTAGTAAAAATTGGTTTGTTTGTGAAGGATGTTATTTGTAAGTGGAATTTTATAGGTTGTTTATTAAATTCGGCACTGTTTTTGTTATTCAATCATGCTTACGAGCAAATTTGTGAGATTTTTAAGGACAATAATTATATTAGGTTAGTACGCACACTTTCATTCGGTTTCCAAACAAGAGTGAAGTTTGTTAGGAACATGTCGTGAGTGAATCCATAGATAAATAATCATAAATAGATCGCCATGACGTTGCCTCCATTTTAATTTATGCAGCGTTCTGAAGAAGGCAGCACTAGTACAGTATATCGAAGAGACGTTAGTAATGAATTTATTAATTAATGATTAAATGTAACCAATTTTTAATAACTTTTTGAGTAGATCAGAGTTTTATTTGGAATACTTAACGACGAGAATTGGAACATTTGTAGCTCTTCTGGAAGTGTGTGAAATCAAAGAATTTATTTAGATACAAAAATTTATTTAGCGCTTTATTATAATATTTTTGTTGTTACTTCTTCAACAGTTCAGGACTAACTAACTTTTATATTTTTACATTTTTGAAATATTTCCAATATTTCTAGTTTTATGATAGTTCGCCGATGGTACATGAGCTATCATAAACTTTTATTAAGGGTTGTCTTGCAGATGTACAAGATATTTGCAACATTTAGCATTACTTGGAATTATACATCGTTAAAATGAATTTACTTATGACTATTATTTATAATTATAAAGAACACAATTCTCAACAATATATACGAGACATTCTTCTTTGTTATCTCTGCATCTAATAGTTATTTTGCTTTTATTCAATACAGCCAAATAATCTGAATCAATTTTAATATTGGAAATAAGAACAAAACTAGTGTTGCTGAAACTTTCTGTACCGTAATGAAATATTCGAGAAATTTTAAACGGTATTATTACAAATAGTGTAACTTTCATTATTTTTGAATTGAGTAAATCAAATGTAAATCATAAATTATTGGTTAAATTGGTTGATTTTTTTTTTTTGAAAACATGGACAATTTACAAAATTTATACTATTTTTTTTGAAAAATTTTCAATATTTTTAGAGAACTTGCTACTTTTTCTTTTCAACATTAGTTTTAGCTAATTTGCAATTATAATTTTACATAATTTTTTTCAGACAAATTTTCAACATTTTCAGACCACTTTCATTTTTTCGGAAAAGTTTCAACATATTTAGAGAAATTGCAACTTTTTCTTTTCAAAGAAATTACAACAGTTTTAGCCAATTTGCAACATTTATACATTTACATACATTTTTTCAGAGAATTTTCAAAATATTTTCATACCAATTTAATTTTCCAAGAGAATTTTCAACATTTTTCAGAAAATTTGCTACATATTTCAGATAAATTGCAATTGCAATTTAGTTAAAAAAGTTGCACTTTTCTCTGAAAATGTTGAAAATTATCTGATAAAATGTATGTAAATGTATAAATGTTGCAAATTGTCTAAAATTGGTTTAATTTGTTAAAAAAAATGTTGCAATTCATCAGAAATAATTGCAAATTCTCTGAAAATGTTGGAAATTCTTTGAAAAAAAAAGATAATGTTTTGAAATTGTTCCAATTTATCTGAAAAAATGTAATTTGCCTTAATGAATGTAGCAAAATGTCTAAGTGTTGCAATTTCTTTGAAAAAAAAAGTTGAAATTTCTCTGAAAATATTGAAAATTCTTCGAAAAAATATGTTTACTTTAATAAATGTTGCAAATTGTCTAAAAGTGGTGTAATTTGTTTGAAAAATGAGAAATTTATCTGAAATAGTTGCAAATTCTCTGAAAATGTTGAAAATTTGCTGAAAAAAATGTAAGTAAATGTTGCAAATTGTCCAAAAGTGATGTTATTTTTTGAAAAAAATGTTGAAGTGTATCTGAAATAGTTGTAGATAAGATTACCTGAAAAAAAAGAAATTTGTCTGAAATTGTTGCAATTTATCTAAAAAAAATATATAATTTGCTTAATAAATGTTGCATATTGTCTATAAGTATTATAGTGTGTTTGAAAAATGTTGCAATGTATCTGAAACAGTTGCAAATTCTCTGAAAAAAAATGAATTTGTCTGAAAAAAAAAATAATTTGTTTCAATATATATTGCAAATTGTCTAAAAGTGTTGTGTGTTTGAAAAATGTTGCAATTTATCTGAAATTGTTGCAAATTGTCTAAAAGTATCGTAATTTGTTTGAAAAAAAGTTATAATTTATATGAAATAATTGCTATAGAAATAATTTATAATAATAAATTTAAAATAATAATTGCTATAAAATAATTTATATGAAATCTCTGAAAATGTTGAAAATTCTCTGAGAAAATAAAAATGCTATGAAAATGTTGAAAATTCTTACAAAAAATGTATTAAAATGTATAATGAGATGCAAATTGTATGAATACAATTGTTTGAAAAATGTTGCAATTTCTCTGAAAATTCTGAAAAAATAAAATTAATCTGAAAATGTCGAAAATTCTTTGAAAAATGTATGTAAATGCATAAATGTTGCAAATCGTTTAAAAGTGTTGTAATTTGTTTATTAAAATATGCAATTTATCTAAAATTTTTGCAAATTGTATGAAAATGTTGAAAATTGTCTAAAAGTTGTGTATGAAAATGTTGAAAATTGTTGAAAAATTGTTGCAATTTATCACAAATAGTTGTAAATTGAAAATGTTGAAAATTTTCTGAAAACAATTTTATCTGAAATTGTTGCAATTTATCTGAAAAAATGTAATTTGTCTTGATAAATGTTGCATATTGTCTGAAAGTATTGTGTTTGAAAAATGTTGCAATTTATCTGAAAATGGTGAAAATTCTCTGAAAAAATAAAATGTGTCTGAAATTGTTGCAATTTATCTAAAAAAAAAATATATTTATAATTTGTCTTAATACATGTTGCAAATTGTCTAAAAGTGTTTATAAAAAATGTTGCAATGTATCTGAAAATGTTGAAAATTCTCTGAAAATGTTAAAAATGCTATGAAAAAGTAAAATTGTTCTGAAAATGTTGAAAGTTGTATGTAAATGTATGATGTTCCTAATTGCCTAAAAGTGTGTTTGAAAAATGTTGCAACTTATCTAAAATTGCAGTAAATCCTGTAAAAATATAGTAATTTGAATAAATGGTGGAAATTGCCTGAAACTGTTGCAAATTTTCTGTCTAAAAATGTTGTAGGTTCAACGAAATTTTTGTTAAAAGTATAAATAAAATTATTGCAAAATGTCTGATAACATTGAAAATTCTTTGGAAAAAAAATTTGTCTAAAAATGTTGTAGATTCAATAAAAATGTTGCAAAAATGATCTTGAAATTGGTTGCAAATGGATTAAAAACGTTTCAAATTGTCTAAAAATATTGTAGTCAGTGAAAATGTTGCAGATTCTCAGCAAATATAGTACTTCGTCTAAAAATTGTCTGAGAATGTTATTAGGCATCTGAAAATGTTATAAATTAACTCGCAATATGGTAGCTTCAATGAAAATGCAGCAGATTATCTGAAAATATAATTTGTGCGAAAATGTAGTAGATAGTCTAAGAATGTTATTTGAAAATGTAGATGGTCTAAAAATACAATTACAGTAGAACTCCAATTATCCGAACTCCGACTATCCGAATCGCCGATTATCCGAATCACTTTCAGAAAAAAAAATTGTCCAAAAAAAGTCTGAGTGCGCTATTATTCTTCCACCAGCAAAGCAAGTGTAGGCACATTGTTTGTTTTGATTTGATGGAGATGTTTACAAAACAATGATTTTTATTTCTAAACTTGTACATAAGTACATTTTATTTATATTTAAAACATGTGAAAATGTCATGTTTAATTCAATAAAAAATAGTGCAATATCAAAACGTAACTTTTTTTCTCTCCAATGGCAATTTTAAAAACAAACTCCGATTATCCGAATGGGTCCCCATTAATTCGGATAATTGGAATTTTACTGTATGTTCTTGAGCGTCTTAAAACGTCGTAGATTATCTCATAATCTGAAAATGTTGCAAATTGCCTGAAATATATAAACATAACTATCATAAAACTACCCTTCCAAAAATAAACCAAATCACCTTTCATATTAATAGTATCAATTTATTAGTTAATATAAAACAAAGTACTGTATGTAAAAATTCTATCTACGTATAAACTTTTTATTCCTGAAAAATCTGAACAAAAAAAACTAGTGTCATCTGTATTACAAATACAATAATAATATTTTAATAATATACACCCAACAAAGAAAATCTTATGTAAAAGTACAATAAGTTGAAATGATACTAATTAACCAAAAATTTAATTTACTAACTAGTTGTCGGTTCAATGGTCTCCCCTCCGCGGATCTGGCCCCATCCGATCAACCTCCAATGTTTTTCAACCCTACGACTAAGGGCAATCTTTTCCCCAGCCTGTGTACACACGGGAGTGGTTAGAGAAATCTTTGCTAAATCAGCCTTGGCAGCCACGACACGACCACCAGTGCTTAAAGACCCGATGTTGACTAACAAGACTTCGTTTCTGGTGAGTTTTTGTACCTTGGCAGCTTTTTTGTCGCCTTCGATGCGAACGCCCAAAAGGCGTTTTAGGAGATAATAAGAGACCTCGAGTTCTATGAAGATGTTGGGTAAGGTTCCGACTGCACCAAGGACATGTCCTACCAGACGGTCGGCTCTGCATAGGGTTGGTTCGATTTTGGTGCCTACACCGATGAGACCACCAGGGACTGCGTATTGCAGTTCGTTTTGCTCGGTGTATAGGGATACTATACGTGAGAATATGGGGCGGCAACTCATTTTACCATCGGCGTCTTTGCTGACCAGGCCTGGACGTACCTCGATCTCCATACCGACTTTCAACACGCCTTGGAGGATAGAACCACCAGCTACACCGCCTTTTAGGTCCTTAACCTCGCAACCGGGTTTGTTGACATCAAAGGATCGTATGACTATTAATCTTGGGGTGATGTAAAGTCACGCACCGGCACCGGGATTTTTTTAACAATATACTCGCACAAAACTTCGATATTGTATTTCAATTGCGCGGAAATTGGTACGATAGGTGCACCTTCAGCCACAGTCCCTTGCACAAACTTAGTAATCTGCTCATGCTGCTCTTTAGCCTGACCTTCCTTAACCAAATCAATTTTGTTTTGCAAAATCAAAATATGCTTCAACTTCATAATCTCAATAGCAGCCAAGTGTTCACTTGTTTGCGGTTGGGGACAAGATTCGTTACCGGCTATCAACAAAAGGGCGGCGTCCATAACCGCCGCACCGTTCAACATTGTAGCCATCAAAATATCGTGACCAGGACAATCTACAAAACTAACATGACGCACTAAATGGAATCTACCTGTACAATTAGCCCGGTAACAAGGAAAACTATCATCCTTACTAGAACCCCCAGAAATATAACACACAGGCCGCGGGCAATTCGGGTTATCGCACTTATAAATCTTGGCATTAGCGTAACCAAGTTTTATAGTAATATTACGCTCCAATTCATTTTTAAAACGTACAGTCTGCACCCCAGAAATAGCTTTAACTATCGTAGATTTACCGTGAGCTACATGACCTATAGTACCGATATTTATAGTAGCCTGTCTAGATATTACCTCAGGCGACAACGCTGTCAGTTTCGTTACGTCAAGTTGAGCCAAATCTTGCTTGTGCAAGTTGGATTGTGCAGGTGCACCGTCGAACTCAGACATTTTGTTTTAAATACACAAGTCCAAATATTAATTAAATAGAGTTTATAATAAAACGCGCACAGTGGTTAGGTTTTTAGTGGTTATTCATCGCCTCTCAAAGCTCGATATTTGTTTAGTTCATTGGGAAATGTACGTTGTAACTCAACTAGCATATTAGCCTTGAATTTGCGGTAGGTGTCGATTTTGCCTTTGACCTCCTCGTTTTTGGACAAAGCTTTTTCGATGCAGTCTTTTGTGTACAGCTGGGGGTTACGCCCTTGATCTATGTAGCTGTATAGAAATAACAAATTGTAAATATATAGAAATAGAAATATAAATAATAATTAGGCTTGCACCGAATATTCGGCACCTTTTTTGATATTCGACCAAATAACGAATAGTTAAATCAAAGGAGACGCCGCCGCTCAGCTAAAATATTAGGTTGTCAAATATCTCCCTTCTGCTTTTTTGCTCTTGGTTTATAATACAAAAAGGCGGAAGGGAGATATTTGACAACCTTATATTGTGTGTGTTTTATCTTGCAATGGATCTATATATTTGCAAGCCTAAGTATACTTTGGGGGCGTCCATTAATCAAGTGATCAATGTTTTAAGAATTTTTTGTGATAATCAAATTTAGCCCCACCCCACCCCGACACACACCACGTATATTTTTACTTACGAGGAAAAAAAAGTAAAATTTCGATTTTTTTTTTTGAAAGGGTTGCAATTAAAAAAATCCGGTGAAAAATAAATAAAAATGATATCTTACTATACCCCTCCCTCCCTCACGTGATTAATGGACGCCCCCTAATATATGAAATAAATTCGTTATTGTACTTCGTACATATAATAATTTAGACTTTATCGACTTTTGAGATTATAAACAAACACGTGAAAAACTCTTTTCAATATTCAAAGGACACGTTATTGTTATATGTTTATGTTAAGAATCAATTTAAAAGTTACACGCATGTCTTATAAATATATAGATACACTATATTAATAAAGACATTCTTTATATTCAATCTAAGAATTTCTAAATAAAGAGATATCATCTTTTCAGCCTCTTTATCGCAAAAAATACGAACAATATTTTTGGCCAGTTTTGATTTATTTTATTATGATTATATCATAGCCTTTCTGATATATAAGAAAAATATTGTGTTTATGAAAGTAAATATTAAATGTTTACGAAAGAAACAGTTGAAAATACATTTATATATATTAGGGTGGTCCTTAATATGGACATTTTAGAATTTCTTTGCACCCAAGGGCTCAAATGATTCCAAATTTATAAAAAAATAAATATCTAATAGTTTTAACTCTTAATATTAAAATTTAAATTGACCGCAATTCAATTAAAAGTGTGATATATTTTTTATTAACACATGTCATTAAGTAAATCCTTACGCCATCTGTGGTAGCAGATTTGCAATTTTAATGACAATTTATTACTTTGAGTGTCAACATCAACAATTGAATAAATATTTTGCTGCAAAATTAATTTTGATGCCATGATGAATAAATATTTCCACACCCATGGAAGTAATTTATTAATATTTTTAAGAGTCAATGTTGGAGGTTCGAGTTCACAAATGCTATCACAGATGGCGCAAGAATATATGGTAATAATAAACATACGAAACTTTTAATTGAATTGCGAACTATCTAAATGTTGATATTAAGAGCTTAAATTTTTAGAGAATTTTTATTAAATAATTTGGAAGCATTTGAGCCCTTGGGAGCAAAAAAATTTGAAAATGTCCATATTAAGGACCACCCTAATATATAATATATATAAAATCACTTTTTGATTCATTTTCTTATCACATTTCATTTCAGATTCATTTTTATTTCGTTTCCTTATCACATGTTACCTAATTATTTGGTATTCGGCCGAATAGTATAAATAGTGCCAAATTTTCCAAATAAAAAAGAGTAACCAAATAGTCGTTGCAAGCCTAGGCATAAAAATTGAATATACATGTAGTACGTTAGTAATATAACAACTGTAAATAGTAATTACATGCCGAATATATTATTCGGTGCAACCCTAATAATAATAAGATAAAACTATTGGTGCATGGCTTAAGAAAAATTGCTGGAACTTTTCGGACTATAACTTAAATTTTTTTATCCGATTTGAATGATTCAAAAAACATTCAATTTGTAATGATTGCGAGAAGTGGTGACTAGTTTTTGATAAAGACAGGTCCGGTGGTTTCGGAGTTACGAAGCTATGTGCTAAAAATGGTAGGTTTTTGAGAGACTTAAGCATCCGATTTGAATGGTTCAAAAAACATTCGATTTGTAATGATGGGGAGAACTGGTGATTAGTTTTTGACAAAGGCAGGTCCAGCCGTTTTGGAGATGCGGAGTTAAATGTGTCAAAAAATGCAGTTTTTGAAAGAACTAAGCATCCGATTTGAATAATTCAAAAAACCTTTTGTTGTTTGAAAAAATGTTGCAATTTATCTGAAATAGTCGTAAATTCTCTGAAAATGATGAAAATTCTCTGAGAAAATAAAATTGTTCAGAAAATGTTGAAAATTATGTAAAAAATGTGTATGCTTTAATAGATATTGCAAATTGTCTAAAAGTGGTGTAACTGTTTGAAAAAATGTTGCAATTAGTCTAAAAAAAAATAAAAATTTCCCTAATAAAATGTAATTTGTCTAAATAAATGTTGAATTAGTCTAAAAACGTAGAAAATTTTCCAAAAAAATGAAATTGGTCTGAAAATGTTGAAAATTGTTTGAAAAAATTTATATAAATGTTAAAAATTGCCAAATTGTCAAAAAGGGTTGTAATTTGCTTGAAAAAAGAAAAGTTGCGAATTCTCTAAATGTTATCTTAGTTTTTGAGATAATGAAGCATCCGATTTGAATGATTCAAAAAACCTTTTGCTTGTAATGACGAAACGAATGTTTTTGGGGAAAACAAAATTATTTTTTAATATCAAAAATATTTGTGATTTTAGTTTTAATCCTTGCCTAAATTCCAAAGCTCACTTATATTCTGGAAATAAATAATTTTAACTTTGCAATTCAGTTTAAATAATTCTTAGAAATATGAGATAAGGTCCTTCGTTTCAACTCCGCTTAATCAAGTTTTGTTTATTTTCTTTTCATGTAAACATATATAAACGTTCTTGTCCAATCCATACTATAATTATTTTGTCCATAAAATAGGAATAATAAAAGATACAGTATTTATAATAATCTATTTGAAAACATTTAATATTCCTCGACTATTTCATTACGATACGGGAAGTTCCAGCAATTTGCCTTAAGGCACGATGCCATGCACCACTAGTTCACTATAATATTCGCATTATATATAAGCATTTATATGAAAAAGAACTGAAAATATCAATTCTCGAGATATAGATTTAAGATATAGATTAATGTAGATAGAAAACAATTTGAACATTTATTATAATAAAAAAAATAGTATTTTTCTACACGTTCAGAAAATATATCCATTATCGATCTCTCATCAGTATAAAGTAAAATTAGGAATCTACCTAGAGCAATTATGGGGCCATTTTTTTTTATTTTACAGTCCTGATTAAATGCACCTAATTCAAGGGGGTATTCTAGTGTCAAATTCCACAAAATTGTTTTAGTTTTTTTCATATTTTCAAAGCTTAACTATTTAAGAATACGTGTACAAGAGAATTTTTCAAATTAAAATTATTTTCGGAGATACAGCTGTGATAATCCTTTTGTATATCCTTCCTTTTGCACAATTTAAAGATATTTTCCTCAAAACAATCTTTTTGAATACAATGTACATGATTTCTGTAGTTCTACTGGATCGATACATTTGAAATTTTTAAAATAATCTTCCTATAGACTTCTCTTCAAGCATATACTAGACTCATTGTAAAATATCAATAGTTACTACTTTAAAAAAATCTAGAAACTCAAAAAGTAAACAATGAAATTTGTATTTACAAAGCTATCTATGAACTCTTAATACTCTAATTTTCTCACTTATCTCTTTAGTTTATAATTTGTACACTTCAAAATGTAACTATATTGTATTATTGCCTTGGGCGTTGAATAAATAAATAAATAAAAAAATTAAATAAATATCAAGTTGTACTTAAATTCCAATATTTGTTAAATTTTAAGTGAGAAAAATGTAATTATTGACTGAAATATTAAATGGCAAGGCATAAAATATTGAAAAATAATTAAAAATAGCAAGAAATTGATACTTATTTGTCAAAAATTGATTTTTTAACTTGTTCTACTGTTTTACAGTATCGATTCACTTGAAATTTTTAGAGAATCTTCTTTAAAGACTCCTCTTTGACATATACTAGCCTCATATCAAAATTTCAATCGTTACTATATTAAAAGCAATATAGAAACTCAAAAAAGTGGTAAGAAATTGATGCAAGAATTTAATCCTAGTATATACCAAAGCAACAATAGATTAATATTCTTTTTCTTTTCATTTTGGATTACTAGGAGGGTTGCAATCGTGGACAGAGTCAAATGTCAACTTTTTGAGACCAAATTTTAAAAATTTGCAACTTTCTTTCATTTTTACTTTTTTCCTGTACTCTTGTAACGTTGACCAAGAAAATATAAAATATAACGATTACCTTGATCGATTTCATCACTAAAATACCCCCTTAAGTCTTTACTTTTACCTTTTACCAAGATGATGAAATATGTTAAATATAGGTTAGGTACTCACTCGAACACTTCCAGGGGTACGTGTATGTCCTGCACTTGATTTTTCAATTTCTCAACCTCCTGCAGACCACTAACAAGACCCTGGCTGCAAAAATAATACTAACATATAATACTTGCAGAGCTTTTGTCTAAAATAGTATCTCATCACACGTTTTTAACTTTAACTATGGCCGACCGTGTGCTAATAATGTCCACGTATAAAGAGTGCAACATTACTACAATACTACGACATTAAGATTATTATTATTACAACAAACAAGTTCTTACATCTTCTGATTCAAAACGCTTTGTCCTTGAGGTTGAAAATCACTTACGATAATACGAATTTGTCTTACGTTTTCAATAAACATCTCCAATTGCACTTCCAAATTTTCGAGAGGCGATGCCATATTTTATTCAACACGAGAGACGGCGGACATTTTTTATTAGACAGAGAGACAGGTTGGAGCGGCGCCAAGTTCAGGGTGGATAGAGGAGCGCGGGAACGGATCGAATTCAAATTTCAAATTTCAAATTTAGTTAGAATGAAATTAAAATATAATATGATTCATAAATGTTAATATAAATATAACATAAAAGCATAAATGTGAATATAAATACATAAATAACTAGTGGTGTATGGCATCGTGCCTTAAGGCAAATTGCTGGAACTTCCCGTACCAGAATTATATATTCGAGGAAAAAAAAATCAGTAATCAATAAAAATTCATCAATGATTAACAACAATTGTTTTATACATTTTCAAATAGATAATTATAATTATTATATATTATAAATATACAGTGACGATCTTATCGCTCAAAGCACTTGAGAATGTTTACATTAGCAAGAGGTGCCGACTGAATCCATCTGAGGATAGGTTGTCAAATATCTCCCTTCCGCTTTTTGCTCTTGGTTTATAATACAAAAAGGCGGAAGAGAGATATTTGACAACCTTATATTTCTTACAAATAGAATAAAGCATTTGAAATATATACATTTTCAAACTGATTTGTAAATTTAAAATTCGTATTTGAAGTATAAAACTTTGTATATTTTTGAAATTTTGAATTGAATTTTGTATAATTTTGAAATTTTGAATTTGTTAGAACCGAAACTTTAAAAATTAAAAATCTTGGTACGAAACCCAAAAAAATTGTAACAAAATTAGTATACATTTTCAAAAACTATATCAAGTATCTAATAATTTGATGTGCAAACGTACTCTTATGTTATTTTTGACCACCAAAGATCATCTTTTTTTACTTTTTTTGTATCTTCGAAACGGCTGGATCTGCCCTTGCCAAAAACTAATCACTACTTCTTCTCATAATTACAAATTGAATGTTTTTTAAATAATTCAAATCGGATGCTCCGTTCTCACAAAAACTCGATTTGTATTTTCTGCACTCTTTGCTCCGTATCTCCGTAACGACTCGACCTGCCTGCGCCAAAAACTAATAAACACATCTCCTTATCAATAGGAATCAAATGTTTTTTGAATCATTCAAATCGGTTGATCCGTGCGTCCGAAAACGTCGACGAAAAAATGTATCCACACACACACAGACATGAATTTTTTCTTAGGTATGCCAAAATGTTCAGAAATTTCTGAAACGTGAAGAAATGTAAAAATTTTTAATTTTGATTTAAAATAGTATTAAACAAAAATCATTAGTCAATAAATTGAATCTTATTTTATTCCTACAATATTTATTGTTATATGTATTTAACTAATTAAATTATATATTAATAGTAATTACTCATATACAATAATTAAATATTCAATGTACATATTCATAATTAAATTAACCCTTCTTTCGCGAATTTCGAGATTTAAATAAATAAATTTTGGCATCTGACTGGAAAGGGTTAATTTGAAGCCTAACTTTTTCAACTGTGAAATTTAAACATTTATAAATCACATACAAATGATCCGTTTTATTATTTATATATTAAAATAACAAAGAATGAACTGAATGAATGAATTTAAATTTAATTTATTATTTATTTAACACTATAAATTAAATATTTAATTTAATTAAAATCAATTTTATTTAAATAACTTATTAACATAACCTCACTTTTTCAACTGTCAAACTGAACTATTAAAAGTTTTTTAATACATTAAATAACTCAAATAATATTCATATTAACTAAATTAACTCTTTTTTATACTTACAATTTAATATTTTTAACACAAATTAAATAATATGGAAAATTAAAATTAAATTTATTTTAATATTAAATAACAGAGATATAAGACTTCACAACGGTTTACAACTGTCAAATGTAAATATTTATAAATCATAAAAAAATGATCAATTTTATTATTTATAAATTAAAAGATAAAAATAAACTGAATACAATTTTTCATTCATTTTATACATTGAACTAAATATTTAATTTAATTAATAATAATAATAATAAATAATTAATTTTATTTAAATCCAACTTATTAACATAACCTCACTTTTTCAACTGTCAAACAAAGTATCAAAAATTTATAATATAATAAATAATAACCTAAACAATGTACATATTAATTAAATTTAGTCTTTTCATACTTACAATTTATTATTTTTAACACAAATTAAATAAAAATTAAAAATAAAATAAAAATCATTTTTAAATAATATAAATTTATAACTTAAACTTCACACCGGTTCACAACTGTCAAATGTAAATATTTATAAATCGCAAAAAAGTGATACATTTTCTTTAAAATATTAAAATAAATATTAAAATGACACAAGATAATGTGTAAATTAAAATTATCATAGTTTTTGTGCAAATTAAATTAAATATTGTATAATAATTACAATTAAATAAATTTCAGTACAAAGTGTTGAATAACAAAGACATAACCTCACTTTTTCAACTGTCAAGTGTCAAAAGTTTGTAAATAATACAAATAATGGCTCATCACGTATTAGTAGGTAAGATAATATAGAAAAAGGCTTAATATAATCAAAATTTAGTTCAAAAATCATTATATTTGTGTATAAATCATTAAAACCACCTCATCTGTATATATTTTTCATGTATTGAAATTGCATTTCAAATAATCTTTTTGGTGTTAAATAAAATTGTCATTTATCTTTAGGTGGTGGCACAGGTTTCATAGGCAAAGCCCTATGCACCTATTTAAAAGGACACTCTTGCGATGTCACTGTTGTATCACGTATGCCAGGACCAAAACATGTATCCTGGTTGCAACTTGAGCAATTCGGTTTACCCGAAGGGATTACTGCTGTTGTCAACGTTGCCGGACAGAATGTCTTGGATCCTACCAGACGGTGGACACCCGGGTATAATAAATAGAAATGATCAACGATATATATGTATATATGTATATATATATATATATATATATATATATATATATATAATGGATATAGCTTTAGTTATTTATTAGTCATTATTTATCCAAACGTTTTCTCAGAGTCTATTTTCCAGGTTCAAACAGAACGTTTACAGTTCTCGTATCAACACCTCAAAATGTTTAGCAAAATGTATCAACAATGCCAAAACTAAACCGAAAGTCTTCATAGGCATAACAGGCGTCAGTTCTTATCCTTTGAACACCGATAAACCAGTTTCTGAAAATTTTGATAAACCTGAAAAACGTAATTTCGATTTTATGAATCATTTGTGTGCCGAATGGGAGCATGCGCTTAAACTACCACCTGATTCACCTACACGACAGGCAAGGGATAAAAATACTCACTGCCAGCAGTAGATTGTAATTTATCCCTTATTTTTTTGTTTAGATTATTTTAAGGACTGGTGTAGTTCTTGGTCGTGACGGTGGTATGATTAAGCAATTAATTTTACCGTTTTGGTTGGGTTTAGGAGGTCCCGTAGGCAGAGGTACACAACCTTTGCCTTGGATACACATTGAGGACTTGACGAGTCTTATTTGGTTTTGTATACAGGAAGAAAAGCTTAGTGGGATTGTTAATGCTGTGTCGCCGCATGTTATCACTAATAATGATTTTACACAGGTAATTTAATATTTTGGGTGGTCCTTAATATGGACATTTTCGAATTTCTTTGCTCCCAAGGGCTCAAATGATAAAAAAATTGATAAAGAAAATTCTCTGAAAGTTTTAGCTCTTAATATTAACATTTAGATAGTCCGCGATTCGATTAAAAGTTTCGTATATTTGTTATTAACGTATGTCATTAAGTAAATCCTTGCGCCATCTGTGATAGCATTTGTGAACTCGAATATTATGACACTTAAAAATATTTATAAACCGCTTAACCTCTAATTAAATCCCTGTGGACTGTTTTTAACTTCCCGTAGGGTTATGGGCCGAAAATCGAAATTGAAAATTTTTGCATTTCTCGACGTTTTGAAGGTTTCTGAACACTTTGGCATACCTCAGAAAAAATTGATATGTGTGTGTGGATACAAATTTCGTCTACGTTTTCAGGCGCACGGATCAACCGATTTGAATGGTTTAAAAAACATTCGATTCCTATTGATAGGGAGATGTGCGGATTAGTTTTGGCAAAGACAGGTCCAGCCGTTACGGAGATACGGAGCAAAGAGTGCAGAAAATAGAAATCGAGGTTTTGAGAGAACGGAACATCCGATTTGAATGATCTAAAAAAAAATTCAATTAGTAATGATTGGGAGAAGTGGTTATTAGTTTTTGGCAAAGGCAGGCCCAGCCATTTCGAGGATACGGAGCTAAATGTGTAAAAAATGGCAGTTTTTGAGAGAACTAAGCGTCCGATTTAAATGATTCAAAGAACTTTCTGCTTGTCTTAACAAAATAATTGATTTTGAAAAAAAAATTTTGTTTCTAATTTTTTTTTTCAAAAAATATTTTTGTAATTTTGGATTAAAACTTCAAAAAATTACCCAGGCTAAGCACAGTCTAAGCGCCACTCTGGTACAAATGTTTACCCGAGTGCGTTTAGACTGTTTATGCACTGGAGCACTTTTTCAATTTTGTGAGAAAACTATTGAAAAATGTGAAAATGCCGCCAAGCTAAGCACAGTATAAGTGAAAATGTCCCATAAAATTATTTGAAAATGCGTTTAGACTGTGACTATACGGGAGCACTTTTTCAATTTTGTGAGAAAACTATCGAAAAATGTGAAAATGCCGCCAAGCTAAGCACAGTATAAGTGAAAATGTCGCACGGAATTATTTGCAAATGCGTTTAGACTGTGACTATACGGGAGCACTTTTTCAATTTTGTGTAAAATTCGGCAACTATTTTTTTTTTTTTTGAAATTGAATTCGAAATGAAATGACGATTGTTAATGTAATAATTGATTTATGATTTACATTTGATTTGCTCAGATATAACAATAAGATAGCAAAAATAATGAAAGATACAGTTATTGTAATGATATATTTGAAAACGTTTAAAATTTCTCGAATATTTCATTACGGTACCGGGAAGTTCCAGCAATTTGCCTTAAGGCACGATGCCATACACCGCTAGTTGAAATATTTATTCATCATGGCATCAAAGTTATTACAGATGGCGCAAGTATTTACTTAGGAAAATATGTTAATAATAAATATACGAAACTTTTAATTGAATCGCGGACTATCTAAATGTTACTACTAAGAGCTAAAACTCCCAGAAAATTATTTTTTATAAATTTTTTTATCATTTGAGCCCTTGGGAGCAAAGAAATTCCAAAAAATACATATTTCATCAATATTTCTATTATTATTCATATTTCTATAATTATTCATATTTCTATTACCAGGAGTTTGCCAAAGCCCTATACAGACCAGCCTTTATCCCAGTCCCCGAGTCTTTACTCAATCTAATTTTCAATGAAGAAAGAGCATCCCTGCTCACGACAGGCCCCAAAGTAGAGCCCAAAAGAGCCCCCGAATT